>NC_056745.1:1138257431-1138574931 GCF_019279795.1 Protopterus annectens
GAGTCCATTACAGAGCGTGGTTGTGTTGACAATGACATCCGTTCATGTGGACAGCCATGTGTGCTACACCTAATGTATGTCTACTATATCTCTGTTGCAGATGTCGCTCACCAACACACATATATGTTCTTACAGCACACCAACATGTCAGCTTTGTGGCACATGGAGTAACCGCATGCACTTGTAATAGTAATGACTAGTCAGTCAGGGTTTTGACCCCAGTACTGGTAGGTGTTTGACAGATGATGCTTAGGTTTTAGTCTCCAAGGCCTTCTCTGATGTACTTTGCCTCTGTCTGTCCCTCCCACACACTCTCTGGTGGATGTGGAGGTGTAGCCCTACTCAGCAGCAGCTTGTGTATTGTAAATGATAGTCATGTCAGGTGATGGCCTCTGCACCTATTGCATTCCTCCTCTAGCTGATTACATGTGGAACAGTTGTGATGATGTTCCCATAGCCATTCAGATGAAAAACACAGTACAATATCTAGGAACATCATGTTGGTGTTTGCCCATGACAGTTGCTGTGAGTGCTACCTGGATCTGGTGTTTGGAAATGGCATCACAGATGATATCTGGATGTTCCTCAAACAACATGCACAGTGGGGAAATAGCCTAAAGACAGGAGGGTGATGTGCCAGACATGACTACAGCATGTAAGTGTAGCAATGCTTCATTGAGACTACTGCCTGTTTAACAAGTTGTGTGTGGTAATGGCTATTCTGCATGTTTTAAAACTGACAAGACGGTGCTCTGTTCGTGAGGGACCCACATCTGTAGGGCCATCTGTGGACTGGTCAGTGTGTGGAACCATTCATTTCCTGTGCTACTCACTGAACACACATCTGTGAACAGCAGGAGCATAGTGTGAGGATTGCAGCCAGTACATGGTGATAGTGATGAGTTACTGCCATCATATCCCTGACTGGACATATGTCACATGAAACAGTGGTATGACAGACACTGTCTGGGGTTCTCAGTGACATGCCAATAATAGGCCACTGTTCATAGCTGCAGTCACAAGTCTTCTACACTTTGTACAGATGTCATGCAGTATATATGCATGTGTTGTGATCCCTCTGCAAATGTATACAATCTGTTGTGTTGGGTTGATGGTCATATCTATGCATGCTGTTGTAAGTAATCCTGAATGCTGTTGACTATTACTAAGCCATATCTGTGTTTAAACTGCAACACCATAGGCTGTATGGGTTTGGAGGTCCCGGCAGAACCTCCTGTCCCACTTTAGCTGGCCATGGCACCGGGCACCAGTACATCTGGGGCCCAGCCTTGGACCTCCACCTCTGTTGGCTCTGCACCACCTTCTGGTGGTACCGCCACTGAGGATGGGGCTTGCCCCCCCCCCCGGGAGCAGGTCCGGACAGGAACATGTCCACTGTCATACAGTACCAACAGAAAATGGAACTGATACCAAACCAAGTAGTAAAGAAATAAAGTCCAAACCACCACACTGGTAATAAAATCGATTCTTTTTACTTCCAACCACAACAGATGAGCGCTTTCGTCTAATAGATAGACTTCATAAGATGAAAGCACTGATATCATGATACACTTATATATAAAATCACAAACAATTAAGAATTCATTAATTGTAATTTAAAGGCATACAGGTTCAAAAACCTAATATCCAATTTTAAAAAGACTTCCCAACTTTCAAGACTTTAATAAACACATATATATTCTATATGCAAACATTAATAATATAATTGTTCAACTGATAAAATACAAATAATAAAAATGTGCAACAATTTAAAAAAAATATATAAAAATTTATAGTTTTTTGGTTTATTATATACTTTCAGCTTTTTTATGTAGCACAGATTTTATACTGATGTAGTCATTTAACCCTGGTGGTGAGTTTGAATTCAGCCTGAGCTGCCATATCAGCTCTTTGTATAGTAAATGGTTCTTGAGGTCTCCCCCTCCCTTGTGCAAACCATACCTAACTGTATCAATAATACCAAACCTAAAACTGGATACACCTGAACATGCAGTGCTGTGTTTATATAGAGCATTGGTCTCCCTATGAGTTCTAATTTCATATAGATGTTCATAAATTCTATCCTTGAAGGGTCTCTCGGTTTTACCAATATAATATGCCATACATGTAGTACAGATAGCAATATATACTAGCATGTTGGCTCTACAATTCCCCTTAACAAGCTTCACCACACTTTTAAGACTATTGTTAAGTCTAATGGTGTCCTCAGTCCATATAAAAGAACACACGCTACATGAACCATTTACTACACAAAGAGCTGATATGGCAGCTCAGGCTGAATTCAAACTCACCACCAGGGTTAAATGACTACATCAGTATAAAATCTGTGCTACATAAAAAAGCTGAAAGTATATAATAAACCAAAAGACTATACATTTTTATATATTTTTTAAAATTGTTGCACATTTTTATTATTTGTATTTTATCAGTTGAACAATTATATTATTAATGTTTGCATTTAGAATATATATGTGTTTATTAAAGTCTTGAAAGTTGGGAAGACTTTTTAAAATTGGATATTAGGTTTTTGAACCTGTATGCCTTTAAATTCCAATTAATGGATTCTTAATTGTTTGTGATTTTATATATAAGTGTGTCATGATATCAGTGCTTTCATCTGATGAAGTCTATCTATTAGACGAAAGCGCTCATCTGTTGTGGTTGGAAGTAAAAAGAATCGATTTTATTACCAGTGTGGTGGTTTGGACTTTATTTCTTTACCACTGTCATACAGTCCCAGACGTGGTGCGTAGGGGGCTCAATAAGGGGTTTTGAGGCCAGAAACACCAGCTCAAGGGCAGAGTGTCACATTTACAGGGTGAGGCTGCCCCTCCTAGACAGCCCCCAGCACTGCCACCTTTGCAGCTGTTTTGGTGCAGTGGTGGCTGCCCATGGCTGGGGACCTCCATCCCACTGTTTCCATCTGGGGTCTCACGAGCTTGTGAATGCCAAACATCCCTCCCCGTCCGAGGTGTATCCCCCCACATGTGTCATATACCGTCCCTGTATGCTGTCTTGTCTGTCATCCTACCCTACCTATCCTCCATGGGCATACCTACTCTCCTTCCCCCACATCCCACTCTCACCCTACGGAAACATAAGGCCAATCGGTTCCTAGAAAAACATTTGCCCCATCTGTCCATTTTACACGTGTCCACTGGACACATGTAACCCTTTTATTATGCATCACAACATACTCCAGTTGTCCTCATCCCTGTCTCTCAGGCACACGATCCTAGTATGCACATGACTCCTAAATATTCCAGGTACACGTGATGTGGACGACCCCATTGTACACACAACACTACCGGTCCCTCTCTGGTTACCCCATTTACCTTTATCATGATGATGATGTCGCACACAGCACCTTGCAAGAGTAGTGTTCTCACATAATGATTGGACAGGAACTGTTGTGTTAAGGTAAATAACATGCACAGAGTGATGTATACGGCCAATGTACAAATGTTTGCTTGTATGAATGACACATGTCTGTCTGAGGGAGTCTTGATATTACATAGGACAACACCACTACATAATACAGGCGTTGCTGGTGTTTCCCTTTTCATTCATTTGTAATGCTTTGTTGTCACATGGGATGTACCTGATATATCTCTATATATGTATGTATCTATATGCTGGACATAAATACTCACACATACATCTACATGATGGAATACATTTCCTATACTATTGAATGACTGCACTGGATGATATGTTTGTGATAAGGCCCGATGTCTGTATATCTGTCATGGCTTATTGGTAAATCACAATAGCTGTGTGTGCTGGATCCTGGTTTTGAGCCTTGCAGAGGCAGTTTATTTTGTTGCAGGGCAGAACAAGGCCATTGGATATGGAGTGATTAAGGCACACTAAAGCAGTTGTGAGAGGGTGTGCATGGGTTTGCATGGTGCTAAGCAATGCTAACCTCTGGTTACAGTTTCTTACACTCAGCCTCTATATTGCTTTACCAGTGTAATACTGGCATACTGGCGGCCAAACAGGCTTACACCCGTTTGCTCCCGCACTTGCAAATGCACTGCATTTGGTGTTTGCATCTGACACTCACACCCCTGGGTGGGAATGAGGACTACAATATTACCTTGTGATGCCTATTACATCGGATTACATGCCTACAGTATCGGGAATTGCTTCCCATTAGGCAACAGCATGCCGTTCGACTGTACGGAATCCGCGGCCTGTCCAGAGTTTGATTCATATTATTGGTGTGTTCCTCTTACAATCTGCACCAGTCTGGCTAATACATGGAAACCAAGACTCTTCAATTCAAACAAGTAATTGGGTTTTGGAACCCACATCTTTCAGCTGAGTCATGCTACTGCATACCTAATATTCTATCATCTTTCTAAGGTTGTCAGTGGAATATGCGCTTTCTGTCCCTATCAGACCTCTCATACCATTGGGGAAAAATACAAACTGAATCAGCGACATGGTATAACAACATCAGAGACACATTTAAATTAATGGTGCTATTAACCTGACACTTTGACAGACTCAGAGCATATGAATTCATACACATTTTCTTTGGTAAATGATGTTTATGACTCTTAATTGTTGTCGTGTAATTCATCACCTTTCCTCCAAATGTCACTAGTTTTAGGAGGGTTTACGTGGGACAGAGTTAGAAACTGAGTCAAAATCAGGGACATCCCTGGAAATCGGGGACAGTTCAAAGGTATATTTGTTCCCCCAATGGTTTATGGCCTGTCCAGTGGATGTGCTCTTAGGAGTTGAGAGGTATGGGCGTCAGTTATGCCCGCTTCAGAATATTACTTACATCCCCGGGGTGGTCCTAATATGACTGCACCAGCCAACACCTGCACACCTAGGTCCATAATTGCATACCCATAGCTCCCCCACCTGCCACTCCTCTACAGCACTCATCCTTACTGTGGGTGCAGGTGGGGTATAGACACACCACTACACACTGCCCGCTCTCCCCGTGTCGGGACACATGTTGTACGTTATTTCGACCCATAGGTTATCAGGCTTGCACAACCTACTGGTCCGTGTACATCTACAGCCTGGTTTGATAAGTCATTACCGGGACTGCCTCCGATCATTAATTTTTGGTGTCCCACAAGGGACATCGATGTCTATGTTTCAAGATTAGACCTTGCATGTCTCTCCCACTGGTAGTATCCTGGCAGTGGTCTGGGAAGCAGTGGTGTGTTTACCTTTATTGTGTGTCTGTATTTCACACCGGCCTAGGTGGGGAGGGTGGGGGGGTGCTACGTGTTACATGTTTGTTTATTGGACCCCTCACCCCCATATGCACGGCCTGTGAACATCTGTTACTCGTAACTGCTGTATCATATCCTAGCTACATACATGTGTATATTTACCGTCACACACACACACACATATATATATATATATATATATATATTTACATTACTATATACAGATATATCTGTATATGTATGCATACATGTATATTTATATTTTGCTGTAGATATATATATATATATATATATATATATATATATATATGTATATCTCACAACATATGGATCTATGGGTGTCTGCATATGCATATATTTATATGTGGGTATGTATCCGTATTCTGTCTCTGTATGTATACATTTGTACTAAGGTGAGGGAGAGGCTTATCTCTATGTCGCTATGGGTAGATATACACTCACATACCTCTACATATATACGTCTACATCTGGTTATTCCGTTTCTTGCCATATAGATTACACTTTGCTGCAGTGGGACTCGTAATGGGTGTGGCTGCACTGCCCAGTGAACACATTCACTTACATCCCTAGGGCTGTCCATATAGGCCCACATCAGCCAATACCTGCACACCTAGACCCGTAAGTAGCTACCCATAGTTCCCCCACCCGCACCTCCTCAACAGCACCCATCCTTACTCTGGGTCCTGGTCTGTTCTGGACATACCACTACACGCTGCCCACTCTCCACTTCACGGAACCCATTTCATACAATTGTCTCAGCCCATGGGTCATCAGGGTTTCCCACCCTTGTATTCCGGGTATGTATGCACCCCAGCCAGAATGGTCAGTCTATCACCTTGTTTTGGTTTTGCCAATTTCTGGGGTGTCCCGCAAGGGGCGCTCCTGTCTGTGTTCCAAGATTAGAATTCACCGGTGCAGTGTGTACCCCCCGGTTGTATCCTGCCTGTGGTCTGGGAAGCAGTGGACTCTTTACATTGTTTGTGTGTATGTTTCCAGTGTCTGGCTGGGGGGTAGAAGGTTATGCTACATGTTTCATGTTTCTTGCTTGGGCTGCTCACTTCCATTGGCATAACCTGTGAACATATGTCATTCTTGTGTGCTGTTTCCTATCATAGCTGTATATCTGTGTATATGTACGCGCACACACACACACACATATATATATATATATATATATATATATATATATATATATGTATATGTGTATGTATATATATATATGTATACGTATATGTATATGTTTGCAACTATATATATATATATATATATATATATATATACATATATATGTATATATATATATATATATATATATATATATATGTGTGTGTGTGTCTGTAAAGCAATACATACCCCACGCAAACGCGCTTACACATGCTTACTGGTGTTTATATATGCTTGACCTGCTTACTAGTGCCTTATTCATTATGACACTGACACTTCACTCCAGTTAACTTTTAGTTGATATTTTGCAGGTTATACAGTGGACAGATGTCCCAATATGTTCACGTACAGATTACCGATGGTAAATGGTACGTGATACAGTGGGATTTGGTACGGGAATGTCTGTTCATTAGGCGGTTGCTCTAACCAATACAGTATTGCTGTGCTGCTTCATTTGCATATATACCCATATACCTATGGCTCCTGGTTCCCCAAACACACACCCCAACACCCCCCTAACACTGCAGTCATCCATTCTCCAGTCAGATTCGCGGTGTATCCACACCACTACACATTGGCCACTCCCCTACTCCTATAGTCCGATCCCATCAGTTGACTCACTCCATGTATCTTCAGAACTCCCAAAAATTTAGTCCACAAACATTGATGACATGAGCGACCATAAGAATACTGTTTGCAATTTTTGGGTTGCCCCACATGGGACACGCATGTGTTTATGTCAAGATTAGACTCTATACTTCATTACATCATTACTCCCTTTAACATGACACTACAGTAAATTAATGACTATGTGGTAATGCACATATTACACATGAGAGCCTAATTATGTACGTGTTTGGTGTATTTCTTTTACAAATAGACTGGTTTAGTAATTGGCATTGCCATAGCAGGCAAATCAACAATGTTACTCCCACTGGTAATATCTTGCCTATGGTGTGAGTAGCAGTGCTTTGCTCACTCCTACCCAGCTGGATATGACATACGCTGACAGCGCTATATAATACTGGGGTTGTTGTTGTTTCCCTTCTCATTCCTTTTGTATACTTTATTGTTAAATCATTCTTTCTTCATATATATCTATATATGGGTCCCCTACTATTTACCGAAACGCCGATTCGCCGACAAAGAAATCACCGACACCATACGACCGACAACGCAGTTGACCGACAACGCAAAACACCGAACACCATAACACCGACACACTACACGTAAACGACACAGTACACTACAGGACATATCCACACTAGCCTAACCCAACCCTAAGGTCCGACACTACCGCACACTCTCCCTACCTGCACCCTAACCCTAACTCACTTACCCACCTAACCCCAAGCTCCGACACCACCGCACTCTCCCTACCTGCACCCTAACCCTAACTCACTTACCCACCCCTAACCCCAAGCTCCGACACTACCGCACACTCACCTATCACACACCCTAACCCTACATCCTCACTATTGCACACTTACCTGTCGCTCCCTACTCCTAAATCCCTCACTATCGCATACTTACCAGGTCGCTTACACATTCCCTTGTCGGTCTTCCGGCTGTCGGGATTCAGCGTGTCGGTCAACTGCGTTGTCGGTCGTTTGGTGTCGGTGATTTCTTTGTCGGCGAATCGGCGTTTCGGTAAATAGTAGGGGACCCCTATATATATTTATATATATATATATATATATATATATATATATATATTTATATACATTTGCTATGCTGGGCACTGCTTAGACCCATGCAAGTGCACTCAGACTTGCTTACTGGTACGTATATGTGTTTACTGCTGCTTATTTGTGCTTACACCTGCTTACTAGTACCTTATTCATTATGAGAGTGCCACTTTGCCTGAATGATATTTAAGTTAAATATCTCATGCGATACTCTTATGTTGGTTTTATGGCAAAACGACATTCATTCCACATGGAAATGATATGTGCTGTTGTTGGGCTTGAATTGTGAATGCCTGTTTGTTAGGGGGATGCTATAAACACTACACTATTGACACATTGATTCTGTGTGTTTTTCTCTATTTGAATGAATATGGTGTGTAAGCTAAGCTTGGCGGAGGGCAGCGATGCGCAGACACGCTGCGCTTTGCTTACACCTTTGATATTGCAGCAATTCGAATGTATAATAGGGACACAGGGACTGGGAATCTAATTGTGACAGTTCTAGGGACAGGGCTCAACATTCCACTATGTGCATGTGTGTTTTCTAGTTCAATTTTATTTCACTGTTCATGGACACTCTTGTATGCTTAGCATACATTACTGTATCCACTGACACTGAATTACTGACTTTCTATTAGGGGCGGACTCTACTAGTAGGCATGGTAGGTTTTGCACGTGTCGGGGCATGTTTACGCCTCCGTAGAGCACTTGTACACACCCCCTGCACTTGCACACGTTTCATGTGTACATCGAGGTTGCGGTGGCGTGCCCACATACATATTCATATGGCACTGCAGCGCCATCTGTAGTGAGGACGCGCGGCACAAGGCCAAAACTGTCCTTGCGCCGAGCTTCTTGAATCCTGGGGAATGTCTTAACTGTTGTTAAGAATTTAGTTTTGCTGTTTCTAGTTTAACTGATTTTCTTCAGCACATTTAATCTCTTTAAAGTTGCACACGCTATTAATTAAATAAAATAAGCTTATGCATAGATTCATGAATGAAAAGCACCAACAGTGCCATAACCCCAAAAATAAATTTATTAAATGCGTTTGTCCACCAAATTAAACTGGACTTAAAAACTCCCTCTTATCCCTCTCCAATACTGTCACATCTGTGTTTTGGACCCTAATTGTGAGTGAATGTTAATCCTACTACTTAGACATCCAGTACACCCATTTGTTCCTCTCAGGGGCTAGAACTCACCTGCTCATTCATTCTGCAGAGAAATTACAGTTAGGTACCAAATGTGGTGTTGTCATCAGCTGAGATAGTGGGTAAATTCTGTTTATGCTGCCAATCCCCTAACCTTCAGTAGCTTGCATGCTACACTGTAGCTGATGAAACAAACAAATTCATGTCAAGAAAACCAGAATTTATTGCTTTAAAGTTTTCGGGTTAAAACACCCTTCCTCAGTGCTATGTGTGAAGTGAAATAAGTTGAGCTGCCACCCTCCCTCCAGGATAGGTGAATCGGTATTGGACACTTGCTCCTATCATTCCCTCACCTGATCCCTGTAGCACAAGTTTCACAACTTGAACATAGGTCATCAGGGGTGCAGGTAGAGCTTTTTTCCTTTACACTATGCAGTTGAGTATGGTTAATCTATTTTGGATGATACTATCACAGGAGGAATGCCTCAGCAGTATATTTAGTGAATTTTTAATCCATGACGCAGAGCTATAGAAAAAGAGGTCAGTTCTTACTCAGCATGGTGCACATTTAAAAGGACGGAGTGTGTGGACAAATATGATGGAAGTACAGTTGGAAGATATAGAAGAATCAAAGCTGGCACAATAATTTGAAATTAATTGGTCTTTCTGGAGGTGCGGAGGGTCAGGGATCCATGAAATTCCTTCAGGTTGAACTGTGTAATTTGATGGAAAGTGAGACAATCTCTTGTACTTGAACAGTCTCATAGGGTAACCTCCAGAATTAAATCTAACAATCTGACAAGCCACTTGATTTTTCAGATGCTGGAGTGTATGGATAGGCTATACTTGGACAAAGCTAGATTGCTGGCCCAGCAATTGTGATGGTGGAAACAGCAATTTGTATTGCCCCAGAGTAGAACAGTGCAGTGCACTGTCTCACAGAGCAGAAGCCATCATTCCTTCCTACCTTCATTCCATAAAGAAACTTAGGGAACTAGAACTCCCAGTACAGTTTCAGTACCCAGATCAACTGTTCACATCTCTGAAAGGTAGTTAAGCAAAAGTGTTGGTGTATAAAGCTATTCTTAAATCACTGAAATCACAGCATGCTATCCTGTGGGTGTCTGTCAATTGACAAGAAGACTTATATGACATGGTATTATTAGAATAGTTGGATAGAAGAAGCTTCTACAGTGAAGGAAGAGGAGGTGTGAGCAGGATTAATTTCCTGGTGTAACAGAAAGGGTTGTGCTTTTGATTTGTGAAGTTGTTTCCACTGAGAAAGGCAATACGTATGAATACAGGGATGGAGAAGGCATAAAGTAAATCTTGCATCCCTGAAGCACCATATTTTACTACAGTGTTTTGTAATTTCTTTGTAGCCTTTTAGAGGGACAGTAGTGAACAAAATCCTGAGCTGGGATAGTGCAACTATAACCTCCATCTTGCCTGAGTCATCTTCCCAGGGATGCCAGAGTACATGTGGTGTTGGCTTCTAGCCATATTTGATCTTATTTATTTCCTCTCTCTGCTGTGTAGCACATTGTATATAGATTCTCTGGATTATTATTCAGGCACATTCTAAGTGTTTTAGGTTTATAGATACTAGGCTATTGATCTGTGATGATCTTAATAAGTTTAGCCTTACATTCCTATGGTAGTTTTTAGCCCTTATATTTTGCATACAAATAACCTAGTGGTAGGCAGAACAAGGAAATGTTGGAACATTTACTTGTTGTCTGTATCCATGAAGGATATAGGTGCCACACCATGGGAGAGTTTGCAGTTTCTCATCCATTCATCCAAATTATGTTTGAATAGTGTAAGAGAAGTACTTTGATGTATGTGGAGTAGAAGGCAGTCCCATAGAGTAAGTAATCTCTGTGATAAATACCTCTTCCTTCAACATGTTCTGTTTATGTTGCAAAAGAGACTGAGATCCCTTGAGTGGGTGTTCACACTGCCACTGGACTTGCAAATCTGTAATATGTCTGCAGAGATAGGGTCTGTTGAGGCCCTATACAGGAGGCAAACTTCGCCTCTTAGTATGATACTGAGTAGAGGGACAAGGCTTTGAGATGATCTGCATAGTTTTTTTGTTATTTAAGCCCTTGATTTTTGTTCTTTTTTTTTTTGTTTTCATTTTTTTTTTTTGTGAAAAAATGTTGTGGTCACTGCATTTGTGACAAGTGTTTAGACAGATGCATACTGAATGGGGCATTATAGTCAGTAGAGTACAGTGGAATGATTACATCCATGGACCTAGACACCGTACCTTTCGATATAACCTGTGAGATAAAAAGATGAAAGAGAACTTCCTTACCATAGTGGATACATGGTTATCAAATAACCATTCATTGTCGACATAGGTTCCTAGATCTTGGACTATAGGGTCAAATTTCAGGGGTGTGTTGTCAGTGTGATAGTTATAATGGAAGTCATACTTGCCAAAGGATATGATTATTCATTTCTTGGCATTTAGTTTTAGTCCATGATTGTGACACCAATTATTTGTTTGGTAAAGGCCTTTTTGGAGGATTTTAGTGTCCTCTGGTGAGTTTATGATGTTATCAAGTTCACAGTCCACAAAATCGGTCAGCCATAAACTGTCAACATTTGCTTTGACCTCCCAGAAGTAAATGCCAATGAGAAGTGGCCTAAGGACTCTACCCTGGGGTACACCACCAGTGGCAAGTCTTTTGAAGGAGGTAGAGCTTCCCACCCTAATTTCCCAGGTTCTACTTGTGAGCCAGTTTGCAAACGAGTGAGTAACATAGGGTTTTACATTTAGTTGGGAGAGTTTATCTATGATAGCCGAATGTGAGTTGGTGTTGAAACTTTTGCAAGGTCTGAGTATGCACTATATACTGATTAGCCCTCATCCATTGCTACAATAACCTTCTTAAAGCATTCAGCTGGGTTAAGTAAGCAGGATCTGCTCCCGATGAATTCTAATTGTTTTGGATCAAGAGTTTGTAAGTTACCTATATATCCTTATTTATTAATTCCATAATGATCCTTTCCATAGAATTTATAGATGAGGATGGCCAGGCTTTTGGGTCAATAATTAACTGGGTTTATTGATGCCTCACTTTTGAGCAGGGAGATTACTATTGCCAACTTCCTTTCATCTGGTAAACTTTATTAGTTTTAAGTCTGCACCATTACTAAAAATTTGTACAACTTGAAATATAAAAGGGATGGGGGGACTACATTAATTAGAGCTTGTGCATGAAAGATTGAAAGAAGTTAGGATAAAAGTAGCTTTCATACAGGAAGCAAAATCAGTATGTAAGAACAGTCAGTTGATGATTGAGTGTTGCAGTGGTTGGAGAGTCCTTAATAGTGCATCCTCTGCTAAAAGAAAAACAGTTGTATTGGATACCAATGATTTAGGTTAGAATGTGGTTCAAGTTTCCAAAGACAGACTTGGTAAGTTTTTAGTAATGATGGTATCGGAATGCTATCTGCCTCCTGCAATTGTTCTCTAATTTGAAAGGTCTTAAGGAACACGACATTCCTGTGCTGGTGAGTGGAAACTTTAATTAGGCTTTGATTCCTTTGATTGGTTTGTGGTGGTGTTGGGTTGAGACTTTAATGTGGTTCAGTTTTCCTTGATAGTTCTGTGATGATGAGTGGATACTTTAATGTTGCTTTGCTTCCACTAACAGGTGGGCATCCACAGAGGAAACGTAGGTTTTCCAGATTTACTAAATACCTCCATTGTGTTCTGAATGATGCTCATGTTTCTGATGTATGGTGTTACGCCCTTTGGTTTTAGATTCTGCATATATTGATCAAACTGCAGGTGTAACCTGTTGACTGTATTTATGAAGAGCGAATCCATCCTTAGAAGGTCTGATTGTAGATAGTGCTTTCATCCCTGCCTCCATTTCAAACCATTGTATGGTAACTGTGATGTTGTCAAGGCTAAGTTATAGCCCTATACACCTTCAATGGGGAGTGGACTCACTACTCCTTTTAAACGATGGTGTAGGCAAAGTCAATCTGTAGGCATGGATTCCTACAAATTAGGAGAAAAAGTAGACTTTGACATTTTAATTTATTTATATATCTGCTTGGGATGACATGGTCGACAGACCACGATGCTTTGCCACAGATGGCCTGCACCTGTCGTCCCTGGGATTCTGGATACTGGATAAGGCTCTTGCTGCCCCTATAGTGCCTTTTTTAGGCAGGGGGCAAATAACAAATTCACCACCATAACAGGAACAGGCAAACAAAAACTTAAGGTAATGCTACTCAGTGCTAGAATTCTAAATCTCAAAATGCACTTATTCGAGGCACTCCTTAAAATGAAGAACATCGATATCTGTGCAGTGCCTGAGACCTGGTTCAAGGCTTCAGAGAGCACCCCTGCACTACCAGGCTATAACTCATACCACACTTTTCGGCCATGTAACCTGGACCGAAACATCAAAGGCGGAGGTGTGTCCATATTCATTAAGGATATCCACACCTCCAGGCTAGTTGCTCAGCATAATGCATCCGAGGTTATCCAAGTGCAACTAACTCTGGGCAAAACTGCAATCCAAATTGTAGCTTGCTACAGATCCCCCACCATGCCCCAGGATTCCCACTCCTCTTTTCTTGATGTACTGGAAAATATTAGGGTTCAACCAAACACCCTAATAATGGGCGACTTCAACTACCCCACCATTAACTGGGAAAACTACTCGTGTACCAACTCCTTAGCTCAACGCTTTCTGGAATTCATAAACTTCAATGCCGTAAATCAACTTATCCACACCCCCACCAGGGGCAACAATATCCTAGACCTAGTCATTGCTAACATGAGTGACCAGTGTTACACACCTGAAGTCAACTCCTCGTTGGTCCGATCCGACCATAAGCTTATCACCCTTGATATCCACATCCCGCCCCCACCCCCCATTAAGGAAACCACAGTAAAAAATTTCTCCAAAGCCAACTTCATTCTTCTTAAGACAGAAGTGGTGAACTTCATGACACCCATGCAGATGGACAATACAGTTACAACTGCTGAATCCTACAGAAATGCACTCTGTAAACACTTGCACGAGTGCATGGATCATGCTATCCCAAACAGAACCAAGACGCTATCCTCCAAAAAAAAGAAGCCAATCTGGTGGTCCCCTGCCATAAACAAACTGTACAACAGAAGGAAGAAACTGTTGCAAAAGAGAGTAAAATCCCATGAGTGGAGGCGCTCCCTGGTCAGCCTCAGTAAGAAACTGAGATCCCTTATAAGATCCTCCAAAGCTAGCTACGAAAACAAAATCACCACTAAATCCGAAGACAACCACAAAGCATTCTATAGCTATGTCAAGAATCTAGATGGCAACACCCAGATCTTCTCTGAGCTACAGTACAAAGGCATGAAAATTACAGAACCAACTGATATTGCTAACATCCTGGCAGATCGGTTCAGTGCTAACTTTAGCCCCCTCTCACCCCCTAAAGGGCCTATATCTATACAGGAAGAATGCAGAGTCCCTTTAATCACAACTACGCAGGTAAAAGCTGCACTCTCTAAAGCCAAAAACACAGCATCCATGGGACCGGACAACATCCCAGGCTGCATTTTACACGAACCTCAGAATGAACTGGCTCCCCACTTAAGAACCATGTTCAATAATAGCCTTGTATCAGGCTTTGTGCCCACTGAATGGCGCACAGCAACAGTTATCCCACTCCACAAAGGGGGAGCCAACACTGATCTCGGGAACTATCGACCTATTAGCCTGACGAGCCTGGTCTGCAAGGCCATGGAATTCATAAACAATGACATGGTAACCTCCAAACTCTGGATCCCACCCAGTTTGGGTTTGTGAAAGGCAGATCATGCCTCCTGAACCTGATCGACTTCTGTGAGGCAGTCCCCAAAGCCGTGGATGAGGGTAAGGTGGTTCACACAGCCTAGCTTGACCTCGCCAAGGCTTTCAACACCATCCCCCATTCTGGAATTATAGCTAAACTCACTAAACTAGGTTTAAATCCCTACATCACAAAATGAGTTGCCAACTGGCTCACTGACAGAACCCACACTGTAAAAGTTGCAGACTCCAAATCTGACCTCAAGGCAGTGACAAGTGGAATGCCACAGGGTTCCATCCTGGGACCTCTCCTATTTGGTATCTACTTCTCTGAAGTACAGGCTAACACAGAAGGCCTCTGGCTGACGAAGTTCACAGATGACTGCAAACTAGGAGCCATAGTCAAGTCCCCAAATGATGTGGGCATCCTACAGAAGGGCCTCACTGAGACAGATGCCTAGTGTCAGAGCCATGGCCTCAAGCTCAATGCCAAAAAGTGCAGTGTCATCCCCTTTGGTAAAAACTCTGTATCCATGAACTACCACATAGGAGCAATCTACTTAACACCGAATGCGTGATAAGAGACCTTGGGACTCAGGTGGAGAGTAGTCTCTCCTTTGATAGTCACATCACCACAGTTGTCATGAAGTCCTTCTACCTGGCACACCTCATCATAAAAGGGTTTTCATCCAGGAAAAAAGAGGTCATTTTTCCCCTCTACTCATCACTCATTAGACCCATTATAGAGTACAACGCCCCTTTTGGAATGTACCTCACAAGACATCTGCAGCAGCTGGAAAGGCTACAGAAGTACCTCACAAAGAGGATTACTGGCCTCAAACAAATGCCCTGCACTGACCACCTCAAAAAACTCCAGCTTTACTCCGTAGCATATCGCCTACTCCAAGGTGATCTCTGCCTAACATATAAAGCTATGTCAAACCCAGAGCTGTTGGACATGCTATAACTAAAGAAATCCCAATCCCTCCAAGCTACACGCTCTAGGGACCTAAACCATGTCACCACAATAAACAGGACACGCTGGAGGGATAGATTCCTGTCCCAGAGACTTCCTATACTCTGGAACAAGCTACCCATCTATGTTAAGCAAAGTTCTTCATTAGCACTCTTCAAGAAAAATCTTGATGAGTGGATGAGAAATAGGAAATACACCCTGGGGATCACTTGTGTTTCTCTGCTGGACAGTGGCACAGGAAAATAACTTTTTTGGGTAGCGTAAGCTAAGGTACCTTGCTGGCTAGGCTTACATAGGCCCTTGGGCCAATAGCCTAGTACCTACCTATGAACCTATATGTTTGTTAACTGGGGAAGCATACTGGTCCAAAGACCACTTTCAGGATTTCAGTATGAAGCATTTCAGATCATATCTAGGTATGCTTTGGGGCACCAAAACAAAAAAGAACTACTAGTTCACAACTTCAAAGCATGCTGACCCATATAAAGGAGCTAGAACAGGATTACTAAGTAATAAAATGTTGTAGGGTATATTTACAGTGCAGTATTAAAACAAACAGTACTAATCTACAATATGTTATAAAGGACTGCATGATAAATAGGACATTCCATTTTATAAAACCGTGGTATCTCGAAACTCCCACTTAATATTTTGAAAAAGACACCAGACCATCAGATGATTTTTATTATCCACAGCCCACGAGGTATTGTCCCTATACATTTGGATCAGATATGAGGGGGGGATTAATACCACATTTGCAGACTCTATGCCTCTGAGTTGAAAAGTGTATTAGGGACATAAGAAGCAAAATAAAGTTGTACATTCCCCACAGATTACTGCACTATCCTCTTGAGGAAATTGTAAGAGCAGTAGAGGGACTGGCAGCTGGTAAAGCTACATAGGACCAGATAGCATATTGGCAGAATATAAATGGCTCTTTGTTCTCAAACTATGCACTTTATCAGTAGGTTTAGAAGTACAAAATTTTACCTGATTCATCTTGGCTGGCACAAGTTATTTTGCTGCGTAGAGAAGGAAAACCACTGAATGAACCCAGTAAGTTATAGGCCAGTATCCCCGTTGTCACTAGGCACTAAAATATTGGGTAAGCTACTTGCCCTCAAACTAGAGCCTTTGTATCTGTTTTGTCCCCTTACTCTGTTGACCATTAAGCCTCCTGTAAGACTTAGCCCATTCATTTCCCTACATGAGGGAACATACACAGTATTATATTTCGAACAAGAGCCTTCAGGGTACGTCATTGTAGAGGCAGCCATGAAGGTTGCGTGTGCCATCAGTGAAATCCCAGCAACTGAGGGTGTATTGTTTGGGGCCTAACTCCACCCTTGGTGGTGTAATGAGCACCTGCACCACTTCGGGGGCCACCTATGTCATTAATAGTGCCCATCTCTCAAGTTGAGAAGAGCAGTACATGATAACCAGGATGTAAATTTTGTATTAACCCATCCAGTCATCAAGGCTATCCTTGGTAGTCAAAGTAGTACTTTGTTTAGCCTGTAGTGGTACTTTATTCCATAGGATGGGAATATGCTGATTTAGAAGTGCATCCCTCCAGCTAGTATTGTTTATTTTTTGGTGTAAATTTAGGTGTTTGTAGAGCCACTGTTTATTTTTGTGGAAGAAATTGGAGGTCAAATAGGATTTGGTCTTTCATGTCTCTAAAAGCAAGACAAAGATCACCTCAGAGCAGATGGTAGTCTACTGTGTATAAGAAGAGTCATGCTAATGTATTGGGATAGTTGAAGGATTTAAAACCTTTAATTTTCTCGAGTAGGCATCTTTGCAGCCTTTCCAGTTTAATAATATACTTAGATTTATACATACCAAAGAGGACATTGTATTCAATAATGGGTTTAATGAAAGAAAGAGTACATGTATAAGATGCCTTATTTGGATCTTGGAGAATTTCTCTTGGAAATTAACTGCGCCAGACAGAAGAATTTCCTGACTATAGGGGAATCATAGTGACTGAATTTGTGAAAGAGTCCTCCATGTAAGAATCCAGATATCTTAATGACTGTATCTGTCTGAAGAGGAGTACCGCTTATAACATATGAAGTGGGAGCAGTTTTTTTGCGTAACACTACTAAGCTATGCTTTTTTGCATTTAGCTTGTGATCATTTTCAGTAAACTTGGTATGTGCATATTCCAGCTCTTGCTGCAACTGTTTAGTATCAATGGAGGAGAAGGTAACAGTGTACAGCTTGCAATCATCAGCAGACTTGGTCAACTACATGTCTGGGATATTGGTTTAGATATTTGCAAAGAAAATGTCAAACTGGAGAGGGCCTATCACTGATCCATGTGGTACTCTGCTAGTTACAGTTTTATATTCAGAGAAGGTACCAGAAGCTTTCACAACTTGGAATCTGTTGGATAGCCAATTGGAAGTTCATTGGACAAGACAGGGATTTACATTAATTCTGTCTAAATGTTCAATAATATTAGCATGAGGGATAGTGTCAAAAGCTTGACTAACAATAACGATGTTAACATTGTAAAACAGTTTGCGATTACAGTGGTTGAATTACTTATTTTTGTAATTGAACTTAATTGAACTGTGTGTTGAATTTCAGAGTTCTGTATTGCTGTTTTTTATTTGGATCTGTGCATTATATTATATTATATATTAAGTTATACACCTGATTTTGTGTGTGTGTATATAAAGTGTGTGCGTGTGTGTATTTATATATATATATATATATATCTATATATCTATATATATATATATATATATATATATATATATATATATATATACATACATACATATACACAGCAAGAAAAACCCAGCCAAGCTAGAGTTTTTACTGTGTAATACCTTAAACCTCCTGTAATGGAGATACATGGGATATATATGCAGAGGATCCCTTAAGGACATCATGTGTTTCAACTGTATAGCTTCTGAATGCCTATGACATTTTACTTTTAACTTTTGAAGTCTTTATGGTTATATTCAGGCCAATAAAGCCAAACTCATCTAGCTGAGGACATGCATGTTTCAGCCTTTTTTATTGACCTCATCAGCATAGCGTAAGTGGATCACTTGGCTATACTTTAGAAACAATGCCTTTAAACGCAGCTGATACTCAAACAACAGTGCTCAATAGCTCAAAGCTCTGAATCTATACTGAATCTATGCTCAGTTCAGCATAGGTTACTCTGTGTTAAGGTTATATTGATCTAGAAAGGATATACAGAGGAGTTATTGGCAGAAAGCTGCAGTATTTAAAATTGCTAGCATGTACGCATTGTAAGGGCATAATCAGTAACCCATATGAAGGTATCAGAACCTTTTCACCCTTACTGCTAATGGAATGGAAAATGTCTTTCATTAGGTCTTAACAACATCATAAGATAGCCGTTGTGTGGACATCAAAAATATGGTCATAACAAACAATTCCTATATCCTCCTTCATGGTTTTAGATTCCGGAATCAGTTTTTAATTTATTGAAAAGTGGTAGCAGTTGTTTCCAGAAACACTTTACATTTAACAGAATTACCCAACACTGTGCAGAGTCCGAAACATTTTGTCAAATGTGGCACACATAAATTAAATATCCTTTCCTCAGATAATCTGTTTTAACAGTAACATTACATCTTCTGTTCCCTAACCATTGCAGAACCCAGACAAAGGCATTTTTTTATGTTCTGTAGTCATATTACAAGAATGATTTTGTCTTATGGAACTTAGTCAAAGGTTTAGTGATATCTAAATACATCATGTCAATAGGTGCCCCTAGTTCGAAACAGTTCATACTGTTCTCATAAAACTACAACAGATTACTGAGACAAGAATGACCAGATACCAATCCATGTTGTGTATCATCTGTTGTCTGCCTATATTTGTTATGAAAAAGTAGAAGTGTTACTCTTTCAAAAAACCTCACCTAATATTTTTGTTATGGTTATAAGTTTGTAGTTATTAATATCCCTGGAGTTACCACTTTTTATAACAGGAGTAAATAGTTTTGGACTCTTTCTAACTTTCTGGAATATAACCTATTTATAACGTTAATTGAAGCAAATAAGTTAGACAGGGACTTATGCCTTTATAACATTTGACAAAGAATAGACTAATTGGCCATCTGGTCCTACGGTTGCATTTTTATTCACTCCACAGTAGTTATTCCATTTTAATACTGGTTTTAGGACATTCTCCAAATCTCATGCACTTGCTTTCTGTTAGACATTCAATTGTTGGGGGACCCAGCAATGAATTTTTTTGCAAAACATATTCATAATTTTACATTAGTCTCTAACATACAAACTGAAGAATAACAATTTGTTTCCATAATTTCGGACAGAGGATTCCAAAATGAATATTTTTTACAAGAATATATTACAGTATTTGCTAGGGGTCCTGTGACAAACTTTAGTTATTCAGCAACAAGACCATCTACGGTTAGCGTGCAAGGTTTTAGTTTGCTAAGGAGTTTTGGAACAGTTGTTTTGTTGGCAGTGACTATAAAGTGTGGGTGTTGGTGGGCTCTGGCTGAGGTAATGGTGCAGACTAAGTTGGAAGTTGTTTAATTATGGACACAACTGTGTTGATGAAGTGAAACATGTACCTGCATGATATCAAGATCAGAGTTTTTTTGAGTAGGGGGTTAGGTTGAGAAGTTTTACCAAGTTTTAATTGCTTGTTAATAGTTGACCAGAAGGTTTTAGAAGTGTTGTAGTATAATATAATATTTTTTTGTCTGTCTGGATCTGGATAAGCTTTTTTAACAGATAACACAGTTGCCTGTAGGGGCGGCCGCAGCGGTTAGCGTTGTTGTCTCGCATCAAGAGGTTCTCCGGTTCGATCCTCAGCTGGGGTGCCTTCTGTGCAGAGTCTGCATGTCCTCGCTGTGGTCGTGTGGGTTTTCTCCGCGTACTCCGGTTTCCGTTTCCTCCTACATCCCAAAGACATACTGTAGGTGGATTGGACACTCTACATTGGCCCTAGGTGTGATTGTGTGCATGTGTGTACCTTCTGTGGAAGGTTGGGCACCGGTCTGGCAACTCGACACCGTAAAACTCCACTGCCAATCATGAGTAGACAGGTGATCCACTGTGGCGACCCCTAGCCAGGAAAAGCCGAAAGAAATAGAAGAAGAACATAGTTACCTGTAAGCTTGGAATGAAGGTTGAGTTTTGTTAGTACACCAAAGTCTCCATGCTCTATATCTTTGTGGTTAAACCTTTTTTGTTTCCTGCATTAGTTTTTAGACTGGGTTGCATTTAACCATTTTACTCCCAATGGGAACATGACTGTTAAGGGTGCTAAGAAGGAGACAATTTAATGTTTCATTTGCTTGGTCTAGAGGCAGTGATGTAAACAGAGACCATTTGCACTGTCTGAGTGAGTTAATGAAGGAGTTTTGGTTGTTTTTTTTTAGATTTCTAAGTAAATTGAAGCAGGTTTGTTTGACAAATGGCAAATGTAGGGTAATGGTCACTTAGAAAATCTGTTGGGGTCCAATTTGAGTTACTCTGTAGCATTGGTTAGAATCTAGTCTAGGGTTGTACATGTGTTACTCATTTCCTAACTCTAGTAGGGGTGGTAATCAGCTGAGTATAAGTGAAGAGATTAATATGGAAGGGAGGTGAACATTGGCTGACAACAGCCTAGACATTATTAAAGTCACCAAGGGTACGAGTTTCTAGGTTGATGTCTGGAAACAACATCTTCAGTTATGGTGAAGTTGTTATGTTCCATAGAGCATGTAGAATGATAGTGAGAGTGTGAAAGGCAGTTGTCGTTTAGAAGTAGAAGGGCTTTCGTAATGGATGGTGTCAGAATGTGTGCAACATTGCATCTAGTGTGCATAACGTCTTTTGTAGTATGTGCCTGCATCCACAGTGGTAAAGAATTTGAAGAAGCAAGGTTTAATTCCACTGTGATTTTCTTTTTATCCAGGATAGATGCGGATAGAACACTTCTCTCCATGTCAAATAAAGTGAGATTTGAGAAGAAGTTGTTGATTACTGCAGATATTGCCTTGCTATATATGTCAGTATCAATCATATAATCAGGGCCTGTAATTGAGGACTTTGTACAGAAAGAAATATCCACTAAAGGCATGAATCTAGATTTATATATCTTGTTAGTATTTGCGACGAGCCTTTTATGTTTTTGGTGATTTGAAATCAGATATGATTCAGAATCTTGACAGCAGTGAAGATTGGATAAATTGTTCAAAACTAACTTCATGGTAATACTTTTTGCTTTTTCCTTTAATGTATTGTGTCATATTCCAGATTATTTGGTATCATCATTTTTGAATTAAAAAAGGGGGTTTGACTTTTTTTTTTTTTTATACTATTTATATTTTTTTCAGAACTTGTATACAGTATTCAGTAAGATGGATACCAATCATGACGGCATTATCAACATGCATGATTTCCGTGACCTTTTCAATGTCTTCACACTCTTCATAACAGAAAAGGAATTCTGCCGCCTGCTGCAACTGCTGGGATTGAGTTATAACTCAACACTGAACTACAAAGAATTCCTATACCTGTTTCAGGTGCAAGAGACTGTTGAGGCTCATCCATGGTTACAACCTGCTTACAGGTTTGTCAGTTTATTATAACCATAGTTAAGTAATGTCATGTTGTTTTTGGCAGTGATAGTCTGTACACCCTGTGTGTCCATGTGGGTTTTCACTGCATACTTTAGTATCCTCCTAGATCCCAAAAACAAGTTGCAGATGAGTTGGTGCTCTTCCAATTTACTCTATAGTTTTGTGTGTGTGTGTGTGTGTGTGTGTGTGTGTGTGTGTGTGTGTGTGTATATATATATACATATATAAAATGTATATGTATACAATGAGCTGATGCCCTGTCTGAGATTAGTTTTTCTGCATTGTGTCCATTGAATGCCTGAATTGTTTCTGGCTCCTCCAAAACCCAAAACTGGATTAAGTGACTAATCAGAAAATGAATGATTTTTTTTTTGTTTGTTTTTTGCTTCTATTTTGTTGTATACGAAGTTAACCATCAACAGAAATCATGTGGTATTGTGCCCAGAGCTGGATGAGTTACAAAAGCTGCATGGTTCCATTTGCATGAAACATCTCATAGGCTGCTCTGACTTGCTGTCAGTGCTGCGGGTTGTTATTGCCTTCAGTTAGAGTTGAAGAATGAGGCATACCATTGTGGCTTGACTGAGATCTGAGGCATTATTCAGGGAAAACTGATCTTTAGGGTAAACAAAAAGCAAACAAAACAAGTGAACAATCTTATTTATATAGTGCTTTTCTTATCACAAAATACTTTACAAAGACTATGGTTAAAACTCTGGTAGTAAAGGTACTGAATGTGTCTGTGAATAGCCAGTCTGCACACCTTGGCCAACACACAACCTGTGAACTGCATACAACTGTTTTAAGGGAAATGAGGACGTCTTGTCCTCCTTTGCTGAGTGATTTGGAGGGAGAGGTCCTTTCCTATGAGCCAGCAGTTTGATTAAGCAGGAACAATAAGCAGTATTGTTCAGTAATGGGATAAGGAGGGAGCAGAGGTGTGGAGCAAATTCTAATGAAAATAAGGATTTGAAAGAATTGAGGTTCAGACAGCTGTTTCCTGGGTGGACATTGCAGACCTATCCATGGATACAGTAATGAGAAATGGCAGATGTTCATCAGTCCCGCTGATGCAATAGCCTTTAGGCTATATAGACTACATTTTGATCAAGACAAAACAACCGGCTAGTTTCCAAAAACTCTGGTTCCCTCCAACATCTTCACTCTGAGGAGAGAAAATCAGCAGTCAGAGTAAAGAAACTTCAGTAATTTCTTGCTGCTTCATGAAGAAGCAGCTCATAGTTTTTCACAACAGCAGTAGCCAGCCTTCAACTTCATTCAGGCAGATAAGGCCCCACTGTGGAACCCTTCCACAAGAAATTTTGTCTTAAAAAAAAATTTTTGGTATTTATTTTATTTATCTTTTTAGAGGGACTGCACCTTTAAGAAACCCAGTCTTTTCATTATACTGATCACTGTTGCAGTAGCTTTAGCTATATGGATTATAAACTGCCAATGTTATAACAGCCAGCCAGCTTCCAAAGCTTCAGGATATATTCCACAGTCTCAAACTGTCAGGCAGATTGAGCTGAGCTGACTAAAAGACAAGTTTGGGTGGTAGGCTCTAAAAAGTCCACTGCCACCTAAGAATATGCTCCTGTTAGGCTTTTGAGATCGACAGTTGCCTTGTGGTGTCCCTTTGCTTGGTAGATAAGTTCCCTTTCAGGAAAAACCTCCATGTAATTATTTTTGTTGATTATTAATACTTTCCTTTTCAGGTGAGTTATTTTAAAGCTAGGAGTTTGTGTTTTATAAAGTGTTACAGTAGGAATTTCCTGAAACTTCACCATTTCCTCCAGTTCTGTCAGCTTTGGCGGGTGTGTTTCTTTGCCTGTAATTTTCGTTATAGCCAACCTGCTTCCCCTAAAATGGCAGATAGAATACATAAAGTTCCTCCATCTTTTAAGTTTTTATACACTATTCATAAACCTGACTCAGCAGCTGTAGCTTTAGTTATTCCTACTACTGCTGAATAGTTAAATCATAACCTGCTTTCTGATAAAAGATTTTTGATGGGTATGAGAAAATAATGTATGCTTCTGAAACCTTTTGATTTTCAGAATTTTTAAATGTCAGGCTCACATGTTAATGTTTATTCTGAGTGTTTTTACATCAGCAAGACTAAAACTAAGTTCAGGAAAATAATTTACCAACATCAATATGATGTTGTAAAAGGTGATGACAGGAATGCCCTAGCAAAACATGAGAATTATCCCACTCAAAGTTTTAAATATATAGCTATTGATAAGATTAACCTTGGACAGAGGGGTGGGCCATTTGACTTATACCTGAAATACAAGGAGTTAAAATAGCAAGTGAAGTGCACTGCTGCTGTATCCCCAGGGCTCAATGAGACTATTTCTGTTAGTTGTGTATCAAAACTAAAGGCTGAACTAGCTTTATGAAAGTGTGGTAAAACATCTGGGCTGATATCTTTGGTAACACTTGAGAAAAAGTAGTTAAATGGTATCTATTTTTGTATTAGTTTTATTTATATGATATATTGTTTTTTAAAGGGATTTCTTATGTATTTTTTATGGTCTTACATAAAATATTGGGTGCATGCATTTTTATTCTTTTCTTTACTCATTGGTTGTGTGAAGAAAATAGCTTTAAGGGTTAATCTGAAGTTAATCAGTAGAGTCATGTGATGAATTTTAAATATATTTAAGGTAAGGGTTTGTGGATTTTATTTGTTCTGAAGAAGTCAAATATAATACTGACAAAAACGCTTAACCTTTAATAAAAGTGGTTACTGGACTTGTTTGCCCATTAGCATGTGTATATGTATATGTGTGTGTGTATATATATATATATATATATATATATATATATATATATATATATATATATATATATATATATATATATATAGCCAGGGTGGAGTGGGTGGAGAAGACTGTCAGGTGTGATTTGTGACAGACGAGTACCAGTAAGAGTGAAAGGGAAGATCTACAAGAGGGTAGTGAGACCAGCTATGTTATATGGGTTGGAGACAGTGGCATTGAGAAAAAGGCAGGAGTCAGAGCTGGATGTGGCAGAGTTAAAGATGTTAAGATTTGCACTGGGTGTGACACAGGTAGACAGGATTAGGAATAAGTATATTAGAGGTTCAGCCCAGGTTGGACGGTTTGGAGACAAAGCCAGAGAAGCGAGATTGCGTTGGTTTGGACATGTGCTAAGGAGGGATGCTGGGTATATTGGGAAAAGGATGCTGTGGATGAAGCTGCCAGGTAAGAGGAAAAGAGGAAGGCCTAAGATAAGGTTTATGGATGCGGTGAGAGAGGACGTGCAGGTTGTTGGTGTGACAGAGCAAGATGCAGAGGACAGGAAGAAATGAAAACAGATGATCCGCTGTGGCAACCCCTAATGGGAACAGCCAAAAGAAAAAGTATATATATATATATATATATATATATATATGTATATGTATACATATATATATATATATATATATATATATATATATATATATATATATATATATATATATACATACACATACACACACACACACTCATACATATAGCATGTCTGTGTGTGTGTGTGTGTGTGTATATATATATATATATATATATATATACATATATATATGTGTATAGTGTGCGTGTGTATATATATATATATAAAATCCTTTTTTTCTTTCTTGTAGCAAAAGACAGAAATGATATTGACAAAGCAGAGTAAAGTAATAAGGCACGTAATGTAAAACTGTGGCCCATACAACAATGTCATAAAATAGTAAATGGGAAAGAAATTTACCTTCAGTATTAAACTGTGGAAGAAAGGGGCAAGAAGCAGAGAGAAACAAAAAAAAGGGGGGGGGTACATTATAAATAAAAGAGAAGCGGGCAAAGACAGTAGAAAGAGAATTTAGACATAAATAAATAATCATAGGGCAAGAGGTAGTACAGAGGGATTCAAGGAAATGGTACTGTAGAAGTAGTAACAGCAATGACAAAAAAAAAATCAAACTGGTAGATAAGTCCACTCAAAGTAAAAGGAAAAAAAGAAGGGAGAAAAAAAAGAGAGAGAGGCAGACAGCAAAATAGTAGAGGGAGGTAGGAAAATACGCAACTACATGATGGGCGTAGGTACGCAGTGTATCTCAGGGTGGTTAGTGTGGGAGGAAATGGCTGTCTAGCCCAAAGGGAGTGGATGAGAAGGGAAGAGTCCTGAGCTTTAAAAGTCATGATCTGGAATGTGGGAGGAATATTAAACCGAATCAAAAGTACAATTAAAAGCAAATGTTTCAGACATGATGTTGATATCTGCATATATCTGCATGCTACAGGAGACAAAAAATTAAAGGTATGGGAACTAGAAATGCTGACAAAGAGAGATTACCCAGTATGGGTGGCAGACCAAATGAGGAGGCAAGGAAAAAAGGGAGTTACCATTCTGTTCAGGAGAGGGTTATCAGTAAGAGAAGAAAGAGTAAAGAAGGATGGTGGTTAATATGGAAGGGGAAATAGAGGGACAGGAATGAAAACTAGATAACATGTATACACCAAATGAGGACAGCAACAAATTATTTGAAGAATTCTTTGCAAACTGAAACCAGTCAGTAGCCCAGCTTTAAATGGAATGTATTGGAGGGGACTACAATGTAACAATAAATCTGGATCTGGACAGAAAAGGGAGGAAAAAGGAATACAATGCAAACAAACAAAAGGGCTTAATGAAGTAAATGAGTCGTGGAGGCTGGGTTGACATGTGGAGAGACAGACATGAGAAAGAAAAATAATTCACTTTTACCAGAAGGCAAATACATCGGGGGTGCAGGCTAGACTGGATTCTGGTGAGATTAGAGGGTGCATAAAAGATAATGAAAATAATAGTACTAGACAGCTCCATCTCCATCCACTCTCCAGTGCTAATGGAGGTTAGAGACAGGAAGGAAGAAAATACAGCAATGGAAATGGGATGCCTCAAAATGGAGAACAGAGGACCAGCAGAGAAGACTTATGGAAGGCATGAGGAGAATCATAATAGAAAACTAGGAAAGCAAACTGGAGATGAAAGAGCAGTAGTGGGATGGGTTGAAAGTGGTAATAAGAGGCTGGGTAATGCTTGAGGCAAGGAAAAGGAAAAATTAAGAGGGCAACCTAAAAAGATGAGAGCAAGATCTAAGACAAATACAAAAGGAGCTGGATAATGCAGAAGGAAAATACAAGAAAGAATTTGAAGAAGTATGAATCAAAAGTAGTATTGAAAGCCTAGAAAACACAGGTAGCAAAAGAAAAATAGCCGAAAGAAAAGAATCCTGATGGCTGCAAGGGAAAAAAAAAGAAGAAAAGCTTTGGCATGGAGGCTTCAAACAAAAAGAGAAGAAAAAGGGATTGCCAAGCTTAAGAACAAGAGCTGGGCAAATAAGTTATGAGTGAAGAAGAAAAGGAGGAGGAAATAATGAGCTCCTTCCAGCAGATATATAAAGAAAATATGCACCTGAAAAAGCCCCGAATAATGAACTGGAAAGGAGTGAAGTTCTGAGAGGAAAAAAGGATGCACTAGTTAGGCCGATAGCAAGATTAGAAGTTACACTAGTGAGCACAGAAATAGAAGAGTAACTATTAAGGGTATACAGCATGGGTAGAGAAGAGGATAGCCTCCTCAATACAATGCAAGAAGCAAGAATAATCTTGATACTCAAAGAAAAAGGTGAAATAACTAATGTGGGAGCACTCCAACCAATATCCCTAATAAGCACGGATGGGAAAATACTAGCAAAAATTCTAGCTAAAAGGATTGAAAAACTTGTTCCCAAATGTATACTGGAAGATCAAGCTGGTTTTATAAAAGGAAGAATATCAGTGGACAACTGGTGGGTTGTGCTCAGCTTTGTGGAAAGGTAGAAGGAATCAGGTGATACTGTTTGACATCAAAAAAGCATTTGACTCATTAAAATGGGATTTTATTTTCCAAATTATTTAAGAATAGAGAGTGGGGGTAGCATTCAGGGACTGGATAACAGCAGTGTATAGTTATCTATCATCAGAAATAAGGATAAATGGGGAATACCCACAGAGGATCTTAATCCAAAGGGGTATAAGACAGGGACGCCCACTATCCATAAGCCTTTTCATCCTAGCAATGGAAGTCCTCGCAACTGAGATAAAAGAGGCACTACAAGAGCTAGAATTTCAAGGGGGAGGGAATAGCGTAGTTCCTCTTATTCATAGATGACTGCATCCTACCAGCAGAAGATATAAAGAGAGCAGCAGGCATAACTATGAAGAAATTTGAAACCTAAAACCAAAAGCCAGTGATTGAGTGTAACCTAAAGAAAACTGAGCAAACATGGATCAAGGAGTTGCAAGAATGGGGATAGGTATACCAATGAGGCCAGGCGTGAAACACCTAGGATTAGAGATATGGGAGACTTCAAGTTTGACGAGAGAAAACAACTGCAAGAAGCTTGAAAAAGAAACAAAAGAAACACTGAGAAAGTGGAAGGACCAAAGAGATCAAAACCTTAACAGGGTAACTATAGTGAAGATGATGATAAACCCCAAAATAGGTTATATGCTAAGGCATATCCCCATGACTGTAAGGAATGGTATAATCAAACGCATCCAAAGCCACTGCAACAAATTCATATAGGGAGGCAAGAAGGCAAGGATCAATAAATGAAGACTAAGAAGAGTCTTAAGCAAATGTGGATGGGGCATGCCAGACTTTCAGAAGTATGCCAAAGCCTACACAATAAACCAATGGTTAAGGACAACAGAAAAGAAACTAGGCAAAAATGGACAGGGAGGAAAAACAGGAAGACAGGGAGAAAATAAAGAAATATTCAGGAGAAACTACAAAGGCAAAGACCCAACTAGTATCACAAGAAATGACAGATAGCAAACACGGCTTGAGTGCGAATAATTTATTAATAAATAAACTTAAAAAAGTAAATGCTTTTGCGGCCTAAGCCTGCGAGTCATCAGGCTTCAATCAAATCAAGAATAATGTCTATATATATATATATATATATATATATATATATATATATATATATATAAAAGTAAAAATTCAAAATGTAATAAATAATTAAAATCAGCCAGTTGGCTCACAGTTCTAATTAAACACTTAAATCGTATGTGCACTCAAAAACAAATAAATCAACATTTTAAAAACAACTGCATGGCTATTAAAACAAACATAACAATATTCAGCAGTTATAAACATAATCTAGCAATTTTCCTGATGCACAGTTTAACTTAGAAGCATTCATTCATAAAAGACATCTAGCCTATGAGTATATTAGTAATACAGTAATATAGCCGTCTAATGGCAGTATAATATAAACAAACATTCATTCATAAAAGCAACTAACCTGAACATATAAAGAGCTATACAGTGCTGGAACCAGCAGGTGGCAATGTAATATCATATAAGTGTATGGCTATTAAAACGAACATAACAATATTCAACAGTTATAAACATAATCTAGCAATTCTCCTGATGCACAGTTTAACTTACAAGCATTAATTCATAAAAGACATCTAGCCTATGAGTGTATTAGTAATACAGTAATATAGCCGTCTAATGTCAGTATAGTATAAACAAACATTCATTCATAAAAGCAACTAACCTGAACATATAAAGAGCTATAGAGTGCTGGAACCAGCAGGTGGCAATGTAATATCATATAAGTGTGGTGCAGCAGTTAGCGTTGTCGCCTCACAGCAAGAGGTTCTCCCGTTCGATTCTTGGCTGGAGCGCCTTCTGTGTGGAGTCTGCATGTCCTCCCCATGGACATGTGATGCTAAAGATATGCAGGTAGGTGCGAGCGTGAATGGGGCATGCCTTCTTTGAAGGTTGGGCATTGGGCTGGCAACTCGGCACCATAAAAATCCACTACCAATCATGAGAGGACCGGAGTTCTGCTCTAGCGACCCCTACCAGCAGCACATTCATGAAAATACAAACATAAAATTCCATTCATATACACTGTCTGAACTGACAGCAGCTAAATAAAGTATCAGCAGCTAAATAAAATATCAAAAAAAATAAAGCAACCTCGAAACATATGAAATATATGATCATATGGAACATTATCAATGTTTCAAAGCTCTATTAACTAAAAAAGGTTTAAGTGATATTTTGTCGTTAAAGTTTTATCAGCCTGTAATTTTATAATCCATTTAACCTCACACTTCTCCGTGATGTTCTTTATATCCCCTAATTTAACATTCCTAATAACAAGTTCAAGTACTAAAAAAGAGAACTTATGATCTAAGCTATTGCTGTGTAAATGCCTAAATAGGGCATTACTCTCACAGAGAGTAAAAGATACAACACAGAGGGTAGAGTCACAGAGGAAAGACACATTTAGTTGTAGGTGCTGGAGCTATTGCTCTTATATGGCTAATGACAATATATTTGTCCACCTCACAAATGAGAGAATATATAAGTTCTCTCATTATGCTGATTGCAGGTCTAGAGATCTAGTGTATCTGGCACATTGTACACAGTGCTCACCTTTTTATGCAGGCAAAACAACTAGAACTTTACGTGAATGAGTAACAGAACATCTTTACGCAATTAATAGAGAAGATGAGAGTAATGCTGGGGGAGGGTGACGGAAAGAAATCAGGGTGGAAGAAGGACTATGAAAAATAGGAATGCTAGGAAACCGGTAGCAGAGACCACTGAAGGAAAGAAGAAATGGTTAAAAAATGGATGGGATGGAAAGGGAAAGATAGAAGTGGAATGATTTATAAAGACATTGGGCAGGAAAGAGAAGAAGAAAAAAGACAGAGACTTAGAGAAAGCTGGGAAAAGAAAGAAAGAAGGAAGGACTGCCACAGATGAGGAATGGGAGGAAATATGGAGGCTGCCTAACAGCACAAAATTCCTAAACAGGAGATGGGATACACAGATGAGAATACTACACCCTCAAGAAATAAATATAAAGAAGGTGGAAAGGGTGACAGATGTTGGAGATGTGGTGCAGAGAAAGCAGAAATTATACACATGTTCTGGGAATGCTAATGGGCAAAAAAGATATGGAGGAAGGAGGTGGAAGAATGGGGAAGAACATTTCAAAACATGTAGGAACTATGCCTTTTAGGACTAGACACAAACCAGGAAAAATCTGAAAGAAAATAAGGGAATGGATACTAACTATGGACAGAGGAGTAAAATCTGGAGTTTCTAGCAACTGGTCAGGATCAACAGACATACAGCCATGGGACCTAAAAATAAATAATGCCAACACTCAGAGGAAAATAAAAGAAATAAAACTAAGAAAACAGAAGAAAGAACACTGAAAGAATGGCAATAAGTGGTACAAAGATGCATTAAAGCATCACTAGATCTAGAGAATAGGTCAGATATCAGTTGCAGGGAAAGAATAGTAGGGGAAGAGGCAACCTCAAAACGAGGCAGGGGGGGGGAGATCAACTTAGAAGTCAGAGATAAACATAGAACAGGAGAGGAAAGAATGGAAAATTCACAGAGAAGGAAAAAGCATGGGGGGATGAAAGAGGCAGGAAAGCACAACCGCTAAAGTAGTTGAGGGGAGGAGGGGAAGGAAGAGGAGAGAAATCTAGGAGAGAGAAAAACACAACTGAAGAATATAAAAATAAATAAAGTGATTATGCAGAAGAAAAATGTAAGTGCGAATGTGCTTTCCTTGTTATCATATTCAGTTTCTCATTATGGATATGCACTAGTACTCTGGAAGGAGAGCACTGTAATGACATGAAAGCACACAAGAGAACATAGTACAGTTGTGTAAGTAAACTTACCATAACAGTAGATGTTTGAATGATCACTGCTGCAGTAGTTTCTCCCTCCCTTCATCTCTGTTATTTTTTGGTTTGTTGTTTATGCCAGGGTGTGGTTGTTTATTTTTTGTTCTTCCTAGCATTGCTCTTTCAGGGCTCAGCCTCCCTCTCTGTTGGCAGGAAAGCTCCGAAGATCTTGGTGTCCAAACTTGTGATGTTATATAGTCCTATCTCACCTCCATTATTACATGTGGGTTCGGAGCCGATTCTTGGCTCCGAGTCAGCCGCTTAGAAAGCCTGAAAACTTCTGATTGGCTCGTGGCTAATAGGTATCCCATGATGCATGCGCACATTCCCCAGATCTCGTTTGCCGCGTCTTCAGTCAGAAGCTTCTTTTGGTTGGCTGTGGCTAAGTGATTTAGTTCTTTATTATTCTGCTTGTTAGAAGTTTTTAACTTCATGTGAAGTGCTTTTCTTATTGCTGTTAGCCTTATTGTGATAACCGATTGTGTCAATTTAACTGGATTTGACTTTTTCTGCTATAAAATTTTGGGCCTGTTGGCCTTTTTTGTGTGTGTTCCCGTGAGTGTGTACGTTTGACTAAACCATTTTACTTATTAGTCTGTTCCCCTTTCCTTTACACTAGGTTCTTTTAAGTTAGAGAACCTAGTAAAACTTCCTTGGTTGTTTGTTGTGAGAAGTAGGGCTAGATCTGTTTAAGTTAGAGGATCTAGTTCCTCTTTTGTTGAGTGAGTGTGTTGTTTTTTCTCTTCTATCGCCTATTGAGACTGTCATTATGTGTAAAGAACATAAAGAGCATAAACAGGATTTAAAAAGTGTACTAAATGCTCTCAAAAAATGTCCATCACTGATGGACATAGCATCTGTGTGTACTGTTTAGGGGCCATACATCTTCAAGAAACTTGTCTCCTTTGCCATTCCTTTAGTCCTAGAGTGCTCCAGGAATGGAAGATTAAATTGATTCTAAAAGGATTGTTAAAACCTTCTTTCGAGGAAGACCTAGCCAGTTCATCCTCCTCTACTAGGTCGCATTCTTCCAGTAAGGATAAGGGCAAGACCTCCAAAAAGCCTTCTCCAGCCTCAACTTCTGTCTCTGAACCTCCACAGAAGTTACCTAAATCGGAGATGGTCTCTGTCTCTTCGGCGCCACTGTCCTCAGAGCCGATCGAGATTCTGGACACGGATATTGCAGTGTCGGCACCCAGTGCTTCAGTGCCGATCACTAGCAGTCCTCTTTGGAGCCGGTCTACAGACATTCCACCGGTCTCCCCTACTTTAAAATCACCTATATTACAGAGAGTAAGGTCTCCAACACTGTCCTCCAGATCCTCCAGGAGCTTTTCTGAAGAAGACATTGAGAGAGTGGTGTTCAGACTCCTTAATTTGTCAGCCTTGCCAAAATTTTTATCGGCTCCGACCACTTCTGTCTCGGAGCCGACTCCTGTTACCGACCCTGCTCTTTTTCCTCCTCCAACCCAGATTGGGCCTTTGGAGCCGATGCTGTTAGTACCAACTACAGTGGTGTCCTCGGCTCTAGCACCCCGGGTGGTTGTCTCAGAGCCGAGCCCCGCTCCGACACTGTTGGCGCCATCCGAAGTGTCTAGGGTCCGAAGCTCTTCAGTCGGGCCTGAGGGGGACACTTGGAACTGAACCTCTTCAGTGCCGAGTCTTCCTCTTGGTACATTGGCCCGAGTGAGCTCGGACCCTACATCGTTCTCGGAGCAGATTCCATTGGAGCCATCAGCACCTATGCTCTCCCTGGAGCTGGGTCGTCATTCAAAGCCAGAGGAATTGGTTTTCGTGAAGATGAGGAGCATGTTGGATAGTTCATCCATGCCACGTAGGAGTACCGATGCTATACTCCCTCAAGCGCTGACTTCGGTCTCAGCATCCTCTCTCCCCCGGGATGGTAGAGACTCACAGCCTCAGGACCCCCGTTTGGGTGGTCCCCGATCTTCCGAGACCTCCCTAGAAGACCCCACTGAGGAGCCCCCTCGGAAGAGATCATGCAAGAGGAAGCATGTAGACTCCCCTGATGAGTCTGTCGCATCTGACACTGACCTCGATGAGTCGGAGGGGTCACCTAAGTCATCCTCTGAAGTTGTCTCCTTTGCAGACATTTTGGAGATCCTCAGGCAGAGAGGCGGCTGGCCCACCGTTACCCCTTCTGATGAGGAGTCAGTGTACCTGAAGGCTTTTGGGTCTCAACCCTCAGCTTCATGGGTGTCTACTCCATGTGATGAATTGCTAGACCTCGTGAGTCAGAAGGCATGGCAGACTCCCGATGCCGTGGAACCAGTCCCCAGGAGGCTGAATAAATTTCTCTCTGCCCCTAAGGACAAAGAGTTTTTATCTAAGGGTTTACCTGTTGATGCCATGGTGGTGGTGGCGGCCACTAAGAAGGAGCTAGCAAAGACTTTAAGACTTTTTCTTCTATCCTAACAAGGAATCCCAAACGATGGATAGGTACGGGAAGCATATCTTCTCAACGGCTTTTACACTCCGATCGCTGAACTATCTATCACATTTTACAAGACTTCAGAGAGATCTCCTAAAGGAGTTAGGAGATACTCTTCAGGGTACCTCGACTGAAGCAGTCCCATCTACAGTGTCGGCTCATTTGGCTATCCTCACATCTATTATTAACTCCTCCATGTGGCTGATCTCATATGCATCTGATGGTGTGAGTAGGGCGGCGGGTTCAGGAGTCACATTAAGGAGACATTCCTGGATGCGTCTATGCAACTTTGCTGAGTCTTTCAAGTCTACATTCACCAATGCTGCCATGGACGGATCCTCTCTTTTTGGACCCAAGGTGAAAGATACCCTCACCAGGTGTGAGCAGGAAGGAAAGACTCTCTCTCTGCCATGGGAGTCCATTATACCATTCCTTCTAGACCTTACCCTAAAGGTCAGAAGAGCAGCAAAATGTGGTTCAAGAAATCACAGAGACCTTTCCAGGACACACAAGGTGATTCCTCCTTCAGAGGGAGGGGAGGAGGAAATAATGGTAGACGTCGCCCTAGAGGCAGGGGAGGCCCACAAAATCAGGGAGGTTGCAATTCCTTTTGTGATCGTCCCTATCAGCGTTCCTGATGTGGAACCCAACTGTGCATTTCTGGAGCCAGTCGGGGGTTGCCTGTCCTTGTACCCAGAAGCCTGGCTAAATCTCACTCGAGACAAGTGGGTACAAGACATCATTACCAGAGGTTACTCTATACCCTTTTTCCATCCACCACACCCTCCCAAAAGGATCCCAGATGTGCCATCCAATCACAGGGATCAAGTGACTATAGAGATAGAAAAGCTGCTACTAAAAAGAGCCATCCAAAAGGTCCCAACAGACCAGACAGGATTCAGAACATACTCCAGGTTCTTTTTAGTTCCAAAAAGAACAGGGGACTGGAGACCCATCCTAGACCTCAGCAGGTTAAATGAGCATGTAAAGAAGTCCAAGTTCCGAATGGTCTCTCTACAATCCATACTCCCTTTGTTGGGGAGAGACAGCTGGATGTGCTCAGTAGATCTCCATAATGCCTACTACCACATAATGATGGACAAACCATCAAGGAGCTACCTACGCATCCGGCTGGGAGCCAATCATTACCAGTTTTGGGCACTGCCCTTTGGTCTCACCACAGCCCCCTGGGTGTTCACCAAGTGCATGGCAGAAGTCACAGCTCATTTGTGGCGCCAAGGAATCCAAGTCTTTCCATACCTGGACAATTGGCTCCTGACTGCCACCACCAGGCATTGCCTAATTCAATCGAGCGATTCCACAATCAAGCTCTGTTCCCAGTTGGGAATCTTGATAAACTGGGAAAAATCCCCTTTTTTGCCCACTCAGTCTATAACTTTTATAGGAGCAAACATAGACATGGTCGAGATGACAGCCAGACTGCCTACAGACAATACAGACTCTTGTGCAACAAATTTACAGAATACTTCCCCTTCAAAGAGTCATAGCGAAGGTGGTGCAGCTTCTCGGGACTATGGCGTCAACCATAACCTTGGTACCTTTAGCAAGGCTACATATGAGAGTACTCCAGTGGCTCCTGTCATCCCAGTGGTCGTTTCAACAGTTGCCTCTACATCATCAGATCCTGATTACAGATTCTTGCAAAAAGGACCTACACTGTTGGATTCAACCAGGTCATCCTACCACAGGGCCTCCCTTTGTACCGCACCAACCCATTGCCACTGTGACCACGGATGCCTCTCGGATAGGGTGGGGGGGGTTACCTTGGCAGGACTGTCCAAGGCACATGGCAAGAGCAGGAGGCCCATCTGCATATCAGTGTCCTAGAGATGAGGGCGGTACTTCTAGCGTTGCAAGCACTTCACGACTTTGTCCCTCTGGGGACAATAGCTATCCAGACCGACAACATGTCGGTTGTCTGGTATCTAAACAAACAAGGGGGAACCAGATCATACCCCTTATGTCGAGAGGCCATGCAAGTTTGGGATTGGGCGATTTCTTCCCAACACTTTCTCATTGCAATGCACATCCCGGGGACTTCCAACGTAATAGCGGACAAACTAAGCAGGGCAATTTTGTTACCTCACGAATGGTCCTTGAACCAGAAAATAGCCAGTATGATCTTTCACAAGTGGGAACAACCCTGCTGCGACCTCTTTGCCAGTCCCATCAACACCAAATGCAGCACCTTTTTCTCTCTCATCCCCCCTCCGGTGGAGTCTCCAAGAGATGCACTAGTCCACAATTGGCCCCGGGACTCCTTTATGCTTTTCCTCCTTTTCCACTCATCCCCAAGGTCATACAGAAAGCAATGCTGCTGGGAAGCAAGATGATCCTCATCACCCCTTACTGGCCTCATCAGATTTGGTTCCCTTTTCTCGTGCTTCACCTGTTGGACTGCCCATGGACACTGGACCCAGTGCCAGACCTCCTGACACACGTCAGGTTCTCTTCACCCCAGTCTCCACACTCTCAAACTGACAGCATGGCTGCTCCAGTTCCATCACTAGTCAGGCTTCATGATTTGTCTCCAGCTGTAACTCATATTATTACCTCTTCTCACAAGCCTTCAACCAGAAAATTGTATCATAGTAAATGGAAGAGATTTTCCATATGGGCACACAATGGAGAAGTTGATCCATTTACAGCTCCCATTACTATTGTTCTAGAGTTTCTTTCTGAACTCTTTCATCAAGGTACAGCGGCTGCTACACTCCGAGTTCAACTAGCTGCAATATCTAATTTTCATGTGGGGATTAATGATTCCAGTCTTATGTCTCACAAACTGTGCAAATCCTTTCTTAAGGGTTCCATGATGTTAAGACCTCCTCTGCAAGACCCCATTCCACCTTGGGACCTGAATCTAGTTCTGTCTAGACTTACTCTGTCACCCTTTGAGCCAGCCCATAGTTGTCATTTGAAGTTTCTGTCTTGGAAGACTCTTTTTCTGGTAGCAGTAACCTCAGGCAGGCGAGTTTCTGAATTACAAGCTCTGTCTGTTAAACCTCCATGCTTAATTTTTCACAAAGATATTGCTAGTGTTCTTCCCTAATCACTCCAACAAAGCAGAGTATACATTCCACCAACTGGATTTACACAGGCAACTATGTTTCTATATCCACCGGACCAAAGAATTTAGAAAATCAGAACAGCTGTTTATTTCCTTTGCTGAGGTGAGAATGGGTTTGCCAGTTTCCAAGGTTACACTATCGAACTGGATCTCTAGTTGTATTTCCTTTATTTACAGTTCTCAAGGAAAGGAGTTACCCTTTAAAGTTAAAGTGCATTCCACCAGGTCCTTCTCTACTTCTGCTGCTTTCCAAGCCAGGACACCTGTTGATAGTATTTGTGCAGCAGCAACATGGGCTACCCCTCATACCTTCATTTCCCATTATAAATTGGATTTAACTTCCAGGGGTAGAGCTTCGTTTGGTTCCATGGTACTCAAGAATATCTTCCAGTGAGCCACCCATTCAAGATGCTAGTGACACTGTCCCAAATGTAGTAATGGAGGCGAGATAGAACTACATAACATAAAGAAGTTATGTACTCACCATAACATTCCATGTATGTAGTCCATCTCGTCGAATATTATTATGAACCCACCAGCCCCCTTCCTGGAGTGTCTGGATACAGTTTTTCCCTTTTCTACAGTGGTTTTTGCCACAAGGGCTCCTTTTATTACAGTTTATTCTTCCGGACCTTTGTTCCTTTTTCATGTCTGATTCTGGTAGACTAGTAGCAAACAAGATCTGGGGAATGTGCGCATGCATCATGGGATACCTATTAGCCTTGAGCCAATCAGAAGTTTTCAGGCTTTCTAAATAGCCAAGTCGGAGCCGAGGATCGGCTCTGAACCCACATGTAACAATGTTCGGCAAGATGGACTACATACATGTAACATTATAGTGAGTACATAACTTCTTTTTTTAGGCAGCACAGTTTGAGCTGCCTGATAATTTGAGTATGTGGCAAGTGTCCTGAAGCTTTAGAAGCTGACCAGCAGTTATAGCTATGGCAAGATATAACTCGTATAGCTAAGGCTACTGCAGCAGCAATCATTCAAACATCTACTGTTATGATATGTTTACTTACACGACTGTACTATCTTTTTAATAATGGAAGTTTCCTGTCAGGGACTGCTGCTGTTAGATTTAGCTTATTTAAGGGCTGTTTTTGTGAGAAAATGTACTGCCTGTGTAAACTTTATGTATTTTATGTTAAAGTTTAGTGTTGGAAAGTGTTTTATTTGGGCATGAACTTAACTATGGAATATGTTAATGCTGGTGCTCACTGTGCAACAATTTACTTGCCATTTTTTCTCTCGGACTGAATTTTATCTAGAGGGTTTTAGTGAGCTGCTTATGCATTACAACATTTAGGAGACTCTGAATGTGTGTAAAAGTGCAAGTGTGCTGTTTGTGAAATCTGTTTGACAACTTACCTTACAATCGAGTTATTCCAGAGAAGCTTACCACATCTGAAGCATCCTCTTCTGTCACTGCATGGATATTTACTCTGCTTCTGCTGATCTGTCTTTTGTTAATAGGGAAAAAAAACAACTTCAAACAGCCATTGCCAGCTCTATGGGCTCAGTCTGTGCCTCAGCCATTGGTGGATAACTCTGTAGTGGCCAGCAGTCATTCCTCAGACCATTTATTTACCTCTTTGGCTTCCTCTGATGTAGACCTTTCAGCCATCATGAACTGGGTATCAGTCATGTCCTCTGTGGCTGTTCCAGTGTCCAGATTGGGTATGGGAGAACCATTTTTCTTAGGGGGTAGAGACTCTTCAGGGGATACTTTTTGTTGTAGTCAGGGGAAGAGACCACTTGATGGAGCAGAAGTATCTTTGTTTGAGTCGGTCATCAGTGATACCTGTAAATAAAAAATAGGTTAAACTCAGTTTGTCTGAAAACATGATAAGCAGGTCAGCAGAAATATGTCTGAGGAAGACACGGCAGAAGATTCTGACATAGATAGGCACAGGGCTTCTTCTGCAGATTCTCGACCCCAAATCTCACAGTTATGAGACAACATGAGCCTCATATCCTCCTTTTTTCAAACTTTAGCCAGGATGAATGAGTTTTTTGAATAGGAATATTCACCCTGAACTGAGGAGATATGATATGTTGCAGTAGCTATGTCTCATTTTAGGCATATTGCTCCACTAGTGCCATCCTTGGAGGGTGTATTTAATGCTGCCTGTACCAACTCTGATTCATAACATTCAGACCTCAAACTATCAGATAGGCCTCATAAAGTTTTTCAAATTAACAAGCATTTATTTTCTTACTCCCTGCTGCCATTTCCACATCTTCACCAGCTGGAAACATGGTCTTTGTGTCATCCAGTTCTTCCCCTGTAGACAAGGAGGGGAAGATATTGGACAGATTTGGTAAGAGAAATTTTTCTTCTCCCACTTTGGCATATGGAATTCTTAGCTATTAGATCCATATGTGGAAGTTTGTGCTTTTTATACAGAAACTTTGAGTGAATTAGCTACCACACTTCCCCCTGAAGGCAGTGTCATCCCAACTCTATTTTTTCTAACACTTCTTAAGTATTTAAACACACCTTAGGCAGTGTTTATGATTGTACAGATACTGCGACTAGGGTCACTGCTTTTGTTACAGTTTTGGGGAGGTATGACTGGATGCGTGATCAGAAGTTTTCTGATGGTATGAAATTTTGAATTCAGATTTAGATAAGGAAGTTTTATTTGGTCCACCTGCTTCCCAGGTCCTCAAATAATTTGATGGCAGGGAAATTAATCTGGGGAGTTTCCAAGATTTTTCAGCCCCTCCCAGCTTACACATTTCCAAGATCCTTTTTCATATGTAAGAAACAAAACAATCTCTTCCTTCTCATACCAGTCAGTTAAATTCAAGGAAATGTCAGGATGGGAACAACAATAAACAATGATACTTTCCTAAAAAGGGATAGTCTACAACTTCAGAATGACTATACCGGCATCCTCCCTTCCAACTGGCTTTGAACCCTTTGGCAACAGATTGTTGCAGACTCTTTGGTGTTAAAAGTGGTTCAGGAGGTATACATTTGGCACAGGAAACAAATACCTCCTTTAAAGGGAATTCTTTCCCATCCTTGAACCAAACAAAAATTTTTCCTCAAGTTTTTCAGCATTTAATCACCCTAGGAGGCATAGAAACAGAGCCAATAAATTAAAGGTGAAAAAGCTTCTTTTCCAGAATGTGTCTGGCACAAAATACAGAGAGTTCTAAAATTCAGAAAGTTGACCCTTCAGAATCTGTTATCCCTTCTTCCCTAGGGAAGCATAGTGATAACATTAAATCTAAATGATGCATACCATGGGTCTATATTACAAGATCAAAACACAAAAAGAGGAAATGCTCCTTAATCAAACTAATGCTTGAAACCAGAAAATATTGAATGCATAGAACAGCGATATTTTTCCCAGGGAAAAAAATCCTTGGGCCATTGTCAGGACTTTACCATTTCCTCCACTGTGGTGCAATGTTGGAGTTGTTATATTTAAGTAGGGGAGGGTGTCTCTGAAGTTTTTTTTTGGAGTGGGAAAAAAATCGCTGTTCCGTGCATTCAATCTTTTCTGGGTTTGATTATTGGTGTTCGATTAAAGAGTGTTTGCTCTTTTTGTGTTTTGATCTTGTAATATAGACCCACATACCATCACATTTCCATAGCCAGAGGCTTCAGGAAATTTCTTGAATTTTCTGTGTCTGGGTCGCATCATCAGTTCTCTATATGATTTTTTGGGTTATGTACAACTATAAGGGTGTCTACAAAGCATTTAGGTCCCACCATAGCTCATTGCATTCTGAATGGTTCATGTTTTCTTATTTAGATGAGTTATTAATCTTTGCAGAGTCTGTTCCCAGATATCAAGAGTCATTAACAATAGGTTTCTTCTGTTCTGACCAATCTGGACTTCCATATAAGTATTCAGAAATCCTCCTTGACCCCGTCCTACAGAGTTGTCTTTCCAGGATGTGTTATAGACACTTCCAAGCAAAAGGTCTTTTTGACACAGGAGAAGGTGAATTTTTACCTTGGCAGATTTCCTTAGCTTCTCAAATCAGTCTCAAACTTCAGCAAGAGAGTAACTCAGGATCCTGGGGTTCATGGCATCTGTGATTCTCATGATTTCTCCTGCAGGTTACCCATGAGAAAGATTTAGTGTCTTCAGAAAAAAAGAAACACATGGACCCAACATTTGCATCCTGTGGCATTTCAGTTTCCAGTCTTGGGCTTTTTAAAAAAGGAACTGTACTAATGAAAACTACAAATACAAGCAAATTCAGATCTTCCCTTTTCTACTTTACTGCCAAGCCAGTCTTTAACTATGGATGTCTCAGATTTCACTTGGGGAACAACTTAATTGTAGATAAAGGTTAAGGCCTTTGGGATTCTTTAGACAGACCAAAGCACATAAATGTCTGAGTTGTTGGCTGTGTTCGATGACTTAAAATCATTCATCATATGTAGTCCCAAGGACCTGTTCAGGTAATTACATAAACAAGCAGGGGGGCACCAGATCGAAACCTTCTTTGCAGGCTGGCTCTAATGGCTTGGGAGGTTGCCACACACATTGCTTTACCCCCACCTGCCAAGAATCTTACATTCCATCAGAGCAAAACATTGTGTCAGACAAGCAGGGCAGAACAAGGGCAGACCCTCACATATGGAAATTGAACAAGGTGGTCTTTCTGGAACTGATCCAGCTGTGGGGAACACGTCAAATAGATGTTTGTCTCCTTTCAAAATAGACAACTGAACAAGTTCTCCTCCAGGACTCCTTGGAAGCAGGCCTGAAAAACAGATCCATTTTCATTCTCATGGATGGGAATGTTCCTTTATGCATTTTCACCCTTTCCCCTGATATCCAGGATAATTCTAAAGATTGAGAAGGATTCTTCAGAAATAATTGTGGTGACTCACTTTTGGACCAGATAACACTGGATGTTCAACAAACACACTGCCTTACTGGCATATTGGTAGTAGTGCTCTGCTACCCTCTCTCTGGCAGTCTGCCAAAACTCAGAGTTCCTCCATTCTTGTCTGTGAGTGTGATGGACCAATTATCTGAGAGTACAGGGATTGCCTTTCAGACCCACAGACAGAACTGTTTCAGTTTTCAGGTGTCACAGTAAGAGAAAGACAGGGCTAGCCACCTGGTGGTGTGACCCTTGGCTGTAGATGATTGTTACTGTTGAAGTGACACCCTGACCCCATGTGCAAATATGGGAAAAAGGGGTTGTAGATGTATGGATCTTAGACAACTGCTGTTTTCCTTGGATTTTCAGCTGCTGAGCTCAGACAAAAACCCTTGAGAGATTAAATTTTCTCCCTTGCCTTTTTATATCAGTGCTTGAATAGTGTATTCTGCTGTTTTGACTGTTTTTTTTTCTTATTAGAAATTTTGTATATGTTTCTGTTTTATTTTGACTGGCACAGTAAGGCCTATATTGTTGATTAAAAGCTGTGTTTGGACGTTTTGACAAAAATGCTGATATTGCAGTTTTCTTCTTTCAGGTTATTGTTATTTGAAGTGATTGATCAGGATTACAACATTTTAAATGATTTTTTTCATTTAAATTGCGATTTTGTACACTAAGCATTTCTGACATGAATTTTTCATCATCAGTTTATGATTTATTATTTAATACTGTTTTAGGCTGTATACATTCATTTTGACTGAAACTTGCCTTTACTTACAAAATTAGGGGATTTTTGTGGGTGTGTTTTGTGTTTGGAACTGTGTTACTGAGACTGTCCTTTTCTTTTGTGTAGTCTTTAGAAGAGTAACCCTGCAGAAATAGACTTCAGATTGCTTTTGGCACCATTTTGTATGTTAAACATTTCTGGCATTAATTTTTCATCAGTTTGATTTATTTCTTGTGTGTTGCTATTTTAGGCTGTTTGTAATATTTTGGTGCTGAAACTGGAGCTTATTTGTTAAAATGGGAAATTTTGTGACGTATTTTGTGCTCTGAACTGTGTGTTACTGATGATGTTATTATTTTCTCAATGCAGTGTTCAGAATAGTTTCCCTACATAAATAGCCTTTAAATTACTATTTAGAGGGAGAATAGTGGGATTTGTCCATACTTTTACTGGGCTGACCATGTAGCCCGAAACCATGGTTTTCTGGTTTTTAAGAAGAGTTGTCTTGGAGACCGGTTTTGGACCTGTTCTTTCTGAAAACCTTTATCAAAGTCCCCATGTTCAGGAAGCTGAACATGCAGACAGTGCTTCCTGTTTTTCCAGACCACTGCTTCATGGTGACGTTGGACTTAAGGATGTATATCACTGTATCCCCACTGCTCATTGCTTTGAGAGATATCAGGGTTTTTTTTGTGTCTGGTTTGCAGTATCATTTCTCGGCATTGTCCTTTGTGCTATCCATTGCACTTTGCATGTTTGACAAATGACTTGCTCTGGCAGTGATTCACTACCAGACTCAGTATTCACATCTTTCCTTAGTTAAGTGACTTGCTGATCTGTGCAGAGTTTGTATCCAGCTGTTTGGAATCACTAGAGAAGGTCTTGACCTTACTCTTCCACCTAGAGTTCAAGTCGGATCTTCGGAAGTCGTACTTGACACCCTCAGACAGACTCCTGGGGGGCTTAGGCTTAATTGACTCCAACAAAAGTATGGCTTTTCTTCCTGAAGATAGGGTCCTGTCTTTCCAGATAGTGTTTCAGGACTTCTCCAGGAGGAACTTTGCCTCAAGAAGAGAATTCCTAAATATTCTAGTACTTATGGCATCTATGATTCTCATGATATCACTGGCCTGTCTCCACATGAGGAAAATTCAGTGGTATGTCCAGAGGTATTGGACCCAGCCCCTGTATTCCCTGAAGCCTCAGTTACAAGTCCTGCACTTCATCTGAAGAGAGTTACAGTGGTGGAGAGCACAGTTGAGTATCAATCCAGGACTTCCTTCTTCCCTCTCTTCCAGAGCAATCTATTCAGAGAGATTCATCTGACTTCATTTGGGAAGCTGTGTCAATGGGACTGCAAATGCAGGACATTGGGGGGGGGGTCCAAGGATGCACAGAATCACATCAATATCAAGAAAATGTTATCAGTGGTCCATGTCTTGAAAGTCCTTCATCACCCATGGACTCCTGGCCCTCTTCAGGTTGTCACAGTGATGCGGCACCTCAACAAACAAGGGAGTACAAGATCATACCCTCTGTGCTGGTTGGCAGTGGTGGACTGAGAGCTGGCTTTACAGCCTTCTCTGACTCTGCAGGCATCATACATCCCATCAGACAAAACTTCATGGCAAACATACTAAGTAGATCCCGTGCAGACCAACACGAGTGGCAGTTCTGGGAAGTGGTGTTCAGTTATCTAGTTTGTTCTTCTCCTTTCAAACCGACAACTGGAGAAGTTCTCTTCCAGGCATCTTTTAGCTATGCTTGGAGGATAGATGCATTCTGGTTCCCTTGGATGATAATGCTCATGTATGCATTTCCACCCTTTCCACTGATTCACAAGGTACTTCTGAAAGTTCATATAAAATACCAAAAACCATTGTGGTTGACCCTCTGTTAGCCCAGGCAAACTTGGATGTTCATCGTGTTACACTGCTGCAGTCATTACACTTGGGTTATCCTGCCGTCAGGCGGTCCCGCAGTTGGCCAGAGTTCCAAAGTCTTGGTCCGGTGTCGGTTGCTGTCGCTTCTTCCCTGACGTCAGTGTGCCAGGTGTGTATAAGATGCATCCAGCACCATTTTCTTCAGTCTTTCTTGCCACGCAGTGCCCAAAGCAAAAGCAGTTTGCAAGTGCCCTTTGGCCGACTCCTGAGATTTTCAAAGTCGAATTTCAGATCTGAAGTCTTCAATAAAGCTAAGTACCCCGTTGGGGAAACTTTTTTCTTGCCTCAGACCGATGTCAGAAAAAGTTAATAATTGTATTTCTTGTGGGAAGCAAATACCTCATAAGGACTTCCACTCTTACTGTATTCCATGCCTAGGCCCTGATCACGACGTCACTAGTTATCGGTTTTGTGCTAGATTTAACAAACGCACTATAAAACGACGTTTTGATTTTGCTTTGCACTACTTTGGCCGAAGGTTCAATTATACAATGCCGTTGGAACAACCGACAGCCGCAATTCATAAAAAATGCAAAGACAAGGATAAAGACAGGCATCAAAGGTCCAAAACCCACGACGAAAACTATTCTAGGCCAGTCGCCAGTTTGCTGGTTCTCAGTGAGGCGCTTTCACAGCCCCTGACACCCGCTACCTCAGAGACACAGGCCGCCTCAGACTCCCACGTGGAGACAGCTAGGCCTCTGGAAACTCAAGGTATTGGGCCTACGGAAACTAATCCCTCAGATGGGTCCGGAGCCGCTGAGCAGGCATCAACTTTGTGTGTTTTCATACCTTCACAACTTACCATTAAAGCAACAGCCAAGACAAAAACACCATTAAAGACAAAGAAGCAAGTACAGCATTCTCCTGGACAGTCCCCCATGCCTAAGAAACAGATGCTCAAAATGGCCGAAGACCTCATTACTCTAATCAGGGGTTCCCATCCCCCTCCTGAGAAAAGGCTTAGGCAGGATACAGACTATGATTCCTCTGATCAGGTTTCCATTTCCTCTGATTCCTCTTCAGACCAGGGATACTCTCTACCCCCCTATGAGGACTCTGATGATGAAGAATCTATCCCTTCAGCCTCTCCTCCTGAGGATTACTCTTTTGGGGAAACTTTACATACCATGAGGGAGCATTTCTATTGGGAAAGTCAGGATTATTCAGAATCCAAGAAAAGGCTCAGGGACTTCCTTTTATTGCCTCAGCACAGGCCCCCTTGCTATTCCGCCTGTGTTAGATATTGTGGATGATGTGTTCTCTGAATCCAGCTTATCTCCTGATTCTTTGCCCCCTGCACCAGCCAAACCAGACAGGTATTATAGACTCCCTGACTCTCACAAGTTTCTTTATAAAAACCCTTCTGCTGACCCAGAAACCATTTCCCAGGGTCCCAAAGGGGTTAAGGCTTCCATTGCCAAAAATCCAGTCCCCTCTGACAGAGATTCTAGAGCATTGGATAGATGGGGGAAGAACGTTTACACTTCTGCAACTTTAGCAGTAAGGGCTTTAAATTGCCAGTTTCACATGCTTAAGTACCAACAATATTTAATGGCTCAGTTAAAACAGAAAATGCTTACAAGCTCAGAAGCTCCTGACTGTAAAGAAATGCAGGATTTATTGCATGCAGTTGAACAGGTGGGAAAACATACTCTGCAATGTGGTTTTGATTCTTTAGAGGCCTCTTGTAGAGCCGCAGTTACATATTCTGTTATTCAAATACATGCTTGGTTAAAAGAACAGAGTTTAACTGATCATGTTAAGGCAAAATTATTGGATGCTCCTTTACAGCATGATACTTTGTTTGGTGTTAAGGCAGAAGAGGTGTTAAAGAAAATGGAGGATAAAGCTAAATCTATGCAAGCAGTCAAAGATTTCTTACGGGTACAGCCACCTCGATTTAGCAGAAATTGGCCTACAAAGAATTGGTCCTTTCTAGTGTCAGACAGGCCACAGAGAGGCAGATACAGACGCCCAAGAGGCAGATCTCAACCCCAAGGCTCTTACAGACAATGACAGTGGGGTACCTCAACCCCAAAAGGAGGTGAGGACAAGTCTCACCCTTACAGGAAACAGTCCCAATGACTTCCCCCTTCGTATGCCAAGCACTTCCCTTTTGGCAGCCCCCTTAGGGGGAAAACTAACACTTTTTTCTCAAAATTGGCAAACAATCACCCAAGACAAATGGGTTCTGAATATTGTGTCTCAAGGTTACAGGTTGCACTTTCACACTTTACCAAGGCTAAAAGGAATGCCAAACCTGCCACAAAATCAATGGGCAGAGGCTCAAAAATAAATTTCAGCCCTCATGGATGTGAGAGCTATTCAAAAAGTACCACAGCAGGAACAAGGGCAAGGATTTTACTCAAGACTCCTCCTGGTCCCCAGAAAGGACAACGTCTGGAGACTCATACTAGACCTTTCAGCTCTAAATACTCACCTGGATGTTCCGAAATTCAAAATGTTGACACTACGGCAGCTTCTTCCCATGCTGGGCAAGAAGGCTTGGCTTGTTACTTTGGACCTCAAAGAGGCATACCTACATGTCCCTATCAGACAAGATTGCAGAAGATACCTCAGATTCAAAGCTGGTACAATGCACTACCAATTCTCTGCACTGCCCTTTGGCTTATCTACTGTGCCCAGGATCTTTACAAAGTGCCTGGCACCAGTAATTGCATTTTGCAGACAAAAAGGAATTCAAATATATCCATACCTGGACGACTGTCTCATTCAAGCAGAGAGAAAGGACATTCTTCTAAAGCATCTGGCATTTGTAAAAAGGTTGCTGATTTCTCTAGGGTACACAGTAAACGAAAAGAAGTCAAAGTGCCCTCACAACAGATAATATTCCTGGGTGCCAGCTTAAATACAAGGCCCAGATGGCTTATCTCACGCCAGACAAACAAGGACAACTGACTCAATATTTTCAATTGCTGGCAAAAAAGTCCCATCTCCCTGCAAGAAAAATTCTGCAGGCCCTGGAATTCATGGCATCCTGCATACTACTAATTCCATATGCCATACTGCATATGAGGAAATTACAATGGTACCTAAAAAGTGTTTGGACTCAACACTCTCACAGTTTAGAAACAGTAATACCAATAATTCCCTGCCTACAACAGGAGTTTCGATGGTGGGCACAGGCATGTCACCTCAACAAGGGTCAGCCTTTCACTCTTCCCACAGCCAGGCAGACTCTAACAACAGATGCTTCAGATTACGCCTGGGGAGCACACATGGCAGGAAAATGTATTCAGGGCAAGTGGACCACAGACCAAATGCATCTTCACATCAATCAAAAAGAGATGTTGGCTCTTCAAAATGCCCTAACAGCTTTCAAGGACCTTCTGTATCCAGGACAATTATTATTAAAGACAGACAACACCACAGTAATGTGGTACATAAACAAACAAGGGGGCACCCATTCTTATCCCCTATGCAGGCAAGCCATGACCTTGTGGAACACAGCTCTAACTTATCAAGTTCATCTGCAAGCACAATTCCTGCCAGGAAAGAAAAATACTCTGGCAGACGATCTAAGCAGAAATATCATGGACCCTCACAAATGGAAATTGAATCCACAAATCTTCAGCATGGTAATGCAAAAATGGGGGTGCCCAGACATAGATTTTTTTTTGCCTCCCCACTGAATTGCCAACTACAAAAATTCTGCACAAGGACTTACCACACGCAAGCATGGAAAGTGGATGCTCTTTCGTTCAGCTGGAAAAGCCTAAAAGTTTATGCCTTCCCACCACTGCCTCTCCTTTCAAATGTACTCCTAAAAGCCAGACAAGAAAAACCACAGATGATCCTTATTGCTTCAGACTGGCCACGCCAGCACTGGTACCCAATCTTAAAGAACTTAGCTCAAGGCCCACTATGGATTTTTCCTCAAATTTCGCACTTTCTGACTCAACAAAACAATCAGATTCTGCACGGTCAGCTCAAAACCCTAAACCTGGCTGCATGGCAGATTCATTAGTCAAACAGGCAACACCTCTCTCTAAAGCTGTTATGGATGTCATTTTGGAGGCCAGGAGGCCTAGCACCAGGAAATTTTACTCAGAGAAATGGAAGAGATTCTGTGCCTGGAACCAGGCTCAAAGCCTTGACTCTCTTGTCCCAAACATTGCTCAGATTTCACAATACTTAACTGAGATGCTGGACAAAGGCCTATCCTTCTCATCAATTAAGATCCACACCTCTGCCATTTCAGCTCATTACAACACGGACCCCCCTTTATTCTCTCATCCCTTGCTAAAGCAGTACCTCAGAGTGACTAAAAACATAAGACCTCCCCGGAGAGCACCAACACCAACTTGGGACCTCAATTTTGTTTTGGAAAAACTGACCTTGCCACCTTTTCAGCTAGCCAGTACAGCCAATCTAAATTTTTATCATGGAAAACAGCTCTGCTCCTGGCAGTAACTTCAGCACGAAGAGTCTCAGAGCTACAGGCATTAATGGCAGTGGAACCTTTTATAATATTTCATCAGGACAGGGTTTTTTTAAGGACAAACCGTACCTTTATGCCAAAGGTGGTATCTAGTGTGTCTCTTAACCAAACCATCCATTTGCCAACTTTTTATCCAAACCCCCAGAATAAAGGGGAGAAACTTCTGTACTCTTTGGACATACACAGGCAGCTACGCTTCTACTTGGACAAAACAAAAGCTTTCAGGAAAACTGAGCAACTGTTTGTAACATATGCTGCAGGATCACAAGGCAAGGCTATCTCAAAGCAGACTATTTCCATATGGATAGGACACTGTATTCGTTACTGCTACACACAGCATGGAAAAGCAGTCCCTAATAACATTAGGCCACATTCTACCAGAGCAACAGCCTTTCTCAGAGGAGTACCAACCAAGGATATTTTGGAGGCGGCAACTTGGAGTTCAGTGCACACCTTTACCAAGCATTACCACTTGCCTCTTTACTCTAAATCCAGAGCAGGATTTGCCACTGCAGTTCTGCAGGGCCTCATAGCCAATCCTAACTCTTTATAGACCAGCCACCCAACCTTAGCTTTAGGATTCTACCCAAGTGTAATGACTGCAGCAGTGTAACACGATGAACATAGTACAGTTTTGTACCTACCATAAATGTAGATGTTCGAGTGTTTATACTGCTGCAGTCCAGGTTACCCTCCCTCCATCCCCTCTGTCCTAGCTGGACTTATCTATACCTTTCTATCCTATACAACCTTTGTGGTGTATTTGCTTGTAACTGAAGGTATTGTTTTTATTTTTTATATATGTTTTATTAGCAATATGTATTGCCTACCTACTTGGGGGCACCTGACATCTGGGGCAAGAAAAACTGAAGAAAATGGCGTTGGATGCATCTTATATACCCCTGGCTCACTGACGTCAGGGAAGAAGCGACAGCAACCAATGCCGGACCAAGACTTTGGAACTCTGGCCGACTGCGGGACTGCCTGACGGCAGGATAACCCAAGTGTAATGACTGCAGCAGTGTGAGCACTCGAACATCTACATTTATGGTAGGTATAAAACTGTACTGTCTCTCTTCTAGTGGTATTGGATGAGGGTAATTACCATAGATGTCCTCACACACTAGATTTGCTCACACAGTCTCAGGGCAACTGGTGTACCCCAGCCTGGAGCTACTGCAGCTAACAACCTGGATGATTCAGTCTTGACTCCGTTTAAGTACTTGTTTCATGAGGATGTGCACCAGGTGTTAAAGGAGGTCAGAAAACCTGCTACTAGAAAATCTTATGTTTACAAAGGGATGAGATTTTCTAAGAGGCATGTAAATGGGAACAAAGGGTCCCTTGAGTTTAAGATCCTTAAGATCCTGAAATATTTTATGACAGCTACTTCAGGATGACTTGTCATATCTGTCCATTAAAGTGCATTTAGCGGCCATCTCTGCTGATGGATCCTCCTCTTTTTTCTTCTGTTTTGGTAAACGTTTCATGAAAGGAGTATTACATATGGGACTTCCTCGCAAGCAAATTCCTCCTTTGTGGGATCTCAGCTGTCTGTTGGACAGATTGAACTAACCATCTTTTGAATCTGCTGCTCAGGCTGATCTGATGTTCTCAAGATTGCAAACTGTTTTGCTTATTCTACTGACATCTGCAAGTCAAGTCTCTGAACTGCAAGCTGTCATGGTGAGACAACCTTACCTTATTTTTCACAGGGACAAGGTTGTCTTGTGTACTAACCCCTGCTAAATGCCAAAAGTGGTCTCAGGATCCACCCTCATTCAGTCTGTTAACATCCCTGTGTTCTTTCCAGAACATAAGATTAAGTAGAGAGGATACTTCATAACTTGGATGCGCATCAGAACTTAGGTACTACTTTGACAAAACAAAACCTTTTGGGAAGGCTAAAAGGTCTTCTGTTTCCTACACAGGGGCAAAGAAGAGTCAATCTGTGTCTAAGCAAGCCATTGCATGCTGGTTGTCTTCTACTGTTTTTTCTCCAACCCACCATGGCATGGTGAATCCAGGCAAGGAAAAAGCACATTCCACCAGGGTATTTTTCCTCGTCAGTGGTATATTGAAAAGGAGTGGACTCTAAAAGCATTCTAGAAGACAGCAACTTGGTCCTCTGTCCATAACTTTATGAAATACTATAAGCCAGATGCCTTTTCTAAATCCAGAGCAAGTTTCACTAAGACCTTTCTCAAGGGGCTCATGGACCCTCATCTTTCCTCTTCCGAGGTTGAGTAAACTTTGGCATTTTACCCATATGCTAGTTAGGCAGTGTGTTTATTGAACATAGTACAGTTGCATAAAATGTCAGTATTAAGTAGTAAGTACTTATCTACTCCCATCAGACCCACTTGTGTAGATGGGGATGCAACAACCAGCGTGATTACAGTAACGTGAGTAGTTAGACACTGCAGTAAGGGCGTACCAACTCCCATCAGTCTCACTTGTGCAGATGTTGATTCAGCAACCAGCTTGCTTACAAGAACATGGAGTAGTTAGACAGTGCAGTAAGTGCTTATCTACTCCCATAGGATTCACCTGTGTAGATGGTGATGCAGCAACCAGCCTGATTACAGGAACATGAGAATAGTTAGTGCAGTAAGTACTTTTTTACACTAATCAAACCCACTTATGTAGATTGTGATGCAACAGCCAGCCTGATTACAGAAACATGTAAGTAGTTAAGACACTGTAGTAAGTACTTATCTGCTCTCATCCCACCCATTTGTGCTTGGAAGTAAAGAGCCTCAGTTACAGAATAATGGTTTGAGAGATCCAGTTTGGAATAAGGCAACCTCATTGTATTTTGAGTACTAATGTCTACATTCCTGGTTCTATTAGCACTTCCTAAAGGTAATAAAAAAGGGCCTGTGGTAATGCTAAGCAGTTATTTGCTGAAGCAAACACTTTCACATGCAAGGAAGTATATGGTGCTTTACTATTGTCAAACAAATGGATTCACATGGTAGTAAAACTTAATACTTTATCACGGACAGGCAAATGGATTCACACAGGAAGAAAAATAAAATGTGCTTTTACATACCAGTATAAGTATATTTTTCTTTTCTTTCTTTCGTTCTTTGATGTATGCATATATGTATTTATTTACTTATGGTAATGAAGTAGGTGACATATTTGAAAAAAAAAGTCTTGTGGGAAAATATTCTAAAATAATCTTGATTTTCTTCCCTGTATTCCGTGGAACATCTGTGCTGCCTTTTATAGTGGGAGGACAATGACATGTCTTCTGTGTGAAGTGTGTACATCCGGTATGTGTCTACAAGGGTAATCTGCTGTTTTCTGAGAGAGAAAAAAAACATGGCCTCATTCCATCAGCTTCACACTTGGCAGCAGAAGATTATGGCCACAGTTTGGATTGTTCTTTTGTGGGCCTGACAGTTTTAAACTGGTTGGGGTGGTATTATGGGAAGAAGAAAGAAATAATCTATATTCTACCAATTACAAGCTAAAACTCAAGTTTTAAAGTAAAGAAAACAAAACTGCTGAATCAATAACCCCATTCACAGAGAAAAAACGGACATGTTATTAATAAAATGGCAAAATAACATAATAGTTAATGCTTTCATCATTAAAAGGACTTCATCAGACAGGCATGTCATCGTACAACAGTGTTTAAATAACCCTTTAAAAGTCACGTGTTGAGTTAAATACCAGTCAAACAGAAGGAGTAATACTATCAAAGACCGGCAAAATTTAAAAACCGTTAGTAGATGCAGAACAACAAAGTATGTAAATAGTACATGAAAATACATAATCAACAGACATAAAAACAATTTGAAGAATATGATATGTATTATAATTGATATGTAACATAATCCAGTTTAGAATACAAAGAAACTCCAAAAGTAGATTTGGACTTTTATCAAGTGATCAAGATTTCCTGTTAAGAATACCTTTAAAATTAACATTGTTATTTAAACCTGGTTGGATACAATCTTTAATCCAAGAAGCAGGTAGACCACCACCACGAACAATGTAACAGCTTTATTACATAAAATCCAAGGAAAAAAGTAAGCGCTTTCGCGTGCTGCCAGTGCACGCTTCTTCAGACAAGTTTAAAACAATGTAATAACCCACATCTTATATAGCTCATAGCAGTGTAACTTAATTAATCAATTAAACGATTATTCAATTACATCATTCATTCACTTGAATAGCACAAAAACTCATTTGAAACTATGCTGCATAAGTTGGAAGGCTGTGATGCTTAAATACTAAAAATAGAACCAGAGCAACTCTTATATGCATTTGTTACATATGAATAGCATAAAGACTCATTTAGAACTACGCCGCATAGGTTGAAAAGCTGTAATACTTAAATGCTAATATTAAAATTAGAGTCAAAATAACTCTTGTAAGCATTTGATGTAAAGTGAACATTTCTTTTGAAATATATCTTTCGCTCTTGCAAAAAACCATGTGTAAATAAAATAATAATTCAACGTCATACAATATAAAAAATATATACAATAAACATAAAACGCTGATCTTATTATAAACCTTGTCTTACATCCAAGTAAGTTATTTTAACACCAATACAAAAATGTTTATAAGTAATTTTATGTAAAAATAAGAGAGGACTGAACTATAAGGTATATATTTAATGTTAATTTAAAAGTCTAAAAAGTATTGTATATGTATACTAGATTCATGAATAATGTTTATCAAATTTTAAAGTGCATAAGTGCTCATATCGGAATATGAAATAAATATTAATTTCCTAAATAAATAAATAAGATGCGAATATATGAATATCAAATTTGTACATATATAAACTAAATAATATATAAATAATCTATCTATAAGCATTAGTATGAAAAACATGAGATATATAAAATATATATATAAATAAATATAACCAGACGCAACAACAAGACATATATTTACCAGATGTCATTAAAACATATGTATGTGTGTGACTGTATCTAGAACCATACAAATAGGTATTCACAATTCCATTGTGTTATTTGCAATTCCTTAAAATTATGTCTTATGTTGCAGATAGAAAACTGTACTGAAATATTTAAAATATAAAAGAATTAAAAATACATGACTGAAAGACAAATATTATATACACATAATTCATAATATTAATCTTCATATTGATTAATCTAAATATTGATTATAAGGTACTGAGCTCTATTTCCTATGGGAGACCTGGATGACGGGTGAAATAGTATATTATATAATGGAAGGGGGTGGTAACCCACATAATCACAAAACATATTATATATGTCGTTACTTATGGAGAATGTATGTATGCTTTATAAATTCACCAGATATGAACAGGTAAAGCTGAAAAATAAAGCTGAACAATCATTAAATAACTGTATGTGTTAGGTTATGCAATCATATATAGAGACAAAGCATATATTTATATAACTAGGTGTAAACAGCGGTCAACGATATTTCCGTTTCTTCAAATGTGACCTGATGCTGACATAGCTATTAAGGCCTGGATGTTTCTGCGCTCTCATCTTAAAAATCCAATCTAGCTCTAGACTCTCTAGGTCGTTAAAATTGTCTCCTCTTCTAGGGTTAAGTATTCTTTTTTGTAGTACCCTGAAGACAAATGTATGATTTGGAAATTCAATAATGTGTTTAGCTAGGGCATTTTTTACATCTTTTTTTCTTATAGCATATAAATGCTACTGTATTCTATCCCTTAACCTTCTCGTTGTCATGCCCACATAGAAAGCCGGGCATGACACACAGGTAGCTAGATAGATTACATTAGTGTCAACACAGCTGGCTGAGCAATTGATATCAAACTCATACAATAATTCAGGATGTTGAAATGTATTAACAGTTAATATCCATTTACATGAGCTACATCCTCCACAAGGAGTCGTGCCCCTATTGGTTTCTTGTCCATCCATTTTATAAGATTTTTCATTACATAGAATCCTTTTTAGATTTTGCATATTCTTATATGTGAAGGATGCTTTGCTACCTATTAGTTTCTTTATTTCTTCATTGGTAGTCAAAATGGACCAATTATTCCTGATAATGCTAGTGATATATTCATTATCACTAGTGTAACTAATAATACATCTGACTGATTTGTGTTCTTGATAATCTAGGTGTCTGGTGCCATCTCTATATTGAAATGGCATTTTGGGTTTATAGTCAGCATCATTCAAAAATTTATTTTTTATGACCGCTATATTTTTTTCATTATAGCCTCTATCAAGAAGCAAACATTCTAGTTTATGAAATTCAGCATTACATTCGATTCTATCTTGACAAATCCTATTCAATCTAGTGAATTGTCCTTTTATAATATTAGAAAAAATAAACCTTGGGTGCATACTATCATATTCTAATAAGGAATTTTTCCAGCACTCTTTTCTATGAAGTGAGGTGACTAATCTACCTTGATTTCCCTTTCTAATGTTGAGATCTAAAAAATTAACATTAGAATAAGAATATTCCATTGAGAATCTGAGGAAATCTGTAGTTTTCTCTAGATCATCTACAAATACTTTGAGTTCCTCTGTTGTTCCGTCCCAGATAAATAGTACATCATCCACAAATCTGAAATATGCCAATACCTGAGAGAATGCAGGATGTGGAAACAGGCATGTGGTTTCCCATTTATATACCACTAAATTCGCGTATGAGTTAGAGCAGGGGGTGCCCATGGCCACCCCCCACTGTTGTATATAATAAGAATTGTTAAACATCATGGCATTTTTCGTGAGGACTATCTCTAATAATGCATTTAACAGAATCTGTTCATTATTATTATATGCCCCAAAATTATTCAATATGTATCTTATAGCTTCTAAACCATAAGTATTTGGTATTGCTGTGAAAAGGCTCTTCACATCTAGTGTAACTAATAGATGTTTATCAGAAATTCGTTTCTGTAGACCATTAAGATGTTGAATTAGTTGATATGAGTCTTTTAAAATTGTATTAACATTATTTACTATTGGTTTCAGTTTCTTCTCAATAAATATTGAAATATTTTCAGTGACCCACTGATGGCCTACTACTATGGGACGTAAGGGTGGAGGTGTTATACCCTTGTGCATCTTGGGTAGCCCTTTTATATATGGTATTAGTGGATGTTCAATAAGTAAAAATAAATAGAAATCATAACTTATTTGTCTGGTAATCATTATATCATATATGTCATGATGTACTTCATATATTAATTTGTCTATTGTTTTCTTGTCTATCTCCTTATATGTCAGGTCATCCTTTAACATTGTATCCATATACGTTACATAATCAACTTGATTCAGTACAACGATCCCACCTCCCTTGTCTGCAGGTCTAATTATCACTGTTTCATCTTTTGCTAAATTATTCATAGCTGCCCTTTCCTCTTTCGAGACATTGTGAAATAATGACAGTATGCCTTTCTTATAGTTTGCATAATGTATGTATAAATCATTTTCGCATGCTTTAAGAAAACATTCTATACAGGGATGTATCGTAGGTGAAAAAGTGCTTTTTCTTTTGAAGCATTCAAAACTATTAGTTCTCTCATTCACATTCATATTATTTATAGTAGTTTCTTTAAAGAAAAGTGCCAAGGCTATATTTCTAGTAAATAAACGCAGCTCAGTTAATATAGTGGAAACATTACTAACTTGAGCCGGTATGAAGCTCAGTCCTTTATTCAAAAGTTTGTAGTCTGTCTCCGTCAGTACTCTGTCAGATAAATTAAAAACCAGTTCGTTCAGTCCTTTCCTCGCCCTTTCTTGCTCGTCGGTTCTCCTGACATCCTTCTTTTCCGTCTGCCATGGCTGGTGGATCTTCCCCTCGACTCTCTTCTTTCTCGTACAGGAAGTGGTAAAAAAGAATCCAGATTAGTTTGCTGTAACTTCGGTCTCGCTCCAGGCCCATGTTGAGTTAGGAGTGCTAGCTGGTTGGGTGGAGGTGTACTATCATCCGTATTGGATCTGTGGCTACGCGTTGCTTCCGCCGTATTGACATCACTGGATATCGTAGAGACAGTTAAAGGGGTAAAGTCTTCCCTCTCAATGGTCGATCTTCTTGTTCTTCCTTCAACCCTTTCGGTTCGTTGTTGTCCCTCTCTTTGGTTATACCGTGGCCACACAAAGACTTGGCCATTCATAAAATCTTGTACGTCTCTTTGCAGTTTGCGTAGTTTGACTGCTTGCAAACGCTCTCCATATGCACCAATCTGATTGATGAGACCATCAATTTTGTTAACAAATATTTCCCCTTTAAACCGCTTGCTTAAATCTTTATACAGCGAGTCAGTTTTAGTTGATAATTCATTTTCTATAGGCTGAAAATAGTCTATAATTAATTGAATATATTTGAAACCAAGTTCAATGTTCATTTTTTGCCAATTCTTCAAAAGTACCGGATGGTTATTGCCGTAGGAGGGCATACAAAGCACTCTCATTCCCCTCGGTACTACTTTATAATGAAGGCATGCCTCTAAATGACGGCGTTGCCATATCAGCTTAAATAATTTGTATAAATCATTTTCCAATTCCTTGTATAAGGGATTGAAATCATTGAGTAAGTTTACAGTACCTGATTCTGTTGTATTAAGTGATGTGGATAAATCCATATTCAAAAGTGGATTAGATTTCTGTTCCGTTAGATGAACCCACTTGGAATTGGACATTGTTCTGTCCGGATGATAATCCAATTCTACGGATGAATTATCCATCGTGTAGGGAAATAGTAAGTGTCAGCAGCAAAAAACAGTTCCAAGATGAAAAAGACACACCTTTCCCTCAAAGTTGGTCGACCACAAAAAACCAGTAATAATCCAAGAAGCAGGTAGACCACCACCACGAACAATGTAACAGCTTTATTACATAAAATCCAAGGAAAAAAGTAAGCGCTTTATCACGGACAGGCAAATGGATTCACACAGGAAGAAAAATAAAATGTGCTTTTACATACCAGTATAAGTATATTTTTCTTTTCTTTCTTTCGTTCTTTGATGTATGCATATATGTATTTATTTACTTATGGTAATGAAGTAGGTGACATATTTGAAAAAAAAAGTCTTGTGGGAAAATATTCTAAAATAATCTTGATTTTCTTCCCTGTATTCCGTGGAACATCTGTGCTGCCTTTTATAGTGGGAGGACAATGACATGCCTTCTGTGTGAAGTGTGTACATCCGGTATGTGTCTACAAGGGTAATCTGCTGTTTTCTGAGAGAGAAAAAAAACATGGCCTCATCCCATCAGCTTCACACTTGGCAGCAGAAGATTATGGCCACAGTTTGGATTGTTCTTTTGTGGGCCTGACAGTTTTAAACTGGTTGGGGTGGTATTATGGGAAGAAGAAAGAAATAATCTATATTCTACCAATTACAAGCTAAAACTCAAGTTTTAAAGTAAAGAAAACAAAACTGCTGAATCAATAACCCCATTCACAGAGAAAAAATGGACATGTTATTAACAAAATGGCAAAATAACATAATAGTTAATGCTTTCATCATTAAAAGGACTTCATCAGACAGGCATGTCATCGTACAACAGTGTTTAAATAACCCTTTAAAAGTCACGTGTTGAGTTAAATACCAGTCAAACAGAAGGATTAATACTATCAAAGACCGGCAAAATTTAAAAACCGTTAGTAGATGCAGAACAACAAAGTATGTAAATAGTACATGAAAATACATAATCAACAGACATAAAAACAATTTGAAGAATATGATATGTATTATAATTGATATGTAACATAATCCAGTTTAGAATACAAAGAAACTCCAAAAGTAGATTTGGACTTTTATCAAGTGATCAAGATTTCCTGTTAAGAATACCTTTAAAATTAACATTGTTATTTAAACCTGGTTGGATACAATCTTTGAAAAGTATCTATCACTAGTATATTCTTTTAAATCCAAGTATGTAACAGTACCTTCATTATTAAGGGTGACATCATCTTCATTTTTATTTTTATTTCAGGTTTAAAGTAAGTTATAGTGCCTTGGATAGATATAAGCTGAACAATTTTTACTTTATTGATAATGCCGTTTTTTTCCCCCTAGGATTCAGAAACATTTTTCACATTGCTACAAGCAGTTTAGCAATTCAGAGACACACTGAGGATGAGTGTTGAACCGTGAAAAATTATGCAATGTGCATAGTACTGGAAATGGTGGTATCATGACATGATGATGAGAAATACTGTTACAATAAATGAGCTGGCAGATGCATTTTAGGGTAAACAATATGGCAATAGATTTCCATACCAAGAGACACTAACTCCAGAGTTGTTGACTGCAGCTAAAATGTGAAGTTATAGGAGTCAGACTTCAAAGCATATACTGGGTAACTGCTGCAATAGTAAGTCTGTATATGCAACAAACTGTACTCACAGCTGGTAGTCATGGTGTTGTCCATCATTGCCCTCAGCAGTGCTGCATCATCCATCTACCCTGCGCATACCATGCTCTCCACAACACTGAAATTATGGACTGCTACCATGTGGACAAAAACACCATTGGTTGAGCTATGTTAACCTCATATGCAGACCAATGGGATGCATAGAGTACCTGTCTCTGTGGATACCAAAGTATATCAAATAATATCAATGTCCAAGTAGTTCTGTAATAAGCAGGGTTTGATATATAATATGTCTGCAGGTCACATAGGCAGTGCTCCCTACTCCAAATATGGTACACATGTGATTTATATTAGCAGTTTACGCAGTTGATTTTGCCCAGAGATATCTTATTGGCAATGATGAATGTGCCCTAGAGCTGTGGTTATAGACACTTATCAGAAATTCCCAGACCATGTCAGAGAATGGCTGCAAATATGCTCTGTCACAGAGCTGTATCATTGTTGAATGTGTGTTTGGCCTGTTGAAGGCTCACATCTACTGTCTAGATATAGCTGGGGGTGCTCTGCTGTGTAACCATGTAACATGTACTAAGATATTTTCAGGTTGTCCAATGTTATATAACATCATTATATGCAAGCAGTTACAGCAGGGCAGACACATTCAAAAAGAGAAAGTCCAAGACTCAACAGTGGAGGAAGGTACCTGATGAGGAGCCTGTGGGGGAGCCAGTTGCAGGGTAAGGCTTTTGACACCATTCCCCACTCGGGAAGTATAGAAAAACTCACCAGCCTGAACATAAACCCCTACGTCACGAGATGGGTTGCCAACTGGCTTACAGACAGAACTCACACGGTAAGAATAGTGGGCTCCAGGTCCGACTCTAAACTAGTCACAAGTGGTGTCCCGCAAGGCTCGGTCCTGGGATCCCTACTGTTCGGCATATACTTCTCAGAAGTATAGGCAAACACAGGAGGACTGTGGCTAACCAAGTTTGCCGATGACTGCAAACTGGGAGCCATAATTGACTCTCCGGCTGACACGGACATTCTCCAAAAGGGCCTTACTGAGACGGACACAAAGTCATGGTCTCAAGCTAAATGCCAAAAAATGCATAGTCATCCTGTTTCGGAAAAACAAAACACCCATGAATTATCACATAGGTGGCAACCCCCCTTAATACAGAAGAGGTAATAAGAGACCTGGGGACCCAGGTAGATAGTAATCTCTCCTTTAGCAATCATATTGCCAAAGTAGTTAGGAAATCCTTCTATGTAGCCCATCTAATTACTAAAGGGTCCGCATCTAGAAATAAAGAGATTATAGTGCCCCTCTACTCGTCATTCATCAGACCATCATAGAGTACAATGCCCCATTTGGGATGTACCTCACAAGACACTTCCAACAGCTGGAAAGACCACAAATGTACCTCAACAAGAGGATTACTGGCCTCAAACATATGTCCTATGCAGCCTGACTGGAAAAACTCTGGCTGTACTCAGTGGCATATCACTTACTCAGAGGTGATCTCTGCCTGATTTACAAAGCCATGTCCAACTCAGAATTGATGGACATGCTCCACCTAAAGAAATCCAAGTCACTGCGAGCCACTCGCTCTAGTGAGCTAAACCTCGCCACAACAATATATAAAACATGCTAGAGGGATAGATTCCTGTCACAGAGACTCCCCATGCTTTGGAACAAAATTCCTAACTACATAAGGCAGAGCCCCTCACTAACACTCTTCAAGAGAAACTTGACGAGTGGATGGGTAACAGAAAATACACCCCTGGGATCACTTCATTGGCTCTTCTTGACAGAGGCTCAGTTAATTAATCAATGGGGTGGCGAAAGCTGACACACTCTGGCTAGGCTTATTAATGCCCTCGGGCAGATAGCCTAGTATCTGCCTATGAACCTATGACAAGCCGGATGCAGTTTTGTGTGTTTCATAACCATGAGCCCAAATAAACTATTACACAGGCCATTAAAAATGATATATGGAAAACTTCACCCAAGCTATGCTATATCATGCATAAACAGGCCACATTTTGCATCAGAAATAGGACATTCAAGTAACAGAGTACTAAGGGCAGGACACAGTTATCATCACATGCATAGATGCTGCGGGATACAGTGCCATGTCTCATCAAAGGACAACTGTGTGTGTGTATGATGGTCAGTTTGAACAGTACTTTGTGATGTGTGTGTTAAGTCCTGTACTGGTGGATGAATGGAGGTGCTGTTTCTATTGCTGTGTGGTGTGTAAAGGTGGGCATTGCAGCAGTCTGAGTGAGTGTTTGCCAGGGGACAGCCTTGGCATTGCACCATTGTGCTGGAATCTGAAGGCAGATCTAGGGCACTCACAGTAGATGTATTTGCAAACCATGCATGTTTCCATCCAGAGCAGTGGCCCCTCCTTGTAGGGTTTCAGGTATGTTCCACACTATGCTGGGAGGAAGGAGTGAACATGTCCATGAGCAGTAGCCCATGATATGGAAAGACTCAGAATGAGCACCTTGCCTCACTATGTATGTCCCTCAACACTGGGTGGTGGAGTGATGGTTGTGGCACTACTTGGGCATGAGCCTGGCCTCCCCCTTCCATGGAAGACATCCCCACCAGATACTAAGGCAGACCAACCACAGGAAGTGCATTGGCCATGATATCTGGCCAAACAAGAGCACTTGCTATGGGCAAACTCCATCTGCCACATGTCCATGACATTTCATATGTGGCCCATGCACCCCTGGAGGTCATCAGTCACACCACATACTAGCCCAGCAAAGCCTGCATTGGTGGCAGCTTGTCCCTTTGTTATGGTTCTGCACAAACTGTGTGGTGTGGCCATAGACACACCTAGTTCAAGTGATGGGCAGTACCAATGGCATGCTTAGCCACAGGCACAACATCCACTGATGTCCTCTTACTTAGTGGAGTTGAGAGCAACCATTGGGGTGTGTGCTGCATGTAAAGACATTCCTCCCTGGGTAGATCTGTTTGTCTGTCTGCCTGTCAGTGTGTAACTTCTTGGGTTTGTGAGGTGGGTTGCAGAGGTTCAGAAACTATATCCATGGAATGGTGTGGAGATGTGAAAATCATATTGCCCATCCAAGACTGACACTGTGACCCCTGACTGTGCAGGGATGTTCTTCATCTCACATTGCTGCAGTCCTTACACTTGGGTAGTCCGCTGTCCTCGGTCGGCCCGAATATCAAAGTATAAGGCTGACGTTGGTCAAGGCGCATTTGACTGACATCAGGACGTCAGGGTACAAATGCGCATGACCGACGTCATATCCTCAGTCTTTTTTGCCGCATGGTCCGATGCAGAAGCAGCGTTGCAAGTGCCGGTTGGCGTTCTGAAATTGTTCGATTTCGGAGTTTCAGACCGAGTCAAAGTTATTAAGTACCCGTTAGAATATTTTAGTTTTTTCTTGCCTCAGTGGTTTACCGGATGTCAGAAAAAGTGAATAATTGTATTTCTTGTGAGAAACAGATACCGCATAGAGACCAAAGAAGGGGAACACGTGGAGACCAATTTTGGATTTATCTACCCTTATCTACCCTCAACACTTATCTGGACATTCCCAAGTTCAAAATGTTGACGTTGCAGCAGCTTTTACCTCTGCTGGGCAAAGATCATTGGATGGTAACTTTGGATCTCAAGGAGGCTTACCTTCATGTTCCTATCAGACTAAGTTGCAGGAAGTATCTGCGTTTTCGAGCTGGGACTTCTCACTATCAGTTCTCTGCATTGCCCTTTGGCTTATCTACTGCGCCCAGAGTGTTCACGAAAGTTCTGGCTCCAGTGATAGCTTTCTTCAGGCTAAAAGGAATACAGATCTATCCTTATTTGGACGACTGCCTGATTCTGGCTCAAGGAAGGGAAGAGCTTCTTCATCATTTGGAATATGTGATAGCAGTGCTAAGATGCCTGGGGTATTCTGTGAACGAAATAAAGTCCAGTCTAGTACCCTCTCAGGACATGTGCTTTCTGGGTGTGAGACTGAATACAGCATCCCAGATGGCCTTTTAACCCCGGACAAACAAAAGAGTCTATCCCTTTACTTCCATCAACTATCTCATCAGTCCGGGCTGACTGCAAGGACAGTCCTTCAAGCCTTAGGGTTCATGGCATCTTGTATTCTGGTGCTTCCCAATGCCAAACTGCATATGAGGAAGCTGCAATGGTATCTCAAAATGTATGGACACAGCACTGCCAGGATCTGGACACTGTCATTCAAATAATACCTTGCATTCAAAGGAATTTTGTGGTGGGCTCAGGAATGTCACCTAAACAAGGGACTCTCTGTGACCCGGCCAGAGGCGAGTCAGATTTTAACGACAGATGCCTCAGACAAAGCTTGGGGAGCTCATCTAAATAGAAAGTGGATACAAGACAAGTGGCCTGCCAGACTACAACATCTACATATCAACCTGAAGGAGATGTTAGCAGTCCAGTTGCATTAATAGCTTTCAAGGAGTTACTTCTTCCAGGGCAGGTGTTGATTCTAACAGACAACACAACTGTCATGTGGTACAACAACAAGCAAGGGGGAACGCATTCTTATCCTCTATGCAGGCAAGCAATGATTTTGTGGGAGACTGCTCTCAGTTTACAGCTCAATCTTCAAGCAAGGTTTCTGCCAGGAGCACAGAACTCCTTAGCAGATGTGTTGAGCAGACGAATTATGGATCCCCACGAGTGGAAATTGGATCCTCATGTATTTCAGAAATTGACAGTGTCATGGGGATCTCCAGACATAGATCTGTTCGCTTCTCCACTAAACCATCAGCTGCCAAAGTTTTGCACAAAAAGGTTTCATCCCACATCTTGGAGAGTGGATGCTCTTTCTTTCAATTGGAGCAATCTTCATGTGTATGCCTTTCCACCTCTGCCTCTCCTCCCAAAGGTACTTCTAAAGGTCAGACAGGACAAGCCAAGGATGATTTTAATAGCTCCAGATTGGCCTCGACAGCACTGGTACCCATTACTGAGAAGTCTAGTACGGAAGCCTCCATGGCCTTTGCCTTCGATTCCACACCTGTTGTCACAGGAGGACAACCATTTGCTCAATGTCAAGCTTCACTCTCTGCACCTAACAGCCTGGCATATTCTGTTTTGAACCATAGTGGGCCTCCACTTCCTCAGCAAGTTTTGAATGTTATTTTGGAAGCTAGAAGGCCTAGTACAAGGAAAGTGTATGCAGATAAATGGAAGAGATTTTTATTTTGGAGTGCAACAAAAGATTTTGATGTTTCTGGGCCTAATTTGAGCGTGGCTCTTCAATATCTTACTGAGTTACTGGACAAAGGTTTGTCTTTCTCTTCTATTAAGATTCATGCTGCAGCAATTTCGGCTCACTATGATTGTGACCCACCATTGTTTTCTCATCCTTTGTTCAAGCAATTTCTTAGAGGGGCAAAGAATATAAGACCCCCACGAAAAGCTCCTGCTCCTGCTTGGGATCTCAATTTTGTGTTGGAGAAACTCACACTACAACCTTTTGAGCCTGCAGCTACTTCTGAGTTGAAATATTTATCATGGAAGACTGCTTTTTTGTTGGCCATTACCTCTGCAAGAAGGGTTTCTGAATTGCAGGCCCTTATGGCAGTTGAGCCTTTCTTGATTTTCCATAAGGATAGGGTATCTTTACGTACTAATCCTTCCTTTATGCCTAAAGTGGTTTCTAGTGTGGCTTTAAACCAAACTATTCATTTGCCTACCTTTATGCAAATCCCCAAAATAAGGGGAAAAGATTTTGCACACTTTAGATGTACACAGGCAGTTGCGATATTATTTGGACAGAACTAAAGGGTTCAGGCAGTCTCAGCAGTTGTTTGTTTCTTTTGCTTTGGGTTCTCAGGGCAAGCCTGTGTCAAAACAAACTATTTCTAAGTGGATTGGGTTTTGCATTGCTTTCTGTTATTCCCATCATGGCAAGGAGATTCCAGCTGGGATTAGGCCTCATTCCACTAGGGCTACTGCCACTTCAACAGCCTTTTTGAGGGGAGTGGCAACCAAGGATATTTTGGAGGCAGCTACTTGGAGTTCAGTGCATACTTTCTCTAGGCATTATCACCTACCACTTTACTCTAAATCCAGGGCTGGTTTTGCCACTGCTGTTTTGCAGGGCATTTTGGCAGCTCCTGCTTCCTTGTAGTTTGGCCATCCTCCCTTACCTCTGCTTTGGGATTCTACCCAAGTGTAAGGACTGCAGCAATGTGAGATGAAGAACATAGTACAGTTTTGTACCTACCATAAATGTAGATGTTCGAAGATCCACATTGCTGCAGTCTTAGAGGTGGTTGTGTGGGTTGGGTTGTAAATATTGTGTATATTGTATATATTGTACATATAACTAGTGCAGGGGTGGTTGGTTGTTTGTTTGCTGTCTTTTGGTTTTGACCTTTATGTTTAGGGTCTTCTGACATCTGGGGCAAGAAAAGACTGAGGATATGACGTCGGTCATGCGCATTTGTACCCTGACGTCCTGATGTCAGTCAAATGCGCCTTGACCGACGTCAGCCTTATACTTTGATATTCGGGCCGACCGAGGACAGCGGACTACCCAAGTGTAAGGACTGCAGCAATGTGGATCTTCGAACATCTACATTTATGGTAGGTACAAAACTGTACTTTTCGACTGGCATCATCATCTAAGATGGACAGTTCCCCAACATCAGACAACTCTATATCGATGTTGGATGACCCTTACAACACTGCATATGTGAAAAACACCAAAACAAATCACCCAAACTAAATACGACCCTTCGCCAATACCTAAAGCACTGTGAATGAATAAATAATACCTACTATAGTGGTATGAGAAGTTAATACTTACTATTGGATTTACTGCACATCAGAAAGCCAAATGACATCAGAAATACTTGATCTATTGATCTAAACCCCTTCTGCAACATCAGCAGAATGGTTTGAAAGGAAGGGTATATCTTGCAGAGGAAACCACTGCTCTGAGTAGACTCCTCATCCACGTAAAACAAAGTTTATCCCTGTCCATATTCGGGCATAACTTGGATCTATGGATAGGAAAACAGAAAACTTACCTTAGAACTGTGCCCTGTACTACTAATGAAGCAGATGCAGCTTCTAAACGCTTTATCTAATGCATATGTCCCTTCATATTATCTATGGTATGATCCCTGGTATTGTCATTAGGGGTAATATATAATTATTGACCATATGATGGGTAAGGCCAGTCTCTAACCAAGTATGAAGGTAAATTCAAATACAAAAAGAAAAATTTGTTAGGCTTAAAATAACCCACATGGACAGCTAGCCTAATACTTATGTATAGGTTCATAGGTTCATACTAGGCTATCTGCCCTGGGGCATTTATAAGCCTAGCCCGATTCTGTATGGCTTACGCCACCCCTTGATTTGAGTATACTGTGCCCTTTTTAAGGTTTAGTTTTTTGTGCCTCTGACTAATAGTGACACGGGAGTAATCCCTGGGACAAACCTACGATCCCCCATCCACTTATCGAGATTCTTCTTGAAGAGATTCAGTGAGGTGCTGTGCCTCACATGAACTGGAATTCTATTCCAGAGCGAAGGGAGCCTCTGGGTTATGAACCTGTCCCTCCAGCAAGTTCTATTTATTTCTGTGCTGAGGTTCAAGTCCCTCGAGCGTGTGGCTCTAAGGGATTTAGATTTACTGCGGTGGAGCATGTCCATTAATTCTGCATTTGACATAGCTTTGTTTGTCAGGCATAGATCGCCTCGAAGTAGGTGGTATGCAACTGAGTAGAGCTGGAGTTTTTTTAACCGAGCAGCATATGGCATCTGTTTGAGACCCTTGATCCTCTTGGTGAGATACTTTTGAGGTCTTTCTAATTGCTGCAGGTGTCGGGTAAGGTACATCCCAAAAGGGGCATTGTATTCTATGATGGGCCTGATGAGGGATGAATAAAGGGGCACGATTACCTCTCTTGATCTAGATGTGAAACCCTTCATGATGAGGTGGGCTATGTAGAAGGTCTTTCTAACCACTTTGGCAATGTGGTTTTCAAAGGAGAGATTGCTATCAACTTGGGTCCCCAGGTCCCTAATAACTTTCTCTGTACTTAATGGGTTTCCGCCTATGTGGTAATTTGTGGGCACATTGTTTTTGGCAAAGGGTATTACTATACATTTTTTGGCATTTAGCTTTAAACCATGGCACTGGCACCAGTTATCTGTCTCTGTGAGACCTTTTTGAAGGATGTTTGTGTCAGCTGGAGAGTTGATTATGGCACCCAGTTTGCAGTCATCTGCAAACTTGGTGAGCCATAGTCCTCCCACAGGCAGCTCACCGTGACCTTCTCTTTATTCAGCCTGGTGAGCGGGACGTCAGTGTGTCTGACAATAGAGTCACCTATAACAAGAGTATCAGGTGTGTTATTCAGCCTTAAGGGCTGTGGCTGCTTGGCACACTGACTTTGTGGGTTATGTGTTGGGTGTGTTTTGTTTTGAGGTAGCGTTTGCTTGGATGTCTGCTTTGAAGGTCTCTGTTGCTTAGATAGATTTTTATTTAGAGCCTCCGAGTATGTTTTTGTGTATTTATGTGTTTGGTTCGCTGATGTGGTGGGACTATGTGATACTGGAATTGTGTTGTGTGAGGTTACCTTCTCCTCCTGACTGGTTACACCAGTTTTGAGATGAGAGCTCAGCCTCCAGTTTGGCTAAATAGTTGCATCTCTCACATATATTTGAACCTGTTTGGAGGAGGAGAGGGTTGTCCGTGTACTTGAGACAGTTGTAACATTGCCTCAAAATTCCCAGATTCACCAGCTGGACTGGAGAGGAAACCATTGACTGACCTTTGGACATGCTAGAGTAACAGGGAAACTGAATTTAAGAAGGACCAATAGAGGACAGGGTAATTGTAGAGAGTATAAGAGTAAGTAGTGCTTATGGTTTAATAGTGCTAACTTGTAGGATTACTTAATTGGACCAGTGAAGGGCCTTAGAATGAGAATATGGTGTTTAAATTGAGAGATAGAGCAGTTCTAAGGGAAAAAGTGAAGAGCAGACTTTGTGGAGCCAGGAATAGTTTAAACCCAATTAGGCGGCGCTGCCCACTGTTGCGCTATGCACAAAAACACGCAAAACTGCGCAAAAGAGGGTTTTAAGAGAGGAAGATGAAGGAGTTTTGGAATTGACCCAAAATGGCCAGTAAAACTACAGTTTCAAGTCGGTAACCACTCCCACAGGGGCAGGCTGCTCAATGTTTTTCACTGCCACTGATCAACAGAGAGACTTTCCTTTAGTTCAAGCAAAAAATGGCCTCACAGAAACTTACAAACAGTTCAAGAACAGCAAGCCTGTAACTGAACTTTTTTAAATCTCAGAAAAGTGGGAAAAAAGCAAGATTTTTTGAACCTATATTAGTTAGCATTCCTTGTTCTGATGGTCTGTCCACCTGCAGTCCTGGTGTTCCAGTGAAAAGAAGTGATTATGCTCATAAGTTATACTAAACCAGAAATTTATCTAATTTAGCAGATACTTGGCCATGTTAAGACTTACTCATCTGGGGTATCACCAACACATATTATGGGTGATCAGCTGAGCTTTGCACCAAGATCCAAGACTCCATTGTGGATTGTGGAAGTATCTGGATTCCTGTGCAAAGAACCACAAACTCCTCCATTTCTTTCAATGGCAGTTTTGTCTGCGGGCTGCCACAGCATACATTTTATTCAGGGACATGTAATACATACAATAAGGGTCATCAAAATGATGTAATTAAAGTGCAGTCTAGCAAGGCGGCAAATGCATCGGGAATACCAGAATTGATTTGCTTATTAACATGGACACACCATCTCCTTCTGTACAAAACGTATTATGCAGTTACAGAAGCATAACTTTTTGGGAGCTACATGTGTGCTGCCGATGGATACATCACTGTTCACAATTTCTACCACAGGCCTATATAAACACCCACCCTCCCCCTGGAAGGAGGACATTAGTAAACACTTACACCTTCTTACAAGAAAACAAGAAAATGTTAACTTCCTCTCAGGTGCCATCCACCAAGTGTATCAAATAATCATATGTGCATAAGCCAGGCCCTCCCAAACTACCACATATGTTATAGAGTATACATAGTATAGTGTGTGCTGTAGGGATTTAGAAGCTGTGCATGCCCACAGTAAAGTGTCACAGCAGTAAACATTGAACGCATCTGTACCTGGTGTATAGGAATGCATGGAGTGTGTTTATACATAATCCATGCATACCTGGTGTATAGGAATTCATGGATTGTGTTTATACACATATAGAATAATAATTTGCATTGCAGTTGTTGTCCTACCCCACAGAAACATATGCATGTACCCAGCCATAGCACTGTAAACAATGTTAAACTGTCACGATGGATGTAGTTTTAAATTATAACATAAGCAAAGCATGTACTAGTTGCATATTTTCAGAGAAATCCCTGGGTATACATAGAGGCATAGCAGTAGGTAATATCAACTTTTAGCATATGCATTTACTTTTCTAGCAAAAAAGCTATATTGAAATCACCTGCTATCCAGACTTTCAGCAAACTCTGGTAGTTGCTTCTCTGCAATCTTCCTTAGGGTGATAAGGCCCGTAGTGGATGTGGGAGCTTATATCATGAAATTTCAAAACTTCTAGCAAGGCAATCATGCTAGTGAGGCACCAGCTCATGGATGTTCCTGAATCTTAAGTTTTACTCATTGCAGCAATACGTACACTCTTACAAGCACCTGCAAAATTAATTGAGCATGCATGGGCAGGTCAATGACCAATGCGGGGCTATGAGGGAAATCTTGTTTAGTTCTGAAGTACATGGAGGCACTAAAGAGGAAAAATGCTATCACTGTTAGGCTTCTTGATAGTAGTACATGATTTCTATGCCAGTAATCATATTGTAATACTATCATGTCATACTATCCACTTCTGCGATAAAGCAACTAGCAGCCAAATGTGGAGTGTTATCTGACAAACAGTGTCAATGTGCTTGACCATATGAGGGCTACCACTGTTCTCCTGAATGCATCCTGGTGAATGTCAGTAGCTTCCAAGGGCACTGAAATTGATAAGACTCCCTGTTGGTGTAGCAATGAAAGTTAAGAGCTTTCAGGATCTGCTGCTTAGAGACCACATAAAGTGCCTGATTGGGAATTCTTATGGGTATCCTCAATAGAAAGTGAAAGCCTAACACAGTCTTTCCAGGGTTATGTCTGATGTTACTGGCATGCCGTGCTCTGGTGAGCAGTGCCAGCACTAGTACAGTGACCTGAAGAGGCGGCTTTCCATTCCTCTTAGCAGACGTCAGAGCAAGGGCACCTGAGATGTAAGTACTTGCAACAGTTGAGTGTTCTTTCAATTATATTGTAACTTATATATGGTAGTATTGGACATGTAATTTATGATATTTTTATGTCTTCTTTTTTAGTTTTGTAGCTCAGGAAGCTATTTTGGAGAACAGCCTTCTTCACAGGAGGAGAATGGAGTGGCTCTCCAGGTGAAGGGATATGTATAGGTGTTCCATAATTTAATTTTTGAGAATATTCATTATATAACTGCCAGTATATGTGCATACTGCCAAAGTGCATCCCCTGTAGAGGTACTATTTAGTTAATATTATTGCCTGTTATATATTGCAAATAGACTTAATTGTACATATATATCAGAGATGAACTGGGCAGTGGCAGTTATTATAAGACATGTTTAAGTATAGCAACTTAATGAGGATACATGTGTTAGGTGACTAATAGAAAGCATTACACTTATAAACACTGTTCTTCATGAACCCAGAAGTTGGGTGCTCAACACAAGTTGCCATTTTTTAATTCTGACATGGGTCTGTCTACTCTGCTGTACTGATCAGTAGCAGTTATTATAAGACAGTAGTAGTGGCCTGACAAGTGTAGTTGCATGCAGTAGCTTGGAATGCTACATAACACAGGGTCCAGGTAATGGTAGCTGTGACATTGCAGACATGCCTGCATGTCTTTCCATAGGGCCAGATTATACATGCTTGCACATCATCCCTTAGGACCAGATTATACTAGTTGAATGCAGAGGTTTGTTATGTGCCATTGTATAAAATTTTCTGCTTCCTTAGTATAATTCTCTGTGCTGCACTGATATATCATATGTCCCATATGTAAGTGTATTTTTTTTTATCTGATGTCGTTAATCTTCATTCATTCATGACTGATGGGTATCGGTTCTGTCCTCGGAACTGAGTCAGCCATTATAACAAGCTCGCGCCAGCCAAAAATTCTCGAGCTAAGCTTACCTACAGTACCTCTCTCTATCACCTCAGATCTTGTGTGCTGCATATAGTATCAATACGCATCATGCCAGCTCTCAAGCTAAGTGATTTAGATTTCTGTTCAAACTTGAATAATATTTCTTCTACCTTTAAGTTTTTCCTCATTATATTACGAAGTAGTAGTCGTTGATAGTTTGCTTACCCTTTCTATCTGTTTGAGTGATTCTTTTCCCTTTTTCTTACCAAATCTTGGAATTTCTTCATACTATTGGTGACACAGGCCCCAACCATACTTCTGTGATAATTTTAATACCATTGCTGGTATTTCTCTCCACTTTTACCTTTCCTTTACCCGTTGGGAATTCTTTATTACCATTGTTGGTAAAAAAAAAAAAAAAAAAATCAGTCCTTTCCTTTTCTTGATTGTGTGTGTGTGGGTGCGTCTCTGTTTTCATCTACTGATGTTCTGATGTTCTGACAGGGTTTTTTCCTCATTGCTGTTGTCATTTGGTGCTTGAATTGTAGGTAATGGCTGATAAGAAGGGGGCAACAGGTTTTAAACAGTGCTATAAGTGCGGCAGGAAAATGCCAAATTCTGACAGACATTTATCCTGCATTTATTGTCTTGGTGTTCCACACTCAAAAGTTCAACCCCCATGTGAACAATGTAAGAGCTTTAGTGCCCATTGATGGAGGGAGAGAAAGAGCAAATTAATATTAAAAGGTCTCTTAAAAATGCCTTTCTCGGAGCCCCTATCAGAGGTGGAGGGCTCAACCCCTCATAAAAAGGAACATAAGAAGGGAGTCAGTCTGTAATGTCCTCTCCTCATACCACTGAATCTAAATCTGTTAAGTCTCCTACAGAAAAAAAACAAAACATCCAAAATTGACTTCCACACCCATCTTGGCACCGGAGCATAAAACTCCATCTATGGTGCCATCCTTAGCTATGGAACTGACTATGACTTCAACACCTGTGGTACCAACCATTACTATGGTGCCAATCCCCCTCTTGGCACCAAAAATAGTCTCCCCAATTCTGGTCATTACCCTCCCTTCAACACAGCCTAGTGGTCCTTTGACCACAGTGCCGAGGGGCGAAACCCTACCTCGGACCAGATATTCTCCATCGGTAGACCCCTTTTTTGGACAGCAATTGAGTCCATTTCTTGAACAGCCTGATTCTCCATTGGGGATGTTTACCCACTCCACAAGGAGCCTTTTGCCGCTCAATGTAGTGAGACTCATGGATCAGCTCCTGGCAGCCAGAGGAATTCCAACTTCTTCTAAATCCTCCCTCCCACCCGGAGCCAAGGAATTTTCTCCACAGACTCAGACATATATTCCTCCTTCAACCTCCTTGCAGGTATTGGAGCCCTCAATGCCGACGCCTGTCCCAGTTCCAGCTTCTTCGGTTCCATTGGTGGATCTTACCATGGCTCTGGAGCCTACCCTATGGTCCTCGACTCAATCAGAGCTGATCCATCCTCGGGATCGTAACTGGTCTGTCGGCACCATGACCCCTAGTACCACACCTATTTTTTCTACTGAGCCATCTACTACAGTTGCAGTTGTTTTGATGGCACTGAGTCCTCTTGGAGTGGGGTGTGACCCCTGTCCCGAGGTTGTTGTTCAAGGTTTTAGGCTCTCTCTTCAGGCAGGCCTGCTTTCCTGGTGATGGAGAGGGCACTTGCCTCAGCAGACTCACAGCTGATTCCTACAGTGCCGGAATACCACATATACATGTCCTCTGGACCACAGCTGAGATAGTCCACTACCCTGGGACACAGAGCTTGGGAACCTCAAGATACCCTACCACAGGGCACCCTCTCTTTGGAGTCCTGTTCAGATGCCTCCACTGAGGAAGCATCCTGCAAGAGATCATGCAAAAGGAAGTACATAGATTCCCCTGAAGAATCCCTTACCGAAGATGCAGACTATGATGAGGGGGAATGGTCCCCTCGATCACCCCTGAGGATGTTTCCTTTGGGGACATGAAATCTTAAAACAACGGGGAGACTGGAAGCCCTCCAACCCTTCCTCTGAGGAGTCTGTATTCTTGCAGGCGTTCCGTGCTTGACCCTTTACTTCCTTGGTGACCCCTTCTGCAGATGATCTAGTCCAGCTCATCGTGCAGCTTGCCTGGAAGAGTCCTGACACCATTAAGCCTATCCACTGGGGTCCAGACAAAATTCTTTCCCCTCCAGAGGATCACGCTCATTGGTCCAAAGGCTTGGCAGTAGACGCTATGATGGTGGTGGCAGACATTAGGAAATAACTCACTGAGGAGAATCCTACTGTCCATCCTCCAAAAATGGAGTCTTGGATGATGGATAGATTAGGGAAGCGGGTGTATGCTTCATTGACCTTTGCCATTCAGTCCTTGAATTACTTGGCACACTTTACCTGTCTCCAGAGAGACCTGGTTACAGAACTCTCACAAACCCTAGCAGGAGCAGTATCTGATGAGGTATATGACAAAGTTTCCTCACAGCTTGCCTCCCTGGAATCCATATCCAATTTGTCCATGCGGTTGATTTCTCATACTACTGAAGGGACGGCTAGTGCAGTGGGTGCAGGTGTTGTCATGAAACCTCATGCCTGGATGCGCTTATGTGACTTTGTGGACCCTTTTAAGACTTGCTTTGTCAGTGCTGCCATTGATGCTTCCTCCCTTTTTGGCCCAAAGGTAAAAGACACATTAGCCAGGTGTGAAAAGGATGGCAAGACCATGTCTGCCATGGGCATTCATTTTTCCACTCCAGAACGATCCTATTCTAGGAATCAGAGGAGTGGAAAGATGTGGTACAAAAAATCCCAGGGTCCTTTCTGTGACACATGTGCTGAGTTTTCCCCCAGGGCAGAGGGAAACTCATCAGGAAGACACCCCTCTCGAGGCAGAAGGGGTCTGTGTAATCAGGGATCCAGAGAGTCTTTCTCTGGACAGCCCTATTAGTGCTTCTGAAGAGCAGCCCGATTACTTATCTCTGCACCACTTTGCCTGGCAAGCCATAATGACAGATTCTTGGGTGCAGACGATAATTACCAGAGGTTATCACATCCCTTTCAGCCTTTACCTGATGCCGCGAAGGCAAGTTCCCGACATTCCACCCAGTCAATGGGATGCAGCAGTACAGGAAATTTAAAAGCTGCTTCTAAAAAGAGTCATCCAAACAGTCCCACCAGACCAGATAGAATCCAGATTTTACTCAAGGTTCTTTTTAGTGCCAAAAAAAAAAAAAATTTTGGACCTCACCATCCTAAACAAATTCATCAGACAGACAAAATTCCCGATGGTCATGGTTCTGTCTATCCTCTCGTTCCTGGATAAAGATGATTGCATGTGTTCGCTAGATTTCCAGGATGTGTATTATCACATAAAAATGGACAAACGCTCCAGGAGATTCATCCACTTCTGACTGGTAGCCAATCACTACCAGTTTCGAGCATTGTCCTTTGGTCTGTCTACAGCCCCCAGGGTGTTCACCAAATGTATTACAGTGGTAACAGCTCACTTGAGACTGCAAGGATTCTGGGTGTTTTTGTATTTAGATGATTGGCTCCTCACAACCCCTATCAAGCGTCTGCTGCTTCTAGCCTTATACTACTCCCTACAGTTAGCAAGATCCTTAGGGATCTCAATAAATGAAGAAAAGTCCAAATTGTTACCTGCCCAAAATCTAGAATTCATAGGTGCAACTTTCAACAGTCAGTCTTGCCTGGTTGCCCTCCAATTTCACAGGCTCCAAAGACTAAGGTCACAACTCTGAGTGATACTCTCTCATGACAAGGTCCCAGCTCGTGCAGTCCTCCAACTACTACGATCAATGGCAGCAACGATTACAATTGTTCCTCTAGCACGTCTACACATGAGACTTTTACAATGGCTCCTAGCATCAAAGTGGTCCCCTTTAACTCATCCTATGTCCTTTCCGATCCATATAACAAATCAATGCAAACAAGACTTAAATTGGTGGATGAAGCCAGAAAAAGACCTATGGAGTTGTCCCTTCTCACCCTCTCAGCCCAAGGCCAGGGGCATTTCCAGGGAAAGACAGTCCAAGATACATGGTTCCCCATGGAGGTCAACCTGTATATCAGTGTTTTAGAACTGAGGGCAGTGCTTCTGGCATTGCAAGCATTCCAGTCTGTCCACCCTTCAAGGACAATTGCTATCCAGTCGTACAACATGTCCGTAGTCTGGTATATCAACAAATGGGGGAAACCAAATCCTACCCATTGTGTTGAGAAGCCATGAGAGTTTGGCAATGGGTGATATCTTCCAACCACTTTCTGATAGCAACGCACATTCCCTGGGATCCAAAAGTGAGTGCAGACAATCTGAGCAGATGCATTCTCCTGCCTCATGAGTGGTCCCTCAATCCTGTCATAGCAGCGAAGCTCTTCAGCCGCTGGGGCCAGCCTTGCTGCGATTTATTCGCATTCCCTTCAAACCACAAATGCAACAGCTACTTTGCCCTAATCCCTGCTCAGGGGGGAGTCCTCGAGGGACACTCTAATACATGATTGGCCCACAGGACTTCTTTATGCTTTTCCTCCTCTTCCTCTGATCCCGTAATTCCTAAAGAAAGCTCTTCAGTTAAAAGCAGAGTGATCCTCATTGCACCCTCTTGGCCCCGACAAGTTTAGTTTCCCTTCCTTTGGCCTCATCTAGTCCACTGACCGTGGATTCTGGATCCAGCTCAGGATTTATTGTTGCACCAGCAAGGATTGCTCCATTCAAACATTTTGAGTCTCAAGCTGACAGCTTGATTCCTCCACTTCCAGTAATAGCCAGGCAGAATAATCTATCCTCTCCTGTACAAGACATCCTTCTGGCTTCCCATAAACCATCCACCAGGAAACTTTATCTCAGCAAATGGAAAAGATTCATAGTTTGGTCTCGAGAGAAAGGACTTGACCCCTTTTCAGCTTCTGCTAGTTCTGTATTGGCTATTTATCAAATCTCCTCCATTCTGGGGCGACAGCTTCCACTATTCGAGTACACCCGGCAGCTTTTTCAAACTTCCACAATGACTTCCAGGACTCCTCTTTGACCGTCTCTGTAAGACCTTTTTGAAAGGCATTACACATATTAGACCACCCTTCAAGGAACCAATCGAACCTTGGAATTTGACAGTAGTTCTACAAACCTTGACTCCTCCTCCCTTTGAGCCAGCTGCCACTTGCAACATGAAGTTTCTATCTTAGAAAACTCTATTCTTGGTAGCAATTACCTCAGCAAGGCGAATATCTGAACTACAAGTGTTACGCATAAAATGACCTTACATGGTTTTCCATAAGGACAGAGTATCACTTTGGACTAACCCCGCTTTCTTACCCAAAGTTATTTTGGATTTGACTATCAATCAGTCAATTGACCTGCCAGTCTTCTTCACCAATTTTTTTAATAACAGAGAATATTGTCTGCATTTGTTGGATGTCCATAGACAATTACGTCTCAACTTGGACAGGACTAAATCACTACGAAAATCTAACCAATTATTCTTATCCTTCTCAGGGCCAAAATTGTGAAAACCTGTTCCTAAGGTAACCTTAGCTAAATGGCTGAGAGATTGTATTTCCTTTGCCTACTAACAAAACAAAGTTCTTCCACGAGCACACACAACCAGATCAGTTGCGACATCTGTTGCCTTCCATTCAAGAGCTTCCATGGATGACATTTGTGCAGCAGCCACATGGGCTACTCCTCATACCTTTATCACTCATTACAAATTGGACGTGGCCTTCAGGGGGAGAGCATCCTTTGGCTCAGTGGTGCTCAGGAATATCTTTCCATAGGGCCTTCCAGGAAGTAAAGTAACTATGGACTCTGTCCCATCAATCATGAATGAATGAAGATCAACAACATCAGATAAATAAGTTATGTTCTTACCATAACGTTCCATCTGCGTTGATTATCTTTATTCATTCATGACATCCCACACTCCTACCCACTCTGCAAGACTCCTGAAGGTTCAGATTTGGTCCTAGCCTCATGATAGAGAATTTGCTCAGACAAAGCCTCCACTTTTTTTCTTACAGGCAAATTCAATCTGAGATGATAGAGAGAGGGGCACTATGGGTAAGCTTAGCTCAAGAGTTTTTGGCTGATGCGAGCTTATAATGGCTAACTCAGTTCCGAGGATGGAACCGATACCCATTAGTCATGAATAAATGAAGATCAACAACACAGATGGAACGTTATGGTAAGAACGTAACTTCTTTTTTTTGTCTCCTCCTCCCTCTTTTTGCCATGGTCCTTCTGTTTTTTAGCTTTGTTATTTACTTCTGTCTGTTTATGTTGGAATTTTCTATGGTATCTGCTGGAATTTTCTACGGTATCTGCTGTGCAGTGACACAAGCCAAATCACCAATCTTCCACTGCTCTCAGTCCTATCCTACCTGTCAGGTGAGACAGGGGGTAGCCAAGTTACCTCCCTTGCTGCCGCTGGAAATCATTTACCTGAACAGAACACCATTGTTCCTTCAATAGCACTGCAAGGGATGCACACATTGTTACCCACAGAAAGCTGGTGTAAGTGTTGGGGGAGTTGATTGACCAGTGGCTGGAAACCTGCATTGACCACCTGGAAAGGGTCTTTGTGTGGCTTTAGGACTCACACCACTGCCTGTCTCTGACTTCACCATCTCAGACAGGACCCAGTGAAAAGGATGGTCAGTGTGCTGACTGATCTTTTCCTGGGTCTAACACAGGCTGTGCAGTAAAGAAAGGTATGTCCACCTCTATCCCCCATCCTGGTGTTTCCTTTGATTGTCACCTATCACCCCTGTTTGTCATCCAGTCCTTCCCATCATCACTGCCCTCCCTTTGTCTGTACTTCAGTAATTGTGCTGTCCCTCCAAGTGAGCCAACATCTTGCCTGTCTTTTTTTCTGTTTTCTGTTTGCTTATGTGGTCTTGCTTCTAAAGCTCACCCTTTTTTCCATGCCTTGTCTTACCCTTAAATCATTTCCATCTTTCCTTCTCAAAACAAATAAATAATTTAGTGCTGGTCCCTGAAAAAATATACACCCTTCTTCCCCCTCCCCATTTCCATTCTTACCACCCCTGTATCCCTTGTGCATGTTTCTGTTTGCTGTACTCCTTTTTCCTACTTTCCTGTACACCCATTTTCACCTCTCTTATGAGCAAAAGATAGATTTAAACACTGCTGTTGGCCCTTTAATGTGACTTGAAAGCTGCCACATAGCTCCCATAGTGTTACTATGTAGTACATGTGCACATAAGGGTCTACTTTTAAATTTTGAAGTTTCAAAATGTCGACTTTCTTATGGTCGAAACCATAAGATTGAAGTTTTGAAACTTCGAACCCTTTAAATGGAGATCACTGTACAGCGCAGAACAGTATATTTACTAATTTCCTTGCTGTAGTGTGATCTCAGATTTGGTATTTAATTAGCAGGGGGTGCAGGCGGGGGCTTGCCCCCCCTGCAAAAATGTAAAAAAAGTTTTTTTTTTTTTTTTTTTATTTAAATTTCAAAGTTTTAAAACTTTGATCTTATAGTCTTGACCAGAAGAAAGTTGATGTTTTGAAACTTAGAAATTTAGAAGTAGACCCGCACATGGATAGTTGAATATTCACAATTTGCATTCTCCCTTTCTTCATGTCCAGCCTAGCCACAGTTATGGTATGGTATTCCCTCTTTCTACACAGGGTCTGCCATTGCCACTGGTTTTCTAATTAGTGGTGGTATGGGCCACAAAATTCCACCTAGTTAATTGAAAGTTACCTTCAGACTGCATTACACTTTCAGCCATATCCATGGGAGGCTTAACATGATTGTACTAGGCTTGTTTCTGGATCCCATGGCTGGATTGTGGCATGGAAAGCTGCTTCATGACAAGAATATTTTAGTTCAACCAAATAAAAGATGCAGTCTGTGTTAATACTTGTTTTAAGTGGGGACAACATATAACTTGCAAATTTAGTAACCTTAAATGTATATTATGTAAAGATGATGTTGGTGAAACTTCCAAAAGATGTTTTGTTCTTTGTGTGGGAATAGTTTTCTTGTGTTTGCTTGATAGAAAGAGACTACAAGGGATAACCAATTACATATGAAACTAGGTTGTTAGAAACCGTTGTTCTACACCAATAGTCAACTCCTCCCTGGTTAGATCCAACCACAAACTAATCACCTTGGAAATCCACATCCCTCCCACCCCACCCCATAAAGGTAACCACCATGAAAAACAGAATTGGCTAACTTCACGGCACCCATGCAAATGGAGAATAGTTGCATGACTGCTGAATCATACACCAATGGCACTGTATGAACACATACACAAATGCATGGATCTCGTCATACCCAATAGAACCAAGATGCTCTCCTCAAAAAAAAGGAAGCCAATCTGGTGGTCCCCTGTCATAAACAAACTCTCAACAGAAGGAGGAAACTGATGCGGAATAAGGTGAAGTCCCAAGACTAGAAAAACTCCCTTATCAGCCTCAACAAAAGGTTAAGATCCCTCATCAAATTCTCTAAAGCTAGCTATGAAAACAGAATTGCAGCAGATAGTAAAGACAACCACAAGGCCTTCTATAGTTATGTAAAGAATCTACACGGCACTACCCAGATTTGCTCTGAGCTACTGCACAATGGTACCTCCTATTCCGAGCCAACAGATATTGCCAATATACTGGCCGACAGATTCAGTGCTAACTTTACCCCCCCAAAGGACCAATCACAATACCAGTAGATTACCAGGCACCCAGTATTACTGCTGCAAAGGTTAAAACAGCACTGTTCAAGGCCAAGAATACAGCTTCTGTTGGACATGACAATATCCCTGGCTGTGTTATACATCAACTACAGAGTGAACTGGCATCTCACCTGTGTGCCCTGTTTAATCACAGCCTCACCTCAGGCTTTGTCCCTGCCAAATAGCACACTGCTACAGTCATCCCTCTCCACAGAGGAGGAGTGACTACTGACCCTGGGAATTATCGCCCAATTAGCCTGACGAGTCTGATATGCAGAGCTATGGAACGCATTGTCATGGACCTAATAAACAAGGATATAGAGAATCTCCAAACTCTGGATCCTACACAGTTTGGTGTATTGAAGGGTAGATCATGCCTGCTCAACTTAGCCGACTTCTTTGAGTCAGTCACCAGAGCTGTGGATGAAGGCAAGGTGGTTTATACAACCTACCTTGATCTGGCCAAGGTCTTTGATACCATTCCCCACTCAGGAATCATAGAAAAATTCACTAAGCTAGACATCAACCCCTATATCACTAGGTGGGTTGCAAACTGGCTCACAAACAGAACCCACAGTGTGAAAGTAGCTGACTCCAAGTCAGACTGCAGACCAGTCATGTGTGGAGTCCCACAGGGTTCAGTCCTGGGTCCTCTCCTGTTTGGTATGTACTTTTCTGAAGTCCAGGCCAACAAGAAGGGGCTCTGGCTGACAAAGTTCTCAGACGATTGCAAGTTGGGAGCTATTATTAACTCCCCAAGTGTTGTTGACATCCTACAGAAAGGTATCAATGACACCATCTACTGGTATCAGAACCATGGCCTTAAGCTCAATGCCAAAAAATGTGTCGTCATCCCCCTTGGGAAAAACCCAGTTCCCTTGAATTACCACATTGATAGTAGTCCACTGAAAACTGAAGGTGTTATAAGAGATCTGGGAACACAGGTTGATAGCAAACTCTCTTTTGACTACCACGTTGCCACTGTGGTCAAAAAGTCCTTCTATGTGGCACATCTCATGACTAAGAGTTTTGCATCCAGGAAGGAAGAAAGAGGTCATTCTCTCCCTCTACTCTTCCCTCATTAGGCCAGTCATCGAGTGCAATGCCCCATTTGGCATGTACCTCACTAGACACCTGCAACAACTGGAGAGGCTGCAAAAGTACCTCATAAAGAGGATCCTAGGCCTTAAACACTTGTCCTATATGGACAGACTCAAAAAACTCCCAACTATTCTCTGTCTCATATCACCTACTTTGAGGCGATCTCTGCTTGACTTACAAAGCCATATCTGACCCAGCTCTGTTAGAAATGCTACATCTGAAGAAATCCCAATCTCTCCACACAGCACCACACACTCCAGAGACCTCAGCCTTATTACCACAATCAATAGAACATGCTGGAGGAACAGGTTCATAACCCAGAAACTGCCCGTGCTATGGAACAGACTTCCCATACACGTCAAGCAGAACACCTCACTGGCCCTCTTCAAGAGAAATCTTGATGAGTGGATGGGAAATAGAAAATTCACCCTGGGGATCACTCCACTGGCTTTACTTGACAGAAGTATTAGTAACTAAGGTTGGGTGGCACGATGCCATGGTAATCCTATGGGCTAGGCTTGTAAAGGCTCCAGGGCCATTAGCGTAGTACACCCCTATGAACCTATGAAAGCTTAAAGTGTCTTTCTTGAAAAGAGGACCATTGATATAAATGTATCAGGACAAGTGATGTCCTTTTATAACTCATTAACACATATGTGGTGTGGAATGTCACACTTCTAGCAGACTACACAAACCTTGCATTCCAGAGCATTTTTCTGAAAAAAATAACATAAACAAATGTAAATATTTTGTGAATAAGCAAAGCTATTAAACTGTAATAATAGCAATGTTATCAGTAAGAAATATTCTTTACAGTGATAATAGTGAGTGCACTCAGTCTTTTCTATAAGTACTGTAACACCTGTGATACCCCTGTTACCTACAGAATCTTGATACCCACCCCTGTTACCTACCGAAACTTGATACCCACCCTCTCTGTCTATACCTACCTTACTACCACTCCTGAACCTATTCCTCCCTGTCTTTTTTGCACTCCTGTTCTCCTCATCAATCCGTTTCCCAGCTACTTATTGTTAATACAGTGTTAACTCTGACATGTGCATTGTACTGTGTTATCTTAAAATCATACCTATTATTGTTACTGTATAGCCTTCTAGCCATTTATGTAACTGAAACAGTATTTTCTGTATAATTTGTATGTGGAGCTTTTCTTCCTGGGCCTCCACTGAAAATGGGTTCTCCAAGGCCTAGTGGACTTTCCCTGTAAACAAATGCAATAAATAAATAAATAAATTAATAATATATTATAATGTACACAAATCCCAAATTATATTTTTTCTAAACTTTCACAAACATGTTTACATATCTTGGAAACCATGCAATCTAGACATCTGTTGTTAGAATGTATTTGTTAACCGGACATAAGCTTTTACATGACAATAAGAAAATCCTCTATAAGTGCATGTTTATTAAGATATTTACAGAAATATGAAAACATCTTATCTGATTTTCATTTTATCCTTGACATATGGGTTCGGTTCCAATTACTGGGACTGACTCGGCTGTTACTAGAGCTCACGCGGGACAAAAACTCTTGAGCTTCACCTTTACCCATAATCCATCTTTCCCAATTACCTCAGATCTCATTTGCCACTTTTCCATACAGATGTGTTCGCTATAGCTCTTGAGCTAAGTAAACTTTTCTGATAATTTTTCTTCACTTTTTTCCCTTCTTCTGCTTTGTCTTGTAATAACTGTATCTTTCTCTATTTTTTCCTGCATCTCTACCTTTCTACCCTTATAGCTCAGTCGCTCTCCCTTTTCCGTACACTTCTGTAAACCTTCAGCTATCATTGATCATTGTTGATAACCTCCTTTCTGTACACATTTGTGTACCCAATACTGTCATTGTTGGTAGTTACTTTCACTCTTTCTCTCCTTTGTTAAAAAAAAAAAAAAAATCTTTCCTGTCCAGTATCCTTGTTTGAGTGGATGTGCTGTCCCCTCCTTTCTGGTGTAAGTGTGGTGTGTGCCTTTCTAGCCTTTTAATGAAGCAGCAAGTGTTGAATCCTCAGGAACCTCCGATACAGATTCTATCATGCTCTGATACCTGAGGAGGCTCCTCAGAAGAAGTGCAAGAGGAAGCACTTAGATTCCCCACAGGAATTGGTCATGGAAGACACTGATTTTGATGAAGGGGAAGGGTCCCCAAGGTCACACCCTGATGATGTCTTCTTTGGAGACATCCTAGAAATTTTGAAACAGAGGGATGACTGGAAGTCCAAAAAGCCTTCCTCAGAATAATCAGTTTACCTGCAGGCTTTCGGTACTTGCCTATCTACCTCTTGGGTGACTTCACCCGCTGACAAGCTCACTCAGTTGATCTCTCAGTGGTTGTGGAAGGCACTGGACACCACTGAACCCATCCCCAAGAGACCAGACAAACTTTTATCTGCCCCTGAGGATAAACAATTCTGGGCTAAAGAATTAGTGGTATATGCCATGGTCGTAGTGGTCGCCACCAAAAAAAGAACTTGCTGAGGAGAGATCTGTCCATCTATTGCATAGACAGTCTCAGGTGATGGATAGATTTGGGAAGCAGGTTTACACTTCAGTGACCTTCACTTTAAGGTCTTTGAATTTCCTGGAACATTTCACCAGACTTCAAAGGAATCTGATCAGTGAGCTGTCGGATACCCTGGCAGGAGTTGTTATTGAGGACATCCAAGAAAAAGTTGCTTCCCAGTTGGCCACTCTGGAGTCTGTGTCCATGAAGCTCATTGTGCATGTAGCTGAAGGGACCACCAGAGGAGTGGGTTTAGGCGTAGCCATAAGGAGACATACCTGGGTGCGTGTATGTGATTTTGCAGAACCATTTAAGTTGTCATTCATCAATGCACCCTTTGACAGATCATCTCTGTTTGGCCCAAAAGTTAGAGAGACATTATCCAGGTGTGAGAAGGATGGTAAGACCCTTTCTGCTGTGGATGCGCATTTTTCCACTCCCCAAAGATCCTTTTCCAGGAAACAGAGGAGCAGTGGAAGGATGTGGTTCAAAAAATCCCAAGGACCTTTCCAGGACACACGTGGAGTCAGTTCTCCCAGGGTCAGCGGGGAGAACTACAATGGAAGATGCCATCCATGTGAAAGAGGTGTTCCGCAGAACCAGAAGTTCAGAGACTCATTCCTGGGTAAGCCTTTTCAGCATTCCTGAAAGGAGGCCCAATTGTTTTCCTCTGGAGCCATTCAAAGGATGCTTATCCTTGCACTAAAATGTCTGGCTAAATATAACCACAGATTCTTGGGTGCAACATATTATTTCGAGAGGTTATATCATACTGTTTTCCCTTCAACCCCACGTATGCAAAAAAAAAATCGCGATGTTCCACCCAATTAGAGAGAACCAACAAGTCTAGAAATTCAAAAATTGCTATACAAAAGAGTCATCCAAGAAGTCCCACCAGACCAGAGATGATCCAGGATTTACTGAAGATTCTTTTTAGTGTGAAAAAAAACAAGGGACTGGAGACCAGTTTTGGATCTTAATGTGTTGAACAAATCAGTTCAACAAGAAAAATTCCAGATGGTCACAGTACAGTCCTTTCTTCCGTTTTTGGAAAAGGACAACTCGATGTGCTCGATAGATCTTCAGGATGCGTATTATCACATAAAAATGAACAAGCACTACAGAAAATTCCTCCACTTCTGGCTGGGAGACAGTCGTTATCAATTCAGGGCGCTGCCCTTTGGTCTCACCACAGCCCCCAGGGTGTTCATCAAATGTATGGCAGCAGTAACAGCTCACTTGAGGCTACAAGTCCACTACTTGGATGACTGGCTCATTATACTCCAACCAGGCACTGACTGATAGAAGCAAGGGATTATGTTCTCCAGACCTGCACATGCTTAGGAATAACTATAAATTATGAAAAATCCCAGTTGACTCAAACTCAGAGTTTATAGGAACTCTACTAGATACAACAACAACCATAGCATCCCTTTCACCTACGAGACTTCAGAAAGTCAGAGCACAGGTTCAAAAAAATTTTTACAGCAAGAGAGTACCTGCTTGTCTAATTTTACAGGCTCTAGGTTGCATGGCAGTGGATATAACTCTAGTTCCCCTAGCAAGATATCACATGAGAATCCTACAATGGCTACTGGCATCTCAATAGTCTACGCTGTACCAACCCATGTCAGATCAGTTTTTTTTAAACACCTTTAGTGAATTATCACTTGACATAGGCAAAATGTCAGATCAGGTTTTGATCAATCATTGCAGAAAAGGTTTAGTTTGGTGGATATATTCCAAAGAAATTCTACTGGACCCTCCTTCATCCTTCCAGAACTCAAGGCCGTAGTGACCACAGACACCTCCCAAATAGGGTGGGGGGGCATTATCTGGGGAAGGCTGTCCAAGGCACTTGGTCCCCTACAAGGCCAACTTGCATATCAGTGTTCTGGAGCTAAGAGCAGTGCTTTTAGCACTGCAAGCCTTTCAAGCTGATCTTCCTGTGGGAACAATTGTGATTCAGACAAATATGTCAGTAGTTTGGTACATCAACAAACAGGGGGAACCAAATCTTGCTCCCTTTGTCGAAAAGCTCTCGGAGTGTGGCAGTAGGCAAACTCTTCCAACCATTCTGTGATGATAGTGCACATTCTGGGGAGTTCCATTGTGATAGCAGACAAACTAAGCAGATGTATTCTCCTGCCTCACAAGTGGCCTGTCAATTCAAAAGTGACAGGATTTTCTGTCAGTGGGGCAAGCCTTGCTGTGACCTGTTTGCCTGTCCCCTAAACAAGTGCAGCAACTACTTTGCCCTGATCACACCTCCGGGGTAGTCACCATGAGACACTCTTCTCTGCACTTGGTCCCCCAGACTCCTATATGCCTTTCCTCTGATACCTCTAATCCCAAAATTCTTACAGAAAGCACTCAAGTTGAAGAGCAAAGTAATCCTTATTGCACCTTATTGGCCTTGACAGATATGGTTCCTCTTTCTTTGGCCTTATCTGATTCAACCACCTTGGACTCTGGACCTGGCTCCAGACCTTCTGCCCCATCCAGAAGGATTAGTTCATCCAAACATTCTGAACCTCAAGCTGACAGCATGATTCCTCCAGTTCCACTGATTCCAAGGCTAGTTAACCTTTCTTCCCCAGTACATCAAATTCTCCTAGCTTCTCATAAGCCTTCTACCCATAAACTCTATACTAGTAAATATAAGAGATTTACCTGTTGGACTTTTGAAAGGAATATTGATCCCTTTTCTACTTCTACTGATAATATTTTAGATTTCTTAACTTCCCTTTTCAATGCAGGAGCTTCCCCATCTACCATTAAAATTCAACTAGCTGGTATTTCAAATTTCCATAGTGGTATGGAAGAATGCCCCTTGGCTTCTTATAAACTTTGCAAATCCTTTTTAAAGGGACACTTTTCTTGAAACCTCCTTTTAAAGATCCTACTCCACCTTGCGATCTAAATCTAGTGTTACAAACCATTATACATTCCCCTTCAAACCATCTGCACTCTGTGATCTAAAGTTCTTGTCATGGAAGACTATTTTTGGAGGAAATAACCTCTGATAGAACGACTTCAGAAATTCAGGCCTTGTCAAGTAGACTACCTAATCTGATTTTTCACAAAGACAGAGTTTCCTTTTGGGCAAATCCCACTTTTCTTCCTAAGGTAGTGTCAGAGTCCGATATCGATCAGACTATTAATGTATCAGTATTCTTTCCCAGTTTTACGAACAAAGGTGAATATTGTTTGTATTTGTTGGATGTTCTCAGATAATTACATTTTTGTCTACACAGAACAAAAGACATAAGAAAGTCTGACCAGCCTTTAGTATCTTTTTCAAGTGCATAGGTTCATAGGTTCTTAGATTAGTACTAAGCTAACTACCCTTGCAAGCCATTTTAAGCCTAGCCAATTATCCCTTGTGAGACTCAAACCCTGCACCTTGTGTTTGTAAGGCAAACACCTTAACCATTAGGCCACCCTCTCAACCCCACATTTGGTAAACCAGTCAGCAAGGTGACCTTGGCCAGATGGCTCAAGGATTGTTTATTCTTTATCTGTAACAAGAATAACATTGATTTGCCTAGGCCTTTTACAGCACATTCTACAAGATCTGTAGTCACTTCAGCAGTTTTCTAGTCTACACCTTCAGTGGATGATGTGTGTGCAGTAGCAACTAGGGCTTCTTCCCATACCTTTATCTCTCATTACACATTGGATTTGGTCTATAGGGGAAGAGCATCCTTTGGTTCAGTGGTGCTCAGGAATGTTCTTCTGTGAGTCCTCTCAAGGTCTAAGGTATCTGGTAACTCTGCACCATATGTCAAGGAATAAATGAAAATTGACAACGTCAGATAAAAAAGTTATGTACTTACCATAATGTTTTGTCTGTGTTGTCCATTTTCATTTATTCTTGACTCCACTCACTTCCATCCCCTGGCTTTTGAAGACCCTTTTGCGGAACAGATAATGTACATATAATTTTTTCTGATCATTAAGACATAGCACATATGGCTTCCATTGAGGCTTCTTTATCTATGACCTTTATATCTAATCTGCAAACTCTATCAGAGGTAATTGGGAGAGACGGATTGTGGGTAGACATGAAGTTCGAGAGTTTTTGGCCCACTCAGGCTGTGGTAACGGCCGAGTCGGTCCCAATAATAGGAACCAAACCCATACGTCAAGGATAAATTTAAATGGACAACACAGATGGAACGTTATAGTAAGTACATAACTTATTTTTTAATCATATAATTAGCAATACAGATAATGTTGGATATCTCTCAAGATGTGCAATGTACAGTGCAAATATTAAAGGCAATTTTCTTCAGCATAGCAGGTTTCAACTAATGTCATGCAACTGAAGTATTAAGTACATATGGTAATATTGCTTGTTTTCATAATTAGTAACAAACAGCTATTAATATTTTCAGAACAGTGCAATATAAATCAACAGTTTTCAGTAAATTTTCCTGTATCCCACATTGGTGTTTCACACCATACACCTCAATAAAAAGTAGGTCTGTCAGTTACGAAAATATGAACGTAAATATAGAAATATAAATATGTGGCAAAAATTAATTTCTCCATGGCAGAACATAAGAAGCCAGATCCAAAGGACCTCAAACCAAAACTGGTAGAACCAAACAATAGGTTGTTGCTTTAATATCCAGAAAGGAGTGACATACATGCTTGTGGAAGAATCTACACTTCTTTAGAAGATAAATCTGTGAATGAAGATAAAGATTGAGTTGAACTGGGAATTGATATTTTGAGTAGTATATTTCCTAGGTAGGATGAGGAGAATAAAAAATAAAAGAAAGAAAATGTATTATTCCCTTGTTTATTTTCTGAAGTTGATGGACTGCAAAGAATGGACTGATTAGTGTCAGATATGTGATTTGGTAGGGACAAATATTACAAGGTCATTAACAATCAGTAGGGATCTACAGGGATTACGAAGATGGGAACATGTACAATGTTATGTTTTTGCATTAGGCCAGAAGCAGGATATTGAGTGGGTTGTTCATATATTGTGGAAAAGACTATGTAACTTAGGTTTGAATAGTCTGTAAGTGGTGGTGTTAATTCAAAAGGATGTAGAACAGGACCGTAGAAAGAGGTTTGTTTTAAATTGTTACCAAAATCATCCTTTTAAAGGCATTGGGTTGTTTAGTCAAAGGATATCAGCTAAAATCATTTGATAGTTTTGCGAGAGATGAGAAAGCAGCAACTATGAATGACAAGAGTAACAGTTTATAGGGGGTATACCCATCTGTTATGCTACTGACATTTGTATGAACTGTGAAAGTTGCAGAATGAGATGTCAAGTGCATACAACAGGTATGTTCAAGTATGTTTTAAAGGATTTCTTAAAGATTAGTCAGAAGAAGACAGACAATTTATGTGTAGATGTAAATTCTATAGAAATATCAATAGGTGACATTAGATCTGATGTCATCCATGTCAGTATTCCTCACATTAGGGTCTTGGATCTGATATCGGATCCGAGATGGCAACTTTAGTCTAGACAGAGCCAAGGCTCAAGCTCCTCCCTCTTCCATGATCCCCTGTTGCCCTCTAACCCTCAGATCTCGTTGACTGCATTCTGCTACAGACGTAATCCTTGGCTCTCACTCTAATTGTGGTCATCACTATCAGCAGAATCTCCTTTCTCCATTCCTGTGTTGGCTTAGTTCTTAGGATACTTTCTACTACTTTATGAATATAATATTATGTCTGGTTATTCCTATTCTCCTTAAAGACCTCCATCCAAAATCCCAGTCTCTCCTTGTTTCTTGAGCTTTCCCCCTGTTTCATCACCATCCTTTTCCACTTTGAATTATAGTTTTCTGCTATGTATAGCAGCCTTAACTGTGCAGCTCTGAAATACCCCTTCAAATCGAGTAATCCCAATCCGCCTTGATCTAATGGAAGACTTATTTTATCCCACTTGACTCTTGTCATCTTCCCCTCCTAGATAAAGTCCTTTAGCTCTTTATTAATTGCTATCCACAATTTCTCCTCTGGTTGATAAAAATATGCCTGACCTGTGTATAAGACTAATGGGACCAAAAACATTTTAACTGCTTATAGCTTAGTATCCATATCCATATAACAAAGCTTCCATTTTCTCAGTTATATTATCTTTTGTTTAGTCTCTTCCCACATAGCCTTAACTGCCACACTTGAATCATTTTTAATCCACGTTGCTAAATACTTCTCCATAAATATGGATATTGCTGAACCAATTCATATGTGGGTACATAATTTACCACTATTGCCTCTGTTTTAGCTTCATTAATTTTGTACCTTGAAAAGATTTGAAACTGTCTCAAAATGTTCCACAACAGTGTAATGTCTCTTTCTGGTTTTGTCAGGTATAAAATGTTACTTGCAAATAGAGCCAGCTTTTCTAGTCTACTATACCAAGTATATCCTTGAATTTCTGAGTCCCTTATTTTCTTAGCCAGTGGTTCTAAATAGAATGCAAATAACAAAGGGGAAAGAGGACACCCCTGCCTGGTTCCCCTGCTTAAGCAGAAATTATCAGAGAGGACCCAACCCACTTTAATTTTCACTTCCAATCCCTCATATATCCTCCTAATCAGCCTTATATTTTTTTCAGGAAATGGAAATGCTTCCATTGCCCTGCTCATAAAGTCCCAGATTACTCTGTCAAATGCTTTCTCTGCATCAAGATCCACCAATAACAATGGCATTTTCTTACAGTCTGCTTCCCTCTGGATCATCAGTGTTCTATTAAAATTGTCACATGTTTACCTCCCCTCCTCAAAACCACATTGATCCATATATATCAATTTTAGCATTACCTTTGTCATCCTTTTAGCCATTATAGACATGAACACTTTATAATCATGGTTTGTTATTGAAATTAACCTATATGAACCTGGATCTGACAGAATAGGCTGGGACTTTATGAACAGGGCAATGGAAGCATTTACATTTCCTGAAAAAATTATGAGGTTTATTAGGAGGATATATGAGGGATGAGAGGTGAAAAGTAAAGTGGGTGGGGTCCTTTCTGACAATTTATGCTTGCGCAGAGGAATCAGGCAGGGGTGCCCTCTTTCCCATTTGTTATTTACATTATATTTAGAACCACTGGCAAAGAAAATAAGGGACTCAGAAATTCAAGAATATAATTGATATGGTAGTCAAGAAAACTGGCTTTATTTGCAGATGATATTATTTTATACCTCACAAGTTAATTTTTTTTCCGGATACAAAATTAATGAAAGTAAAATGAAGGCAATAGTGGTAAATTATGTAACCACACACAAATTTGTTCAGTAATATTCTTACTTATGGAGACATGATAAAATGAAGTATTTAGCAGTATGGATTAAAATGATGCTGGTGTTCTCAAGAAACAAGGAGAGACTGGGATTTTGGATGCATGCCTTTAAGGGTAATAATAATTATGCAGAATAATATATCCATAAAGTAGCAGAAAGTATTCTAAAAACTAAGCCAACATGGGAATGGAGAAAGGACATTCTGCCTATAGAGATGACTGCATATAGACAATAGGCAAGAGGGGGCTGGAATTTATTGGAGAAAACTGGCAAAGGAACCAAGGTATTGGGAGCAAATAACTAGAAAGGGAAAATTGATAGAATGGGAAGATGCCAAGAATTTATGTGGACTGCAGGTTAGAGATTGCCTTCCCTACCAAGGATTGATATCAGAGTATAGGCAAAGAGAAAGAAATTGGAGGTGGGGTCCTAAACGAAAGACCAGCACTGGTAGAGTTTTTAGTAGAATCTAGAACAGAAGCTGCCATTAAAAAGGAATATTTAGTAGAGCATATAAAATACTGCATGATAACTATAGGAATCAATCAGAGGAGGTTAGAAAGGATTTGGAAGAGAGATTGGATAAACAAATCACAAAGAAACAATGGGAAGATATATGTATGTCTCCCCAAATGCGCAACAAAATCTAGAAGATTTAGGATTCTTGCTTGGAAATGTTTACATAGATATTTTTATACCCCAAGTAGACTGGGAACATATTTTTTGGGAGTGCGGTGAGTTGGTGGACTTTAAGGATTCCATGCGGGATGCACTGTCAGAGATTCTGGGTGACCAGATTGGAGTGATGAGGGAGATGATTTTTCTGGGCTATGATACAGATCAGAATTGCCTCGATATGGTAAGGCCTTGCTGTACCTAATTATGGTGGCTGCCAAAAAAGTAATAACTAGAAAATAGAAATCAAAATCTAAACCAATTATACTAGAAGTAGTGAATATAGTGACAGAGATAAAAGAACTGGAACTGAGATCTTTAAAAAAGGTTAGGGACAAACTACTTAGAAAAAATGGAAATTGTGGGAACAATACATACAGGGGAGGAATGAAGTTTAAAAGAAGGCAGGATTTAAATGAGCTATGTAATATCTGAAAATGATTGGGTAGATTATCAGTGATCTATAATGTTTGCAAATGGGAGTGTGTCAGTATAGTTTGTGATGTAAACTACTTGCAACTAGGATTGTATCTGTGTGGTTTGTTTTCATTTATATAAATGCATGATTGCCTATGTCATAAGTGATGGTTTAATAAAGATATTTCATGTTTAAAAAAGGGTAGGAATTGAATAATTTATGAAATGTTGCTTAGTTTATATGATATACAGCAGTATATGTGAAGTATAATGTTTGTAAATGTGAACTTGTTAATACAGTTTGATTACTTTTATATAAATATAAATTTGCCTGTATCACAAGTGACAATTAAAAAAAAGAATGTCTATTCATGATATTTGTACAGCAGTGATGTGATCCAATGCTCATATCTCTGTTGCTCATTACAAATTGGACCTAATCTCTAGAAGCAGAGCTGCCTTTGGTTCAGTGGTTCCCCGAAATATTCTTCCATGAGAGCCACCCAAGATTCATGCAGCTGGGGACTCCATCCCATTCGTTGAGGAAGAATGAAAAGTTATGTACTCACCGTTTCTGTACTCATCATAAGTAGGCATCTGTGTTATCCATTTTCATTCTTCCTCAACTCCCCCCCCCCACTTTCCTATAATCTTTTGGAGTGATCTCTTGGTGTTATTATTGGAACCTATAGCTCTGGGTTTGAGCCCTGTTCTATTACCTATCACTTTCTCTAACTTCTTAATGTGGATTTTATGGCAACAGACTTGATCTAAATTACTGGGGATAGAGTAGGGGATTGTGGTTAGAGGGAGGAACTCGAAAGGTGGATCCAAAGTCTGAAGAATGTGACCAAGTCAGATCCAAAGATCAGATTCATAACCCATTCATTGAAGAAGAAAGAAAGTGGACAACACAGATGCCTGGTTATGGTGAGTACATAACTTTTAAATAATGAACACACAGAGGTTAAAGAACTGGTGATTCTGCAGAGGCACAGTGGTTTAGACACAGGCTATTCAGTAAGAATGCAGAGCAAAAGTGTTCATAGAGATGAACACACACAGAGTTCAAGGCAGTGGTGATTCAGTCAGGATTCATGATAACACAGTCTTACAGGAATGAATATGGTGAGGTTAAAGCACCAGTGATTCAGAAGTGATATAGGCTATCAGAGGGCCCAGGGGAATGAGCGCACACAGAATAAGTCAGCAGAACTTCAGTAGGAGATACAGGGTAACAGGGGTCCCAAGGGGATGAAGGCACGGAGGTAAGACACCAGTGATTCAGTATGGATAAAGTATACCATAATTCCCATGGGAACAAAAACATAAAAGTTAAGCCTATAGTGATTCAGTGGGGATACAAGACAACAGAGCTCCCATGGGGGTGAACACAGACAAGGTACCAGTGATTCAGTAAGGTTTCAGAGTACCAGATATCTGACAATGATTAACACACAGAGATTAGTAGGGATAAAAGGTGAGCACACAGAGGCTAAAGCGCCATTAATTCAGTAGGGATACAGTGTGAGAGGGGATGAACACACAGTGGTTAAGGTACCATTGATGCAGTAGGACATACAGTCTAATAGGGGTCCTACAGGATGAACACACAGAGATAAAGACACCAGTTATTCAGTAAGGATACAGGGTAAAAGAATCCCATGGGGATGAATACACAATGGCTAATGCACTAGTGATTTGGTAGCATTACAGGGTAATGGATGTTCCACAGGGTTGAACACACACTAAGATTAAAGGACTGGTGATTGAAAAAGAGACACAGGGTGGCAGGAATCCCATGGGGATGAACACTCGGATGTTACTGCACCAATAATTCAGTTAGGAAGAAGGGTAACTGCTTCTCACAGTGGTGAAAACACTAAGGTTAAAGAACCAATGTTTCAGGAGCTATACACATTAATAGTGGTTCTAAAGGGATGAAAACACAAAGGTTAAGGTACCAGTGATTCAGTAGTGATGCAGTGTAACATAGGTCCCATGGACATGAACATACAGATGTTGAATGATGCAGGGTAATAGAGGTCCCATGGGGATGAACGGATAGAGGTTAACATGTCAGTGATTTTGTAGGAATACAAAGTAATGGAATAGTACAGAGATGAACACAAGATTAAGCCACTAGTGATTCTATGGGCCCAGGTAACTACAGACCCATAAGTCTGACTAGTCTTAGCTGCAAAGCCAGTGAAAGAATTATCATGGAAATAATAAACAATGATATAGGAAACCCTCATACCCTGATAAACTTCTTCAAAAAGGTCACCAAAGCAATGGACAATGACAAAATAGTGCAATCTGCCTACCTGACCTGGCCAAAGCATTCAGCACAATACCCCACTAAGCATAGTAGATAAACTCATAAAATTGGGTATAAACACATATGTCTCCCATTGGATAGCCAGCTGGGTCACAGATAGGACCCAAGAAGTTAGGATAGGGGAGTCTTCTTCCTCCAAGAGGTCATTCACTAGTGGAGTCCCTCAAGGCTCGGCGATGGAGGCACTCTTTTTTGACATGTACTTCTCTGAAGTCAGTGCAATTGCCAAGGGCCTCTTGCAGACCAAATTTGTAGATGATTGCAAACTAGGTACAGCAAAAGAATCCCCAAAAGACACAAATACTATCCAAGAAGACTGACACAGACTAATACCTGGTGCCAGATCCATGGTCTAAAACTCATTGCCAAGAAATGCATTAGAGTATCCTTTGGGAAGATGGCTCTTTCTAGAAACTATCACATTGACAATGTACCCCTCAATAGACCTAGTAGTCAAGGATTTGGAAATGGCAGTAGCCTGGCCTTTGACTATCATGTGTCTATGATAGTAAGGAAATCACTCTTTGTTGTGCAACTGGTAAGCAATAGTAAGGCATCTAGGTCCAATGATGTCATTGTTCTACTGTAATTGGACCTCATTAGACCAATCATCAAGTACAATGTCCCTTTCAGTGTGTAGCTGACCAAACTGGAGTATCCATAGAGGTTCCTCACAAAAATAATACAGGGAGTAAACATGTCCTAAGTGGGCTGCTTCAAAGCCCTATCCCTGTAATCAGTCTCCTACAGACTGCTGAAAGGTGGTCTATGCCTGGCCAACAAGGCATTCTTTGATCCCTCTCTGATGGACCCGTAGAACACCTGCTAAACAAATAGCAGCAGAATTTAACTGATCTAGGTACCCACATCTCATCTGCAATATAAATAGAACATGCTGACATTTACCTACACTAACATACTGCATCTCCTGAATAACGGTGTCTACAGGATTGCAGTTGGCCACCACAACAAAAATTGTTTCTCCCATCAATTAATCAGATTGAACTTCACATTTACCTACATTCACATACTGCAGCTCTTAAATAACGGCATCTACAGGATTGCAGTTGGCCACCACAACAAAAATGGTTTCTCCCAGCAATTAATCAGAGTAGGTTACACATATAAAAAGCATTTATTAATCTTTCTCTTACAGTGCTGTGTAATTAAGCAAGTCATCATTTTGGTCAGCCATAGGACTCTTTTCTACTTGAGTGTTTGCCTCCTTTCCCTGTAACTATAGTACACTGACTCTGTCTCTCTGACCCTAATTTGTACAGGTATAATTTGTATCTTTCTGGCTTTCTAACACTCAGACATAGATTCCTGTTGAAAGATTTAATTACTTGTCTGATATTTGAACAAGTAACCTTTGTAAAAATCCTCAAAATTGTATACTGTTGGTCTGTCTTTCCTGCTAAACATAAGTAAAATTAAAGTGCTGAGTGCAAGTAACATTAAAGTGCTGAGTGCAGATTTAGGCCCTCACATTCAACTTACCTCTGGTGTGGTGTCTTGAGTCAATCAAGGTATTCCTCTAACCACTCCTACTGCCTTCTCTCCCCCCCCCCCCCTTTCCTCATACAGGTTAAACTGCTGCAACTTAGTATGGGCACTGGTTCATCCCTGCTCCGCTTGCCCTCACTTCACTTGGGCTTGCTTCGCACCCCACCCTGCCCCCAAATACCTCCCGCCCCTGGTACTGCTACATTTATTGATACTAGACCACACTCCACTTTTTTAAACCAATCAGTAACAACTTGTCACTCAACAGCACCACCCTCAACCTGATACCACCAGTCCTCCAACTCTACTATTCCTTTTGCCTAAGTTTCAAGTCTCATTCAGTAGGTATGCTATCACCCAAAATAATCTTATTAACTCTACTTCTACTCCTTTTGCTCATCCCATATCTCCTAACTGCCTACGAATGTGAGGATCACCCAGGTTTCCATTACCCTAAATTCCAAACATCCAGCCCATCTACAATAGATAATAATGCACCGTTACTCACTCCCATCATGCTTACCTCCTTAACCCCTAAATACTACCATCTTACTAGACCTAGTTACATTAGTCCTAAAACTAGACACTATTACAAAACTTTATTCAAAATCTTGCACCAGCTGAGGAAACAGAACGTAAAACTTTGCTGAACGCAGTTTATTATTTTAGCGTTTTCGCCACTGACTCTGCAGTAGCTTCATCAGAGGTAAAATGATTAAACAAAGTATTACAAAGTACATACACTATTTAAAAAGCCAAGGGGAAGTGATGTTATAGCATAACAACTTAATTTAAAGTGCGATTTACATTTCAAGTATCGCACACCTAAACCTACCTAACACATACTACATTGAATAAGCTAAAATCAACTCCATTAAAATATATATTTGAATGTTTGCTTAAATAAGCTTCCACAACAAAGTCAACACTAAGAAAAATAAAATGAAGCCTATATATGATATATATGTAAAAGTGTGTTCACACAAGAAATTTTATATTTTATATATATTTATAATAAAAATATACATCCTGTCATCCGCATCTTATGTATGTCAAATGGATGAATAGAAACCTCTTGTTAAAGAACCAAGACGTTATTAACAATTTTATACACTGTACAATGTGTGTCCCTCAACAAACTGTAAAAAGGTTGACAGTCTAAGTGGGAAACCCAATGGAGACCAGTATAGTTATAACAGAGACTAAATCACCCTCTCACTAAAAGTTGTAGACTGTAAGTCAATGTTAATTTAATTTAAACAGGATGTTAGAAACAATTACCTCAAGTAGCTCCTCAATCTCAAAACAGCAGAGATATTGCAATTTTCATTAAGGCCAGGTGGGCGGAAGGCATCCGTCCTAAGTTGCCATTCCAGCTCACGGTTCTCAAGAACCAATGAATAAGGACCTCCCCTAATATTAGTTTGAACCTGGTCAATGGCCATGAAAGAAAAACTATGACCTGGGTGGAGAACTACGTGTTTGGCTAGTGCGTTGACGTCCTTTCTATTCTTAATGGCATACATATGCTCATAAATCCGATCACGGACCCTACGGTCCATTTTGCCAAAGTAGAAAGCAGGACAACAATCGCATAAAGCAACGTAGATGACAGATCTACTTTCACAATTTAGAGGAAATTGGATGGTATATTTCCTATCCTTTATTGCGAAGGTTTGACCTGTTTTAACCTTATGACACCAGTTACAAAAACCGCAGGGGTACATACCACTGCGTTTGTTGAAAAGCCTGTTAGAAAGGTCCCTTTGTAAAAGTTCTTTGAGATTACTACCCCTTTTGAAGACAAAGTTGGGAACATGGCCTAGTTTCTCCAAAAGACCAGGATTGTTAGAAATAAAATGCCAGTTCTTTCGTATTATGGAAACAACAGCCTTAGAGTTCAAACAGTAAGTAGTAACATAACTAAGTGAAAAATCACGTACCTCTTCCAGTCTTGGAAAGACAAGAGGAGGCTGGATATCGTGATCAGAAACAGGAACTGCCTCAGGAGATAATGATAAGTCATGAACGGGCTGCACCTGAGATAGAATAGGTTTATAAAAACCATTCAACCTCTTAGTATCAACCTCCAATATTAGTTCATTCACCAGAAATTTCGGGTAACCACGGTTCAGAAACATGTCCCTCAATAAGTTACACTCAGATCGAAAATCAACCAGTGTACTACACATTCTCCCTGCTCTAACCAGTTGGCCCTTAATAATCGACCGTTTTTGTTTGAAAGGGTGATGACTGGAATAGTGGAGAAAAGAGTTGCAGTACGTGGGTTTACGGTGCACTCTAGAGCTAAAAGCTTTGTTACTGGTATCTTTCAATAACTTCACGTCCAAGTAGTCAATTTCACATAAAGAGAAATTGAACGTGAATTTTAGAAACCTAGTTGTAGCGTTCAGTGAGTCAACAAACAATGCAGCCTCAGGTCCATTCCCTTTAAAAAGGAAGAACATATCGTCGAGGTATCTCGTATAGTATTTGACAAACTGCATAAGGTCGGGGGATGTGTAAAGGAAATGTTTCTCCCAATATCCCATAAAAAAATTTGGCCACGGAAGCTCCACACGGGGAGCCCATAGCAACCCCATGTTTTTGCAGGAAATGTTTACTATCAAATGTAAAATAGTTAGATGTCAATACTATGTCCAAAAGCTCGGAAACGAGATCAACCTCAATTTTGGGAGCCCCAAGATCGCAAAGTAGAAGACCTATCCATTCCAAGGCCTCCTGGTGAGGGATGGAGGTGTATCAATCCACCACGTCAATGGTTAAGAAATTACACCCATTATCAAATGGTAAAGAGTTGATACTTTCCAAAAACGACCAGGAGTCTTTACATACACTCGGAATTAACTTAGTGTATTTGGACAGAATACTGTCAATCAGTTTAGCACTAGGATATGTCATGGATGATCTTCCATCTATGAGGGCTCTCATTGGTGGATTATTGATGTCCTTATGGATCTTCGGTATGCCGAACATCACAGGGATTTTTGGCAAAGTGATGTCTATGTAGTTGTAAGTGTCGATGTCAATCTTGCCTTCCAAGAAAAAGTCACGGAAGTAACCCCTAATCCTGTTATTGAGTGCCATGAATCTCGTTAATAAACGCTTCTGAATAGGCAGAGGAGGTCAAGACAGACAACATCTTTTCTTTGTAGGTGTGGTTGTCGAAAATCACCAGGCCTCCTCCTTTATCCGGTTTAATAAGCCTGACCGATGACCGACAAAGCTGGTCCAAGAGGGAAAGCTGCTCTTTAGTGGTATTAAAACCAATGTTAGCAGGATTTTTCTCTGCTTCCATAAATGAATGCCTGAGGTCAACTTCACATATACTCTCAAATAAATGGAGAGAACTGTGAAGAGGTGGGTTGAAAACACTGGGTAGTTTCAAGGCAGGCTGAAGTGCTGGTAGCTCATTGTTAAAAAAAAAAAATTTAAATTTAATTTACGCACGAAGCACTTCAAATCAATAATTTCCTTTGAAATACTACCTACTCTACTAGGTACAAAGTTATTACCATAGGCTAAAAGCTCCACTAGTTCCTCATCAAGAGGGAATTCTGAAAAGTTATAAATTTTGAAGTCCCTCTTTCTGTTAAAAATTATTGTTGGATGCATGATCGTTTCTGAAGACACAGTAAGAGCAAGTTCATTCTCAAGGTAACTAGTAGAGACCTCAATAGAAGAACCATTTAATTGTTCCGGTTCTTCCTCCTGTTGGTGTGTTGGCGTTTGTTGCGCTGACCTAAAAAATTGTTGTTACCGTTACCATTTTTCTGATTTGTATGAATCTGTTCCATATTGTTATTACTCCTCAGACCCTTAATTCTATTACTGCGTCTAGGTCCCACTTCAACCTCATCAAGGAGCTCATCTTCTGAATTGATGTCATCCCTAATGGAATTCTCCAAGGGGTTGAATGGGCCCGAAATATCCCTAGTGTTAGACTGTCCAATATTATCCCTAGTAGTAGGCTGCCTGGTGTTAATGGTTTGGAGGTTAGAATAAGCACTTTCGTTTTGATAAGCTAGTCTATCCCTGACAAGTTTTTTATTTTTGTTTGCTTTCAACTTAACCAGAAGTGCATCAATACTAGTTAGTGTCCGATTATAATCATATCTATACCTAGAAAAATCGAGGTCAGCCTTAATTTCCTTATCTAAAGAATCAATTTCATTCACCAAAACACCAATATGGTTACCATAATGTTTCACAATAAGTTCAAGAAGTTGTATTCCCTGTTGTTGGAAAAGGCCCCTAAGGTCAGTGTAAAAAAATGAATCATTTATTAAACCTGATGGAGAAAAATTACTCCAAAGACCCTTAGGTATCAGGTTTTCGTTAATACATTGTCTAAAGTAAGCTGTCTCAAGTTGCAGCTTCTTTAACTTAAGGACTTTAGAGTCAAAAAGCTTGAGCTTGTCAGCAATAGGCTCATTATTAAAGCTGTTCACGTCGTTCCTGCTGTTACCAGAACTATGTTGCAAAAACAAGAAAGAGTCAGTGTTCGTCATCCATTCTGTAAGGTTAAACCCTGTGTTTAAACCACCAGTACTATCCGTGTTTAAACCAGGATGACAAGCGAGAGGGACAACTGGAAAAGTGTTACCCCCTCCTGTGTTTCTGTTCAAGTCAGTCCCTGCCTCGCGGGAAGGCCGAGTAACAGAACAAGTCGGCCCGTGTATGCAGTTAGGTAGTCCCTCATTATTTGATGGTACAACAGCTGCTCGATAACTGCTACCACCAACCTGATTATACAAGAGCGAAGGTTGGTGAGTGTTACCCCCGGTCTGCTTGTGCTGAATAGGGGGTTGAGCAGCTGGAATTGGCCAGTCAACGCTGTCCAGAACCGACTCTCTATTCCGGACTGCATCCGTCAACTGTGAAGAAGTTGTAACTTGATTAGAGACACTTCCCTGTAGTGCGTCAAAGCGAGCATTGAGTCTGTCAAGTCTTTGAGACAGAGCAGCAAGTAGAGTGGGCACATCGGATGAAATGTTTTCTTGATCACTGTTGCTGTTTCCCAAATCCGTGTTTCCAAAAAGTTGAGGAGTGCTGGGGCTATCAGGTCCTCCCGTGGCCATGATAAGACAAACAATTGAAGGCACGAAAAACAAAACCAATAAAGCAAAAACGAAGCCACAAAAAACCTTGCACCAGCTGAGGAAACAGAACGTAAAACTTTGCTGAACGCAGTTTATTATTTTAGCGTTTTCGCCACTGACTCTGCAGTAGCTTCATCAGAGGTAAAATGATTAAACAAAGTATTACAAAGTACATACACTATTTAAAAAGCCAAGGGGAAGTGATGTCATAGCATAACAACTTAATTTAAAGTGTGATTTACATTTCAAGTATCGCACACCTAAACCTACCTAACACATACTACATTGAATAAGCTAAAATCAACTCCATTAAAATATATATTTGAATGTTTGTTTAAATAAGCTTCCACAACAAAGTCAACACTAAGAAAAATAAAATGAAGCCTATATATGATATATATGTAAAAGTGTGTTCACACAAGAAATTTTATATTTTATATATATTTATAATAAAAATATACATCCTGTCATCCATCTTATGTATGTCAAATGGATGAATAGAAACCTCTTGTTAAAGAACCAAGACGTTATTAACAATTTTATACACTGTACAATGTGTGTCCCTCAACAAACTGTAAAAAGGTTGACAGTCTAAGTGGGAAACCCAATGGAGACCAGTATAGTTATAACAGAGACTAAATCACCCTCTCACTAAAAGTTGTAGACTGTAAGTCAATGTTAATTTAATTTAAACAGGATGTTAGAAACAATTACCTCAAGTAGCTCCTCAATCTCAAAACAGCAGAGATATTGCAATTTTCATTAAGGCCAGGTGGGCGGAAGGCATCCGTCCTAAGTTGCCATTCCAGCTCACGGTTCTCAAGAACCAATGAATAAGGACCTCCCCTAATATTAGTTTGAACCTGGTCAATGGCCATGAAAGAAAAACTATGACCTGGGTGGAGAACTACGTGTTTGGCTAGTGCGTTGACGTCCTTTCTATTCTTAATGGCATACATATACTCATAAAGGAGGAGCTACTTGAGGTAATTGTTTCTAACATCCTGTTTAAATTAAATTAACATTGACTTACAGTCTACAACTTTTAGTGAGAGGGTGATTTAGTCTCTGTTATAACTATACTGGTCTCCATTGGGTTTCCCACTTAGACTGTCAACCTTTTTACAGTTTGTTGAGGGACACACATTGTACAGTGTATAAAATTGTTAATAACATCTTGGTTCTTTAACAAGAGGTTTCTATTCATCCATTTGACTTACATAAGATGTGGATGACAGGATGTATATTTTTATTATAAATATATATATAATATATAAAATTTCTTGTGTGAACACACTTTTACATATATATCATATATAGGCTTCATTTTATTTTTCTTAGTGTTGACTTTGTTGTGGAAGCTTATTTAAACAAACATTCAAATATATATTTTAATGGAGTTGATTTTAGCTTATTCAATGTAGTATGTGTTAGGTAGGTTTAGGTGTGCGATACTTGAAATGTAAATCGCACTTTAAATTAAGTTGTTATGCTATGACATCACTTCCCCTTGGCTTTTTAAATAGTGTATGTACTTTGTAATACTTTGTTTAATCATTTTACCTCTGATGAAGCTACTGCAGAGTCAGTGGCGAAAACGCTAATAATAAACTGCGTTCAGCAAAGTTTTACGTTCTGTTTCCTCAGCTGGTGCAATGTTTTCTGTGGCTTCGTTTTCGCTTTATTTTGTTTTTCGTGCCTTCAATTGTTTGTCTTATCATGGCCACGGGAGGACCTGATAGCCCCAGCACTCCTCAACTTTTTGGAAACACGGATTTGGGAAACAGCAACAGTGATCAAGAAAACATTTCATCCAATGTGCCCACTCTACTTGCTGCTCTGTCTCAAAGACTTGACAGACTCGATGCTCACTTTGACGCACTACAGGGAAGTGTCTCTAATCAAGTTACAACCTCTTCACAGTTGACGGATGCAGTCCGGAATAGAGAGTCGGTTTCGGACAGCGTTGACTGGCCAATTCCAGCTGCTCAACCCCCTATTCAGCACAAGCAGACCGGGAGTAACACTCACCAACCTTCGCTCTTGTATAATCAGGTTGGTGGTAGCAGTTATCGAGCAGCTGTTGTACCATCAAATAATGAGGGACTACCTAACTGCATACACGGGCCGACTTGTTCTGTTACTCGGCCTTCCCGCGCGGCAGGGACTGACTTGAACAGAAACACAGGAGGGGGTAACACTTTTCCAGTTGTCCCTCTCGCTTGTCATTCTGGTTTAAACACGGATAGTACTGGTGGTTTAAACACAGGGTTTAACCTTACAGAATGGATGACGAACACTGACTCTTTCTTGTTTTTGCAACATAGTTCTGGTAACAGCAGGAACAACGTGAACAGCTTTAATAATGAGCCTATTGCTGACAAGCTCAAGCTTTTTGACTCTAAAGTCCTTAAGTTAAAGAAGCTGCAACTTGAGACAGCTTATTTTAGACAATGTATTAATGAAAACCTGATACCAAGGGTCTTTGAGTAATTTTTCTCCATCAGGTTTAATAAATGAAATGATTCATTTTTACACTGACCTTAGGGCCTTTTCCAACAACAGGAATACAACTTCTTGAACTTATTGTGAAACATTATGGTAACCATATTGGTGTTTTGGTGAATGAAATTGATTCTTTAGATAAGGAAATTAAGGCTGACCTCGATTTTTCTAGGTATAGATATGATTATAATCGGACACTAACTAGTATTGATGCACTTCTGGTTAAGTTGAAAGCAAACAAAAATAAAAAAACTTGTCAGGGATAGACTAGCTTATCAAAATGAAAGTGCTTATTCTAACCTCCAAACCATTAACACCAGGCAGCCTACTAGGGATAATATTGGACAGTCTAACACTAGGATATTTCGGCCCATTCAACCCCTTGGAGAATTCCATTAGGATGACATCAATTCAGAAGATGAGCCCTTGATGAGGTTGAAGGGACCAGACGCAGTAATAGAATTAAGGGTCTGAGGAGTAATAACAATATGGAACAGATTCATACAAATCAGAAAATGGTAACGGCACAATTTTTAGGTCAGCAACAAACGCCAACACCAACAGGAGGAAGAACCGGAACAATTAAATGGTTCTTCTATTGAGGTCTCTACTAGTTACCTTGAGAATGAACTTGCTCTTACTGTGTCTTCAGAAACGATCATGCATCCAACAATAATTTTTAACGGAAAGAGGGACTTCAAAATTTATAACTTTTCAGAATTCCCTCTTGATGAGGAACTAGTGGAGCTTTTAGCCTATGGTAATAACTTTGTACCTAGTAGAGTAGGTAGTATTTCAAAGGAAATTATTGATTTGAAGTGCTTCGTGCGTAAATAAAATTTAAAAAATTTTTTTAACAATGAGCTACCAGCACTTCAGCCTGCCTTGAAACTACCCAGTGTTTTCAACCCACCTCTTCACAGTTCTCTCCATTTATTTGAGAGTGTATGCGAAGTTGACCTCAGGCATTCATTTATGGAAGCAGAGAAAAATCCTGCTAACATTGGTTTTAATACCACTAAAGAGCAGCTTTCCCTCTTGGACCAGCTTTGTCGGTCATCGGTCAGGCTTATTAAACCGGATAAAGGAGGAGGCCTGGTGATTTTCGACAACCACACCTACAAAGAAAAGATGTTGTCTGTCTTGACCTCCTCTGCCTATTCAGAAGCGTCTATTAATGAGATTCATGGCACTCATAACAGGATTAGGGGTTACTTCCGTGACTTTTTCTTGGAAGGCAAGATTGACATCGACACTTACAACTACATAGACATCACTTTGCCAAAAATCCCTGTGATGTTCGGCATACCGAAGATCCATAAGGACATCAATAATCCACCAATGAGAGCCCTCATAGATGGAAGATCATCCATGACGTATCCTAGTGCTAAACTGATTGATAGTATTCTGTCCAAATACACTAAGTTAATTCCGAGTGTATGTAAAGACTCCTGGTCGTTTTTGGAAAGTATCAACTCTTTACCATTTGATAATGGGTGTAATTTCTTAACCATTGACGTGGTGGATTTATACACCTCCATCCCTCACCAGGAGGCCTTGGAATGGATAGGTCTTCTACTTTGCGATCTTGGGGCTCCCAAAATTGAGGTTGATCTCGTTTCCGAGCTTTTGGACATAGTATTGACATCTAACTATTTTACATTTGATAGTAAATATTTCCTGCAAAAACATGGGGTTGCTATGGGCTCCCTGTGTGGAGCTTCCATGGCCAATTTTTTTATGGGATATTGGGAGAAACATTTCCTTTACACATCCCCCAACCTTATGCAGTTTGTCAAATACTATACGAGATACCTCGATATGTTCTTCCTTTTTAAAGGGAACGGACCTGAGGCTGCATTGTTTGTTGACTCACTGAACGCTACAACTAGGTTTCTAAAATTCACGTTCAATTTCTCTTTATGTGAAATTGACTACTTGGACGTGAAGTTATTGAAAGATACCAGTAACAAAGCTTTTAGCTCTAGAGTGCACCGTAAACACACGTACTGCAACTCTTTTCTCCACTATTCCAGTCATCACCCTTTCAAACAAAAACGGTCGATTATTAAGGGCCAACTGGTTAGAGCAGGGAGAATGTGTAGTATACTGGTTGATTTTCGATCTGAGTGTAACTTATTGAGGGACATGTTTCTGAACCATGGTTTCCCGAAATTTCTGGTGAATGAACTAATATTGGCGGTTGATACTAAGAGGTTGAATGGTTTTTATAAACCTATTCTATCTCAGGTGCAGCCCGTTCATGACTCATCATTATCTCCTGAGGCAGTTCCTGTTTCTGATCACGATATCCATCCTCCTCTTGTCTTTCCAAGACTGGAAGAGGTACGTGATTTTTCACTTAGTTATGTTACTACTTACAGTTTGAACTCTAAGGCTGTTGTTTCCATAATACGAAAGAACTGGCATTTTATTTCTAACAATCCTGGTCTTTTGGAGAAACTAGGCCATGTTCCCAACTTTGTCTTCAAAAGGGGTAGTAATCTCAAAGAACTTTTACAAAGGGACCTTTCTAACCGGCTTTTCAACAAACGCAGTGGTATGTACCCCTGCGGTTTTTGTAACTGGTGTCATAAGGTTAAAACAGGTCAAGCCTTCGCAATAAAGGATAGGAACTATACCATCCAATTTCCTCTAAATTGTGAAAGTAGATCTGTCATCTACGTTGCTTTATGCGATTGTTGTCCTGCTTTCTACTTTGGCAAAACGGACCGTAGGATCCGTGATCGGATTTATGAGCATATGTATGCCATTAAGAATAGAAAGGACGTCAACGCACTAGCCAAACACGTAGTTCTCCACCCAGGTCATAGTTTTTCTTTCATGGCCATTGACCAGGTTCAAACTAATATTAGGGGAGGTCCTTATTCATTGGTTCTTGAGAACCGTGAGCTGGAATGGCAACTTAGGACGGATGCCTTCCGCCCACCTGGCCTTAATGAAAATTGCAATATCTCTGCTGTTTTGAGATTGAGGAGCTACTTGAGGTAATTGTTTCTAACATCCTGTTTAAATTAAATTAACATTGACTTACAGTCTACAACTTTTAGTGAGAGGGTGATTTAGTCTCTGTTATAACTATACTGGTCTCCATTGGGTTTCCCACTTAGACTGTCAACCTTTTTACAGTTTGTTGAGGGACACACATTGTACAGTGTATAAAATTGTTAATAACGTCTTGGTTCTTTAACAAGAGGTTTCTATTCATCCATTTGACATACATAAGATGTGGATGACAGGATGTATATTTTTATTATAAATATATATATAAAATATAAAACTTCTTGTGTGAACACACTTTTACATATATATCATATATAGGCTTCATTTTATTTTTCTTAGTGTTGACTTTGTTGTGGAAGCTTATTTAAACAAACATTCAAATATATATTTTAATGGAGTTGATTTTAGCTTATTCAATGTAGTATGTGTTAGGTAAGTTTAGGTGTGCGATACTTGAAATGTAAATCACACTTTAAATTAAGTTGTTATGCTATGACATCACTTCCCCTTGGCTTTTTAAATAGTGTATGTACTTTGTAATACTTTGTTTAATCATTTTACCTCTGATGAAGCTACTGCAGAGTCAGTGGCGAAAACGCTAAAATAATAAACTGCGTTCAGCAAAGTTTTACATTCTGTTTCCTCAGCTTAAAACGATGCTATCACAGCAGGAAACAGAACGGAACCAACGTTGTTTAAATAATCCCAGTTTATTGAAGTAAAAAAGTAGAACATCCAGTGTTGGGTAAAGGTAATGCCCAAAAGTCAAATATAAAATTGTATCCTTCATAAAACAGCAATCTGAACACAGTAAAAATTCAGTTAGTCAAGCGCTTTCGCCCGGGCTCTCCCGGGCTTTTTCAAGATGTTTTCTTAATCTGCAACCTGTCTTTTTATGTACCACATGGTTGCTTAATTAATTGCCTAACTATATCAATTGAGACATCTTCTAAAAGAATTTCTTTAGTTAAAGCTGCATTCCTTGTCTAAAACTAATTGTGTTAAGATTCCTAAAGTGTTCTTTTAAAACCGCTAAAAAGTAACTAAGTTAATAAATGTTGCCCTGATTTTGCAACATATGTTACCTTTCCTATTTCTTTATGCTTTGTTGTAAAATGTTTTCTTTCTTTAAAAGATGTTACTGTTACTGCAGTAAAATGGAACTAGTTTTTTGCGTGATAGTGCACTCGTTAATTTAAATAAGTAGCAGCTAGCGTTTTCAAGTGCTGGTCATGTGTGGTATTCACCATACATTCTTAATATCGGGTCGGGTCGATCCTATTGCACTACTACATTTGCATTTTATGGAAACTGTACCACATTGTGTTTCTTGTTTAAAACTAAATGTTATTCTTCAGCCAAGCAATGTTTGAATTATTATGTTGATATTTTTTAAAAAGTCATATCTATTGTGTATGCTGATAATAATTATCTCTATAAAATTATATCTATCCGTTTTGTTGTTCTGCTATTTTTGTTTCCAATGTGTGTTTAAAATAATTTTATATTTTTATGTTTCAATTATTAAATGCCAAAACTAAATATAAAGTAGAACCCAAACCAATCCAATGATTAGTAAAAACTAAAAAATAAATATTAAATATTAAACATTAAATATTAAATATTAAATATTAAATATTAAATATTAGAATTTATTTATTCAGTTAATATTCAACTATTTGTGTAGATAATATGTAAATGAATATGTATATAAAGTACAAAGTTAATCATTTTTAAGTAGTTTGTTTTGTATAATGGTTAGATACTTTTTAGATGGTTAATAAATAGTTAATAAATATTTATACATAAACATCTTTTACATTTTGTCTTGAATAGATAAAAAAATCAAATAATTAAAATAAAATATTTTAAAAATTTTAAAAATCCTTTTAAAACCTGTACATTTAGTGCCCAAGTACTTTTGGGTTCATTTTATTTTGTTTATAACTTTGCCCTTCTCTGTTTTAGTACACTACTTATACTGACCTGTTCATTCATCCCTGGTGCTTTTGCCGCATTCAGCTTAATTTGCCAAACTAATTCCCTATATTCCAGGGATGTTTCCCAGTCACCCCCTCTAATATCATTCTTTACCTGTTCTAGTACTAAAAATTTTATGTTCATTTGTTTACATATTAATGAATGTTTAAAGAATGCATTTGTTTCTTTTTTTGTTTTAATTTCATAGGAATGTTCATACACTCTTCTTTTTAATGTTCCTTCTGTTTTTCCTATGTAAAAGGATGAACAGTGTTGACATATTCCAAGATAAATTATACCCTTGGAATTGCAATTGTAATGTCCCAGTGAATATAACCCTAACTTTCTAGATTTTAAGTATAAGCCTGTATCATTCAACATAAAACTACATTGGTTACAGGCCCCACATTTGTAGGGACCCCTCTTTAATTTAATGTTACTTGGGTTGTTATCTATTTCTTTTTCAAGCAAACTTTTAAGATTGTTGTTTTTCTTCCTTATAAATTTCGGTGTTGATGGAATTGTCTTATTAATTTCTGAATTATTTGTTAGTATTGGCCAATATTTTAGAATAATGGCTTCTACTTCTTTATTATCACTACTGTAAGTATATGCAAATGCTTGATTTTTGTATTGTTCCTTGTTTTCAATTGTTTTTGTATTCATTATTTCAATATTTAAAAGTGGAGCATATTTTTCATTCCTTTCTGTTTTAATTTCATTTGATACAGCTTCAATTAAACTTAAGGGGTATTTTTTCTCTAGAAAAAGGGTCTTTAAATATTCTATTTCTACTTGGAATAAATGGTCTGTACTGCAAATTCTTGATGCCCTAATAAATTGGCCCTTAAGAATACTCTTTTTTTGAAAGTGTGGGTGACTGCTATCAAAATGTAAAAACATGTTGGAATAAGTGTTCTTTCTGTAGACACTAGATTCAAAATTTTTAGTAACATTGTTTTTCATTAAATTTATGTCTAAATAATGCAATTGGTTTGGGTTGATTTCATAAGTAAATTTTAAAAAATTCGTGGATTCATTAATATAATCTATAAAATTAATAAAATCACAATAAGTACCCTTCCATAAAATGCATATGTCGTCCAAGAATCTTTTGTAATGGACAATGTGCTGTACCCAGTTTTGTACAAAAATGAACTCCAATTCCCAATGGTGCAAAACAAGGTTAGCGTATGCCAATGCACATGGTGTTTCCATGGCTACACCTTTGTTTTGTTTAAAAAGTTCACCATTAAAAATTAAAAAGTTATTGTTTAAAATAATCCCCATAAATTCCACTATTAACTTAATGGTGTCACCACTAAAATCCGTAAGCTTAACTAACATTTCATTGAACCATTCAAGTCCTATTTCATGTGGGATACTTGGAAATAGGTTAACTATATCAATAGTGACCAAAAATTGAGTTTCTCCAAAGAATTCATTTTTTATTCCCTTTAAAAATTCCCAAGAGTCTTTGCAGATACATTCTAGTGATGTTATACATTTTTTGGTCATATTGTCAGTATATTTTCCTAAAGGTTCAGTGATGCCTTTTGCTCCTGCTACTATTGGCCTAAATTTTAAAGGTTGGAGGCCCTTATGAACTTTTGGTATTCCAAAAATAACAGGAGTTAGTGGTTTTTGCACTAGTAAGTAATTGAAGAGCTGTTCATTTATTGCTCCTTGCAAAAGGTGGTCTTCTAAATAATATTTAATCTTACTGTAAGCTATATTTCTTTCATTAATAGAAATGTGTGTATATTGTTCTGTGTCGTGCAACATATTGTGTATAAATGCTTCATATGTTTGTTGGTACATAAGCACTATCCCACCCCCTTTGTCTGTTTTCATCACTCTTATTCTCTCCTTTTTTAATGATGTTAAAAGTCTATTATATTCATCTGGGAAGTTGTTAGATTCTTTGTATTTAGTTCCCCTATTTAATTTTCTAAATTCGTTCTCCACTAATTCTTCATATATCTTTAATGAGGAGTGCAATGGGGGGTTGAATGTGCTTTTCCTATATAAACCTTGTTGCTTGTTGCATATGTCGCTAAAATAAATACTTAAGTTTAATTGCCTCATGAATAATTTTAAATCAATAATAGTATTAGTAATGTTTATAGGGGTGTCGGGTACAAAATGTAATCCTTTTTTAAAAAGTTCAAAAAATGTTTCATTAATTTCCACATCTGTGAAATTGTATATAGAAAGATTGTCTTGTTTGTGTATGGTACATGTGTGGGCAGTTGTATGGGTGTTCTTGTCATGGTTTTCAAGGTGATTTGTTCCTGTCGCCCCTATGCTGTTGGTGGTTATCTCCTGAATCTGCTCCACATTTGCATTGGCTGATTTACTTCTCGATTCCCTTGTCTTCCTGGTGCTTGCTGAAAAACCTGCTTAGTACCATAGTTACTTTTTTGTGCCAGTCTTTCACTCCTTCTTGGAACCTCTGTCCATTCATTGTTCTCATTTCCATCCATTTCATTGTTGGATAACCCCCCCTGGTAATTTTGTCTTGTTGAGGCAATTCTACTTTTTTTATTAAAACAATATGCTGTACCATTTTTATATTCTTCTAGATCTCTTTCAAGTTTTTTTATTTTTCTCATAACTACTCTATTGCAATGGTCATCTACTTCCTTAAATGCTTGTTCATAATCGTGTTTTATCCCACTAAAATTCCTATTATTAGTAATACTTTCATTCAATTTGTCAATGTCATTCAACAAAACTGCAGCCTTATTTTCATAATCATTAATCATTAATTTTAACATCTCTATCCCTGTTTTATTGTACAAAGCAGTAATTTCATCAAATAATTTTGTGCCCGGTTGTGCATTATTCGGCAGTCTATTGCACCGTAGCCCTTTTGGAATGCGTTCGACCCTTATGCATTCAGTTAAATAATCAATCTCCATTTGAGCCGTTTTATATGAGTACAATTTGTTGTTTAGTTCACTCACTAAATGCTCAGCATTATTATTTTGGGCATTATAGTTTTGTTTTACAGTACCTTGTGCAAACATAAAATGCTTGCTTGTCCATTTTTTCAGATTGAAGTCATTGTTCTGCTGACCCGGGTTTAAGTGTGGGGTTTTGTTTCTTGTAACCTGCGAACTCTGATTATGCACCCGGTCTTCCTCGAATACTTCAGTGGAAAGTCTTTTCCTTTTGACTGTCGGTTCCTTTTCGACCACAAGCTCTTGTTGGTTTGGTGGTAATACCTTGTCGTTGGTGATGTTGTCTTTAGTTAGCAATCCACTCAGTTGTGAGAGTAGGCAAATCACTTGCCTAAATTCTCCCCGTGTTACCGGTGCGTTGTCATCTCCGTTGTCGTCTTCGATAAGGATATTGGGCGTCTTGTTGAAATCCAAGGTTCCTACATCTTCCGCCATGTAAAGAACTAGTAAGCGACCAAGAACAATGCAGGACAACCTTCAGGTTAAAACGATGCTATCACAGCAGGAAACGGAACGGAACCAACGTTGTTTAAATAATCCCAGTTTATTGAAGTAAAAAAGTAGAACATCCAGTGTTGGGTAAAGGTAATGCCCAAAAGTCTAATATAAAATTGTATCTTTCATAAAACAGCAATCTGAACACAGTAAAAATTCAGTTAGTCAAGCGCTTTCGCCCGGGCTCTCCCGGGCTTTTTCAAGATGTTTTCTTAATCTGCAACCTGTCTTTTTATGTACCACATGGTTGCTTAATTAATTGCCTAACTATATCAATTGAGACATCTTCTAAAAGAATTTCTTTAGTTAAAGCTGCATTCCTTGTCTAAAACTAATTGTGTTAAGATTCCTAAAGTGTTCTTTTAAAACCGCTAAGAAGTAACTAAGTTAATAAATGTTGCCCTGATTTTGCAACATATGTTACCTTTCCTATTTCTTTATGCTTTGTTGTAAAATGTTTTCCTTCTTTAAAAGATGTTACTGTTACTGCAGTAAAATTGAATTAGTTTTTTGCGTGATAGTGCACTTGTTAATTTAAATAAGTAGCAGCTAGCGTTTTCAAGCGCTGGTCATGTGTGGTATTCACCATACATTCTTAATATCGGGTCGGGTCGATCCTATTGCACTAGTACATTTGCATTTTATGGAAACTGTACCACATTGTGTTTCTTGTTTAAAACTAAATGTTATTCTTCAGCCAAGCAATGTTTGAATTATTATGTTGATATTTTTTAAAAAGTCATATCTATTGTGTATGCTGATAATAAATATCTCTATAAAATTATATCTATCCATTTTGTTGTTCTGCTATTTTTGTTTCCAATGTGTGTTTAAAATAATTTTATATTTTTATGTTTCAATTATTAAATGCCAAAACTAAATATAAAGTAGAACCCAAACCAATCCAATGATTAGTAAAAACTAAAAAATAAATATTACATATTAAACATTAAATATTAAATATTAAATATTAAATATTAAATATTAGAATTTATTTATTCAGTTAATATTCAACTATTTGTGTAGATAATATGTAAATGAATATGTATATAAAGTACAAAATTAATCATTTTTAAGTAGTTTGTTTTGTGTAATGGTTAGATACTTTTTAGATGGTTAATAAATAATTAATAAATATTTATACCTAAACATCTTTTACATTTTATCTTAAATAGATAAAAAAAACAAATAATTAAAATAAAATATTTAAAAAATTTTTAAAAATCCTTTTAAAACCTGTACATTTAGTATCCAAGTACTTTTGGGTTTATTTTGTTTTGTTTATAACTTTGCCCTTCTCTGTTTTAGTACACTACTTATACTGACCTGTTCATTCAGGGTCATTCAGTACCAGGGGGGGGCATCCAACAATGAAATGGATGGAAATGAGAACAATGAATGGACAGAGGTTCCAAGAAGGAGTGAAAGACTGGCACAAAAATGTAACTATGGTACTAAGCAGGTTTTTCAGCAAGCACCAGGAAGACAAGGGAATCGAGAAGTAAATCAGCCAATGCAAATGTGGAGCAGATTCAGGAGATAACCATCAACAGCATAGGGGCGACAGGAATAAATCACCTTGAAAACCATGACAAGAATACCCATACAACTGCCCACACATGTACCATACACAAACAAGACAATCTTTCTATATACAATTTCACAGATGTGGAAATTAATGAAACATTTTTTGAACTTTTTAAAAAAGGATTACATTTTGTACCCGACACCCCCATAAACATTACTAATACTATTAGTGATTTAAAATTATTCATGAGGCAATTAAACTTAAGTATTTATTTTAGCAACATATGCAACAAGCAACAAGGTTTATATAGTAAAAGCACATTCAACCCCCCATTGCACTCCTCACTAAAGATATATGAAGAATTAGTGGAGAACGAATTCAGAAAATTAAATAGGGAAACTAAATACAAAGAATCTGACAACTTCCCAGATGAATATAATAGACTTTTAACATCATTAAAAAAGGAGAGAATAAGAGTGATGAAAACAGACAAAGGGGGTGGAATAGTGCTTATGTACCAACAAACATATGAAGCATTTATTCACAATATGTTGCACGACACAGAACAATATACACAAATTTCTATTAATGAAAGAAATATAGCTTACAGTAAGATTAAATATTATTTAGAAGACCATCTTTTGCAAGGAGCAATAAATGAACAGCTCTTCAATTACTTACTAGTGCAAAAACCACTAACTCCTGTTATTTTTGGAATACCAAAAGTTCATAAGGGCCTCCAACCTTTAAAATTTAGGCCAATAGTAGCAGGAGCAAAAGGCATCACTGAACCTTTAGGAAAATATATTGACAATATGACCAAAAAATGTATAACATCACTAGAATGTATCTGCAAAGACTCTTGGGAATTTTAAAGGAATAAAAATGAATTCTTTGGAGAAACTCAATTTTTGGTCACTATTGATATAGTTAACCTATTTCCAAGTATCCCACATGAAATAGGACTTGAATGGTTCAATGAAATGTTAGTTAAGCTTACGGATTTTAGTGGTGACACCATTAAGTTAATAGTGGAATTTATGGGGATTATTTTAAACAATAACTTTTTAATTTTTAATGGTGAACTTTTTAAACAAAACAAAGGTGTAGCCATGGGAACACCGTGTGCATCGGCATACGCTAACCTTGTTTTGCACCATTGGGAATTGGAGTTCATTTTTGTACAAAACTGGGTACAGCACATTGTCCATTACAAAAGATTCTTGGACGACATATGCATTTTATGGAAGGGTACTTATTGTGATTTTATTAATTTTATAGATTATATTAATGAATCCACGAATTTTTTAAAATTTACTTATGAAATCAACCCAAACCAATTGCATTATTTAGACATAAATTTAATGAAAAACAATGTTACTAAAAATTTTGAATCTAGTGTCTACAGAAAGAACACTTATTCCAACATGTTTTTACATTTTGATAGCAGTCACCCACACTTTCAAAAAAAGAGTATTCTTAAGGGCCAATTTATTAGGGCATCAAGAATTTGCAGTACAAGACCATTTATTCCAAGTAGAAATAGAATATTTAAAGACCCTTTTTCTAGAGAAAAAATACCCCTTAAGTTTAATTGAAGCTGTATCAAATGATATTAAAACAGAAAGGAATGAAAAATATGCTCCACTTTTAAATATTGAAATAATGAACAATACAAAAACAATTGAAAACAAGGAACAATACAAAAATCAAGCATTTGCATATACTTACAGTAGTGATAATAAAGAAGTAGAAGCCATTATTCTAAAATATTGGCCAATACTAACAAATAATTCAGAAATTAATAAGACAATTCCATCAACACCGAAATTTATAAGGAAGAAAAACAACAATCTTAAAAGTTTGCTTGAAAAAGAAATAGATAACAACCCAAGTAACATTAAATTAAAGAGGGGTACCTACAAATGTGGGGCCTGTAACCAATGTAGTTTTATGTTGAATGATACAGGCTTATACTTAAAATCTAGAAAGTTAGGGTTATATTCACTGGGACATTACAATTGCAATTCCAAGGGTATAATTTATCTTGGAATATGTCAACACTGTTCATCCTTTTACATAGGAAAAACAGAACGAGCATTAAAAAGAAGAGTGTATGAACATTCCTATGAAATTAAAACAAAAAAAGAAACAAATGCATTCTTTAAACATTCTTTAATATGTAAACAAATGAACATAACATTTTTAGTACTAGAACAGGTAAAGAATGATATTAGAGGGGGTGACTGGGAAACATCCCTGGAATATAGGGAATTAGTTTGGCAAATTAAGCTGAATGCGGCAAAAGCACCAGGGATGAATGAACAGGTCAGTATAAGTAGTGTACTAAAACAGAGAAGGGCAAAGTTATAAACAAAACAAAATAAACCCAAAAGTACTTGGACACTAAATGTACAGGCTTTAAAAGGATTTTTAAAAATTTTTAAAATATTTTATTTTAATTATTTGGTTTTTTTATCTATTTAAGATAAAATGTAAAAGATGTTTAGGTATAAATATTTATTAATTATTTATTAACCATCTAAAAAGTATCTAACCATTACACAAAACAAACTACTTAAAAATGATTAATTTTGTACTTTATATACATATTCATTTACATATTATCTACACAAATAGTTGAATATTAACTGAATAAATAAATTCTAATATTTAATATTTAATATTTAATATGTAATGTTTAATATGTAATATTTATTTTTTAGTTTTTACTAATCATTGGATTGGTTTGGGTTCTACTTTATATTTAGTTTTGGCATTTAATAATTGAAACATAAAAATATAAAATTATTTTAAACACACATTGGAAACAAAAATAGCAGAACAACAAAACGGATATATATAATTTTATAGAGATATTTATTATCAGCATACACAATAGATATGACTTTTTAAAAAATATCAACATAATAATTCAAACATTGCTTGGCTGAAGAATAACATTTAGTTTTAAACAAGAAACACAATGTGGTACAGTTTCCATAAAATGCAAATGTACTAGTGCAATAGGATCGACCCGACCCGATATTAAGAATGTATGGTGAATACCACACATGACCAGCACTTGAAAACGCTAGCTGCTACTTATTTAAATTAACGAGTGCACTATCACGCAAAAAACTAGTTCCATTTTACTGCAGTAACAGTAACATCTTTTAAAGAAGGAAAACATTTTACAACAAAGCATAAAGAAATAGGAAAGGTAACATATGTTGCAAAATCAGGGCAACATTTATTAACTTAGTTACTTTTTAGCAGTTTTAAAAGAACACTTTAGGAATCTTAACACAATTAGTTTTAGACAAGGAATGCAGCTTTAACTAAAGAAATTCTTTTAGAAGATGTCTCAATTGATATAGTTAGGCAATTAATTAAGCAACCATGTGGTACATAAAAAGACAGGTTGCAGATTAAGAAAACATCTTGAAAAAGCCCGGGAGAGCCCGGGCGAAAGCGCTTGACTAACTGAATTTTTACTGTGTTCAGATTGCTGTTTTATGAAGGATACAATTTTATATTTGACTTTTGGGCATTACCTTTACCCAACACTAGATGTTCTACTTTTTTACTTCAATAAACTGGGATTATTTAAACAACGTTGGTTCCGTTCCGTTTCCTGCTGTGATAGCATCGTTTTAACCTGAAGGTTGTCCTGCATTGTTCTTGGTCGCTTACTGTTTCCTCAGCTGGTGCAAGGTTTTTTGTGGCTTCATTTTTGCTTTATTGGTTTTGTTTTTCGTGCCTTCAATTTATTCAAAATCTTAAAACTCATACTCAGGATACACTACAACCTCACAAAGGATGGTGACATCCACCCAAACCCTGGTCCATCCCCACCTATTGGCCCTAATCCCCCTACTATATCCCCTACCACCGTAGCTCCAACATATAGACCTCCTAACTTACTGCTGGTCTGCCATCTAAACATTAGGAGCATAAATAACAAAACACAGCACCTGCATGCCCAATTAGATGTTCATTCCCTAGATATATTATGCCTAACAGAAATGTGGCTAAAGCCTGCCACCTAGGACCATGAGATTCTGCTACCAGTGTATAGTATGTTTCGACTAGACCGTACCGCCAGAAAGGGTGGTGGGGTAGCCATACTTTACAAGTCTACCTTATCTGTCAGCATAGACACCCAACAACCGCCCCTGCTCAATAATGCTGAAATTCTTATCTCAAAGCTACAAATTAACAAAAACAAAAATGTAAACATTGTCTGTGTCTATATTCCCCCAGGGAGGAACACAGAAACCTTAGAAGACTTCTTATATTGGTTATCCAATAACTACCCCAAGAAACAATTGTTCTTGGGGATTTCAACATTGACTGGAACACTTGCTCTTGTGAAACCCCCCAACCCACATAAACCTCTATGGATTTATTCAAATCATAACCTTCCCCACCAGGACAGGAAAACCCAATAACAAGGAAAGTACCCTAGACTGGATACTCATCAATACCCATCTTCAATCTTATAAATCAGGCACTTTGCCTGATGACCTAAGTGACCACTGTCTCACCTATGTAATCAAGCTCAAAGTAGACTGTGCCTACCAACCCACCTATGGAACATTAAGAAACAACAAGAATTTTATTCTCACTAAGTTTCAAAATGAGTTTAAGGCATGCAACTGGTCAGTAGTAAAAAGTCTCCCCCTAGATGAAGCAGTAGCATACTTTAACACCAAATTCCTTGCTATTCTTAACTCTCATGCTCTCAGATGCTCTACTAGAACCAAAGTTAATATTGCACCATGGCTTTCTAAAGATACCAAAACCAAAATTTCACTCATAAACAAAGCTTTGGACACCTACCGAAAAACAAAAGCCCCACTTGATCAACTAAGATTCAGACAGCTAAGGAATGACACCAGAACATCCATAATCTTAAACAAAAAGAACCACTACTACCATCTACTGCAAAAACACCAAAACAAACTTAAAAAGTTCTGGGTAGGAATAAACAAACTACTCCACCCAGGCCAAACCGCCACTCCATCCCCCTCAGCTTCCCAACAAAAATCCCCACAGTAGACATTGCTAATAACTTCAACAGCTTCTTCACAGAGACTATCCAGTCTCTAGCCAGCCAACTCTCTCCCAATGGCTCTAATTCTAATGTAGCCACACCCAGTACCCAAACATACTTTACCTCCCAACCTGTTCCTACTCAACTTATTCATGCCCTACTTAAGAAACTAAGACCCACCACCCTGGCTGCCGACCTCCTCCCAGCAAACTATCTGCAAAAGGCTGCTGACAGCATAGCATACCCCATCTCAATCTTAATCAACAGAGCTATATCTGAAGCTACTGTACCCACTATATGGAAAATCTCCCATGTCATACCTCTCCATAAAGGAGGCAGTTTCACTGAACTGTCAAACTTTACACACATAGCTATTCTGTCACCTCTAGCTAAAATTATGGAGAAGTGTGTACACATACAACTCATGCACTACCTCACACAGAATAAGCTGTTGTCCAACTTTCAGCATGGCTTTAAGCCACACCACAGTACTACATCTGCCCTCCTCTCTTTCTCTAACATCATTAACCACAACTGCAATAATAGCAAATTATCCTCAGCACTCTTTCTCGATCTATCCAAGGATTTTGACATGGTTGACCACAGAATGCTTATAAATACCTTGAAGGCCTTCTCCTTAAACAGCCATGCACTCCAATGATTTCATTCCTACCTGCAGGGCAGGAAACAGGCAGTCCTATGGCAGGACAAGCTATCATCTCACCTACCCATCACATTAGGAGTCCCCCAGGGCTCGATACTAGGACCCCTTCTTTTCTCCATCTTTATCAATGACCTTCATTCAGTCATCCCAGATGCTTCTTGCATTCAGTATGCGGATGACTACACCTTGATTTGTTCTGACACCTCACCAGCTACTTTATTCACATTAACCCAAAATACCTTCAATATAGTGGAAAAATGTCTCTCCAATCAACATCTAATCCTAAACCCCAACAAAAGTAATTTGCTCCTCTTCTCCCCCACATCCAGGACCCCCCTGCCATCCTTCAACATAACCACTAACAATGGCACTATTATTTCCCCCAGAAGCCCAAACTAAACTACTGGGAGTCATAGTTGATAACAACCTGAAGTTTGATGCGCATATCAATCAAACTATAAACCAGTAATAAAAAAACTTGGCTCTCTTTACAGAATCAAACCTTTCCTTATCCCATCCAACTGCACTTGCCCATTCCCATCTGCTATCAACTCTTCCCTACGCCTCCCCTCAGTTCTCCAACTTAAACAAAATAGATCTTAATAAACTATCATCCTGCTATAACCACATTGCCAGATTTGCTACTGGCACAGCCTACCAGACACACCACTGTCACAACCTAAATCGCTTAGGATGGCTTGAACTTTCAAGTCTACTGCAGTTCAACCAGCTAATAGTGGCACATAAAGTCCTTTACCAACCAGAAAATACACCTGCATTAAAAAATATTATCAGCCCCTACACCAGCACCCGGCCACTGAGATCATCCACTAGACTCCTAGTTCAAACATACAAATCCAACTACTCAGCTGGGGACTCTCTGTTTGCCAACTCTGTTGGAAAAAAGTACAGTTTTGTACCTACCATAAATGTAGATGTTCGAGGATTCCCTTGCTGCAGTCCTGACAATTGGGGTATAGTCCGCGTCCCAGTCGGCCCGACAGTATAGAGTTGACGTTGATCGCCAGGCGCCTTAGACTGGCTGATCGCCTAATGCGCATGGAACAGACATTTCCTCAGCTTTCTTGCCCCAGATGTCAGAAGACCCAAAAGACAAGTCCCAAAACAACCTGCACCAAAAACATGTACAATATATACAGTAATATATACACAAAATATAAGCATGTAAACTCACCTGGGAAGGAGGAGGGTAAATTGGACTGGCAAGGATCCTCCGAACATCTGTTCTTCGTCTTCCCTTGCTGCAGTCCTGACAATTGGGTAAAATCAAAGCAGAGGTAGGGGGAGGCGCAAAAATTAAAGTAAGGAGCCTAGTCTTAGAGTATATAGGCAGGTGATAATGCCTGAAAGTACTAGTGGAATGAGGCCTAATCCCAGCTGGAACCTCTTTGCCATGATGGGAATAACAAAATGCAATGCAAAAGCCAATCCACCTAGAAATAGTTTGTTTTGAAAGAAACAAGTAACTGCTGAGACTGCCTAAAATCTTTAGTCCTGCTCAAATAATAGCAATTGCTGTGTGTACATCTAAAGTGTGCAAAATCTTTTAATGAATAGTTTGGTTTAAAGCCACACTGAAACCACCTTAGGCATAAAGGAAGGATTAGTACGTAATGATAACTCAGACACCCTTCTTGCAGACAGAAGTAATAGCCAACGAAAAGCAGTCTTCCATGACAAATATTTCAATTCAGCAGTAGCTGCAGGCTCAAAGGGTAGTAGTAAGTTTTTCCAACACAAACTGCTTGAACAAAGGATGCGAAAACAAAGGTGGGTCACAATCATAGTGAGCTGAAATTGCTGCAGCATGAATCTTTATGGAAGAAAGACAAACCCAAATTAGGCTCTGAAATCTCCAAATTTTTGAGGAAGCTGAGACCTACCCATGTCAACACAGAATAATATGCTGTTGTGAGATGATTACAAGACTCCTTAGAAGTGGACCAGTGTGTTGCGAGCCAATCTGACCTTTAGTAATACCTTTTGGAAGAAGGGAGGTGGAAAGGCATAGACATGAAGTGAAGTTTTCCAACTGAAAGAATGAGCATCCACTTTCCAAGCTGTGTGATGAAACCCCTTGTGCAAATAGCCAGCTGGTGGTTGGGTTTAGTGGAAATAGATCTAGATCTATGTCTGGGACCCACTGTGAATCTGAAATAATACAATACATGAAGATTTGCCTGCATAGAGGATAGAATGTTGTCCTTGGCTATTGTTGATGTACCCACAGTTGTGTTGTCTGTCGAATCAACACCTGCCCAAGAAGTAACATCTGACTCCGCCTCTGGCGGGTCACACAGAGAGTCCTTGTTTTGACACATTTGAGCCACCCACCACAAGAATTTTGCTTGCAAGGTATTATTTGAATGACAGTGTCCAAATCTTATGCAGTTTGGCATTGGGAAGCACCAGAATACAAGATGATGAACCCTAATGCTTGAAGGACTGTGTCCTGCAGTCAACGGACTGATGAGAGAGTTGATGGAAGAGTAAAGACAGAAGTTACCATCCAGTGATCCTTGCCCAGCAGAGGTAACAGTTGTGCTGTAACGTCAAATTCTTTGGCTGGGAAGATGTTGTGTTGAGGATGAGGAAAATATTGGTCAAAATTGCGTGTTGAATAGCCCCTATCTGGAGTAACTGAGAAATCTTTGTACCTTTCTTTTCTTTTTGGAGGAGGGCATGCTCTGGGCTTTTTTGTGCACATTGTGGGAATTTAATGTAATCAGCGTGAAATGATATCCAAGTGATTAATCCATCTTTAGTGAAAGAGATAAATCCTTCTTTTCTGTTTATTTTCAATTCCTCAGGACAGGCTGTCACCTGAGCAGACTGGCAGCTGAAAAGGCGCTCCTCACTAGAGCTCTGGAGCAGTGCCCCCGTTCACACTCAAAAGTCCCGCTGACCTGCTCCTGCAGGTTCTCCCTCTGAGTGAAACCCTAAGGCTACCCTGTCCCCTACCTCAGCAGGCCTAATCTCTACTGTCTCTGAGCCATACTTAACCTATGGAACTTTAGTAGGCCAATTTCTACTAAACTTGAGGCGGCATTCTGCAACACATCAGACCTGTTTTGTCTAAAACCTCTTCAACAGGCTGTCCCAAATTTGAATCAAACTGCTTCCACCAAAAACAAGAATGAATCATGGCAGGAGCTGTAAAGAGGAGGCCCCTGCATGCATTATAAACTAGCCACAATTCTGAATGCTTACCCCTGCGTTCAACCACATGAACCAAATCCACCCCACTTAGACTCAATACCTTCCAGAAAAGCATCCACCTTAAAAGAAAAAGCTACCAAGGAGAGATAATTCTGATATTTCACCACAAGAAAATTCATACCCAACGCCCTTCCGCCTAAAGCATAGAAGTATATACTCAATTGTGATCTTTCATAATTTGAGCCTTTGCCTCTTTGTATCAGAGGGTTATGGAAACGCTTCATACGCAGCTTTAACACCCAGTATAAGTAGAAACAGTCTTTACCTCCAGCCCCACCTTCACCATATCAGAGAATTAGTTATATAAGGTTAAGAGCTTTAACACCTTAAGGACCCCTGAATCAGGGTGAAGAGAAGCCCTGGCAAAGGCTTTAAACTCTGCATTCAATACAGGAGGGCAGGCTAAGGCCTATGCTGGGGCAAAACAAGAAGGGAGTCCTTTCTGGAGTCAGAGAGTAATCTACTTCCATTCTAATAGCCTCCCTCAATTTCTAAGGGCCTCTGAAAATGAAAACTTCAGAGGAGCAAGCATTTAATTCCCTTTTCTATCCACATCAGAATCAGAAGTAGTAGGAAAAGTTGCAAAAGTTGGACAGAAGTCTCTGAAAAAGAGAAATCTCAAATAAAAACTATCAAGGAGTGGAACCATCCATCAGAGAGTATCAGGATCATGAACTCTTGCAAAATCATCAGAGAACTCTCTGAAGCCTATTTTAAGCATATGTTTCTTAGGCACACTCCCTTGAAAATGCTAGGGAGGTTTCCTGCAAAAGGAAATTGCCTTTCCTGTAAAGAAGCCTTCTGCCAAGAGTCCTGATCTTTTTGAAAGCAGAGGGAAGAAATGCTAGGAGAAGCCCCTCAGAGCTGCTAACTTTCTTCCCAGGCCAGAGAAGCTACACCACAGCCCGAAGAGGAACCACCTTGAGAAGAAGGAAGGGAGGAAGGCCTCTGAGTATCTTCTCAGCCCGGCCTACCTGACCACCTGGCAACCCTCACAGCTGAGCCATGCCCTGAGAGAGAGCGGATCGCGCTTTGCTAAAAGACCTTATGTAACCTTTCATTTCCCCCTCCACAGACCAAGCTCTCTTCATTAAAGCTTTTGACTTCATGTATTTAAGATTGCTTCCAACAACCCCTAAAGCACCCTAAATAACATTATACACCATGTATGATAATCCTGCGCGTATTCCACAATCCAACTCAGTACAGCGCTTTCACAATTTTCTTGACATCCGGCAACCTCACAAGAGGCAAGAAAACTAATGGTCAAAACGCCTTACGGAAGTTACGGTAACAGGCCCTGTACGTATCTGCTTCCGTTTCTGAAAAATCTCAGAATTAACCGTACTCGAAGAAACATCGACCATGCTAAAAGACTGAGGAATGACCGCGGGTCATGCTATTAGTAAAATTGACCATTGCCAACCCGCTCCGCCAAAATATGACCGACGGGAGCCTGCGGCTCTGGCTGTATTGCTTATCACTTATCGAACGCGGAAAAAGACTCACTGCAGACGCCGGTCACAGAATCACCATGGAACAGACTGTTTATGCATCCTGTGCACCTCACTAACTCCATTCAAAACAAACTTAAGAAGACCAACGCCGGACTATGTTCCCCAATGACAAAACAAACTTAAAACTCATTGGTTATGTCCTTGCACTAACCCTGACTAGAGACCTGTCTATTTCTTAGGTGCCTTACCTTCAACTACTTCTAACTTTTTTCTACCACTCCATTTCAGGAAGGGTCAATTGTATAACTGCTGCTCAACGTGTCTTAAACCTGAATGTAATGTTATGTATATATAATTTTGAAAATAATGTTATGTTTTGTAAAGTAAAAAAGTTTTTGAACAAGCACCAGACTCCACACTCCAATATTATAAAATGCTCCTTTAATGCAAGGACTCCACACAAATTAATACTCCAAAGTACAAAATGACAAGACAGAAAAAATAGCGTGAAGCGCTTTTCATCCGGATATTATCCAGACTTCATCAGACAATCAATGGCATTCAAACCCCAGTTTAAAAACCCCTCGTCATACAATGTGAACCTATCACATTCTTCTCAGCTTGTCCACCAACAATTAAAGGTGTATATACTGTGTGAAACAAACGTAACCAGTTAAGTAACCTAACATCTTATTTCAGTTTAAAAACATGTGTTAAAGTAGGTAAACTACGTACAAATCAGCTGCGCAAGCTTATCTTGACAAGTTGCTAAAATCTAAATATAACTATTACTCCTTACAAAAGTAAAAGACACATATCTGTGTACAGGTAACCATCATTAAGATTGTTACATAATATTATGTTGTCTTAAAGTTGTATTAAAATTGTTTAAAATCACACGGTTCAGATTGAGTTGATTCAGAAAACTCCAGTCACTCTTATACTAAAAGAAAAAATATTAGAAAATATTAGATAATAACCATAACACTAAATATGGAAAATAGTAATACTATATGTGTACTAAACAAACACTAATGCTAAACAGCAAAAGTATTAAAAATCCTAACAATGTTAACATTCTTCAGCGTCTAATAAAAATGTATGTTCTATTGCCACCACTAAACAACACCTATAATGAACATGACTTAAAACCTCACAATCATAGGGTTCACCTATGTAAACTCTTTAATTTCAAAATACATGACATAGAATATGTTTCATTAATCCTGATTGACTACAAGCATCCAATCGGAGTTGCCAGTTAAGCTCACCTCTTTCCAATAAAAGTTTGATCAAACTGTCCTCCATATATCTATTATTCTCCTGTTGAATTATATGAGAAACCTTTAAACTTAAAAACGTGGTCTGTGTTAGTGTCACAATGTCTAGCCAAAGCATTATCTAATTTTTTCTTTTTAATAGCATAGATATGTTCATAGATCCTGTCCCACCATCGACGGTCGGTTTTACCGATGTAGAAAGCTGGGCACTGTTGGCATTGGGCTAGATACACCACTGATCTAGTATTACAGCTATATTTGTCTTTAATGTAAAAAGTCTCAGTTTCCAGTATCTATATACCTACAGAACTTACATGTGTCGCACCTATATGTGCCTGCTTTATTTTTAGTTGATCTGTGTGATGTTTCTAGTAGGCTTTTTAAATTCAAACCTCGCCTAAAGGTAATAATAGGAAACTCCCCTATTCTGTTAAACAACTCTTTATCCATTGACAAACAGTACCAGTATTTCCTTACTATTTCTTGAATGTCTGTAGCTGCTGGACTGTATGTTAATATTACCAGTGTTTAAAGAATGATCTGTCCCCTTAGTAACCCTGCTTGTTTCCTGTACTGTGTACCATTCGTCTACTGTCATATTACTTGTTAATACAACATTTAGTTTGTCCAAGGTGGGTTTGTACACTCCTATGCTTCTCTTCACCGTCACTTCGTGAAAGATATTTGACAAAAACTTGTTGGGATAACCTCTATGTGTGAACATCTGATGCAATTTGTCACATTCTTCACTAAAGTCCTCTTCCTTACTTATCATTCTTTGGAGTATTACTTCGTGTGGAGTCCTTGCATTAAAGGAGTATTTTATAATATCAGAGTGAAGTCTGGTGCTTGTTCAAAAACTTTTTTGTTTGCTTGGAACTTGGTTGTCTCTCTTTTTCTATGTTTTGTAAAGTGTTTTATAATAAGTTAGTACTATATGTGCTAAATGCTGGTATTGCTTCTGACTATAATCTGCTTGAAACTAGCATTTACTAAGTGTTCAATGTGTATTATTATCTTGGAGCTTTTCTCCCCGGGCCTCTGCTGAAAATGGACATATATCCAGTCGGACTATCCCGGTCAACAAATGTAAAATAAATAAATAAATAATTCTCTGGAACAGGCTTCCCATCTATGTAAAGCAGAGATTTTCCCTAGCCCAATTCAAATGTAACTTGGACCAGTGGGTGTGGGATTGGAAATTTACCCCTGGTCTGGCACTTGTGTTTCTAGTAGGCAGAGGCAGCCTATAAATGCTTGACCACCCATGCCCAAGCCTACATACACCCCTTAAAATAACCTTAGGATATCAACATTTTGTCAGACACATTTGCAGATAATGTCTCGGCTGAAAAAGGTCCCTTATGGTCATTAGCCTATTAATCATCTATGGATGTATAAACATGGTAACAGGCTGCCATGAAGAAGAATGCACAAAGGTTAAGACACCAGTGATTCAGTGGTGATTTGGCTTTGTCAAAGTAAGGTCCTGCATCTTTATCTTCATTAATTTCTTTGAAAAAAATCACTGAAGCAGTGGATGGTGTAACACATGCATAGAGCATATCTGGACTAGATTGAGGTCTTTGACACTGTTTCCTATGCAGGCATTATTGACAGATTTTTCCTATGCAGGCAATATTGACAGATTTGTAAATCTGAATATAAACTTATATATGGTGAAGTGGATAGCCATCTGGTTGTGTCTCAAATTCCATGTGGTAAGTGTTGCAGGTGTCACTTCTGAAAGCAAAAAGTTATCAGTGGTGCACTGTCTCCTATTTGGTATATATTTCTCAGACATTCAGCCAACACCACTGCATGCAGTTATCTAAGTGTGCAGATGGCTGCTTGTTTGGTATTAATCAGTCTTCACTAGACTCATAATTGCTCCAACATAGGTTACACCATGTTAACATTTGTTGCAGGGTCAATGGTCTTAAATTAAATGTGAAAAATGTAGTATAGTATAGTCTTGTTGATAATCCCTTATCATGTCTCCATGGTAGTTCAAAAAGCCTTCTGCCTGTCTCATCCAATTTCCAAAGACATCTTCTGTAGACCCAAGAAATCTTAATTCCCCTTTATTCATATCTATCAGATCCTGCATTGAATATAATGCCCCTTTTGGCATATATTTTTTAAACGTATCACTCAACTCAAGAGAACACAAAGATACCTAACTAAAAAGACCAGTGGCCTCAAAAATTCTAGTTATCTGGATAAACTGGCAGCCCTCTCCCTGTACCTAGTCTATTATAGATTCCTCCATGGGGATCTGTGTCTAGCCTTTAAGCCATGAAAGATCAGACCCTCTCCAGCCTGTTCTTTTGCAGAACATTTTTTTCTTTAAATACCCAATTAAAGGAATTAAACCTCCATCAGCAGATAAATATAACATGTTATCGTAATAGATTCAAATCCCAACATATCTCCACCTCTGGAACAAGCCTCCTTTTCATATCAAGTAGAGTCACACCTTTGCCACCTTCAAGGTAGACATAGGTATTTGGATGAGCAGCCCCAAATTCTACACACACCTATCTTATTTTGCCCTCCTTAGGGAAACTTTTAATATGTATTATTAGCCAGGTTTGTAAGGGACTGCTGACAGATTATTGAGATACTCATCATTTGAATCACCTCTGCCGTAACCTTAGCTATATGGATCATATCCTGCTAACCATGTAACATCTGGTCAGATTCCAAAGCTTGGGTACCTTTCAGACTCCCAAACTATTAACCATCTCAAGAAGAGCTGAAGAAAGAGTGATTTGCATGCCAAGCCATTCAAAGCTTTCCTGCCATGAAAGAGCTCCCCTGTTCCAGGCTTTAAAGAATCGATGGTCAGCTAACACTTCCCCATTTCTGGTCAGATAAGGTCCCTTCAGGGAAGAAAACTTCTTCATTTTATTTTTGACAGAAAGTTAACTTTTTTCTGTAAACTTTTAAACTAAAATTTTTTTTCCTAGACTATCACGTGACGTTTAGTCATTTTTTTTCTTTTAACATTACTTTAACCTTTTGAATGAAAAATAAGTTGTTAAACTAGGTTAGAACTAGTTTTTCCTAAAAGTTGTGTTGAATTTCTTATGAGGGATAAGATAAATGTTTAAAGTACTTTTAACTGCATTTTTGGTGGAAAAATCAACTTTTTAAATACTTACCTATTTCACCAACTACTACTGCGAGGTTCACCCAGGATTCAGGCATCTTTTTCACTTCACCATGGAACAACCTACCGGTTCCTCAGTTCTAACTTCTTCTAACCACAAAAAGAAAATAATTTACAAGCAATTTTTGCCACTTCAGCAATCTACTAAATTGCTTCAAGAACAGATGGGTGACTCTGCTGTGGCCATTTCTGGTTCCTCAGATGATTTATCTTTTCCCTTCTCTCCTTCTGGTGTAATCCTTATCACCACCGTGGACCGAGGGTTGGGCATGTCCTCTGAGACTGTTGAATTGCTCTAAGTAGACAAGGTAGAACCACTCTTGTGGGTCTTTAAAGAAGATTCTTGGGATACATTTCTGCCTTGCCAGTGTGGGATACTTTTCAAAAGTAGGTCTGCTTCTTTAGAAATGGTTGTCAAAAAAAAAAAGGGAAAAGTTATTTATCTTTGCCTGTCTTGGTTACGTTAGACAGGAGTAACTTATAGAGCTTAGTTCAGGCTTTTGACAGACCCAGCAGTGATTTCCTTGGTAGATCCAGATGCTGCTAAACATCGGGTAAATGCTAACCCTGAAACCCTCCTATCTGACAAGGATGGGAAACCTTTGAAAGATTGAGAAAAAAGTACATTCTACTTACTTTTAGAGACCTTAATTGGCAAGCTCACACGTTAAAGTTTGAGTGCCTCTTTTAAGGATATGAGGAACATTATGATTTCTTTCCCCTTGTCTGAGGGAAAATTATTTTTGTGTAATCTTAATGGTTCTGTGTCTCAAGGGACTAAACATTCTTTGAAGTGTGCTTATGATTCATCTGCCACTTCCAAAGTTGCTGCTACAGGAACTGTTATGAGGAGGTTGTGTGGTTATGTATTACATCCTTTGGAAGGATATATAAAGCTGACATTTTGAATACTCTCTTAGAGAGAAAGGTTGTATTTGGAGTATTTGCCACTGGGGTAATTAAAAGTATGGTGAAAGGGTTAAGCTGGTTCAGAGAGTTTCTCCGATTTTTCAGCCTTCCTTCTCCAAATTTGTCAAAAGTTTTACAGCTACCTCTGCAACATTTTACAAAAAAACAAAATAAGCAGACACAGCAAGCTGCTGGTAAGCAGACTTTTAAAAAAATGGCAAAGGCACTCCGAAAAGAAAAGCCCACCAAAAGCAAGGGCAGTCTAAACGTCTGAATGACCATCTACAGAACCCACCCCCTTCCTACTCTGGTAAGCCTCTAATTCTTCCCAAATATCTTGTCCTACATTTCTCTCTTTGGAAGAGAGAAGTTTCAGACAAATGGGTTGAGTGATTCATCAGGGATACAGATGACAGAGGGAATTTCTCCCTCCTTTTCAGGGGATTCCTCTTCATCCACCTGATCAAACTTTTTTTACCCTTCTCTCATTCAGCATCTGCTAACTCGGGGAGAAATACAAACTGACCCACCTTCTCAGAAGGGAGAAGGTTTTTATTCATGAATATTTTTGGTGCAAAAGAAAGAAGCCTCATAGAGACCTGTCCTAGATCTTTCTTTTCTAAACCAGTTTGTGAAAGTTTTAGACTTCAAAATGATATCCCTTCATGACCTATTTCCTCTCAATTTCCTTACTTTTCTCTGTTGCAGTATTCCTTAATAAAAGAATAGCCTACCAAAGAAGCTGTATGTCCAGCCAGAGTATCAATGCCTTAGGCCCTTCCAGGTTCTTTATGTCAGATGTATGTCCTACGTCCAAGAAATAAGCTTCATAAGTGAGGTGTGGGGGTCTAATCCTTGAAACAACTCTTGCTAGTCTGAATGCTACTTTTTGAATTAAGTCTTTCAAGTTGTTCGTCATGTTTTTCCACTCTGCAGAACCTCCAGCAGATAAGTACCCCACAGGGGACTTTTTCATCTTCTTTTTATTCATTTACCATTTTACATGTTATCCTGAAAGGGAAATTTGAGTGTGGGTGGCAGATTCCTCATAAAGACAGATACAGCAAGTGCTTTTTCTGCCAAGGTGCAGACCATGATCATACTCAGTATGCTGTCTGTCAGACTTTTGTATCCAAGACCCTTCATAGCTATTTGTACTCCCTTTTTGTTTACCTAGCGAACCAATATCTGAAGTTATTTGCTGAAGAAGCCATGTCTTCTGAATCGGCCTGCTTGGGCATTCAGCTGCCTCTTAAGAAGAAGTAAAAAATGATCCATTTAGGGACTTCTGCTATCCAGCATCTGCCGGATGTCTCCATCGGTTTGGATGAAGAACCCAAGGACTGCCTGGTTCTACCTCCAGCTCCCCTATTGAGTGGTGTGGGGGCATAGCCCCCCCATCTAGTTTGGTTTTGTATTATATTTCACTGAAAGCTTACAATGCTGAATTTCAAAACAGTACATTTTAAATCATAGACATGCACACTTACAACACCAATGACTAACTCTTTCCAGAAGAAAATTTAAACCCAAACTAGGTGGGTGCCTACACCACCCCCCCAACTATATATACTTACTCCAGGATCGCACTACAGTGGTAAAAAGGGAATATGCCTTTTATTTGCCGTACAGTGCTCTACACAGTGCCAGTGCTTTACTTCAGTAAAATAAGATTCGGTGAAGTGAGTTTTCAGCAATTTGAGCTTATGATTCAGCTGCCACTTCCAAAGTTGCTGCTACAGGAACTGTTATGAGGAAGTTGTGTGGTTATGTATATATATCGTTCCAAAGGATGTAAAAGCTGACATTTTGAATACTCTCTTAGAGAGAAAGGTTGTATTTGGAGTATTTGCTACTGGGATAGTTAAAAGTATGGTGAAAGAGTTAAGCTGGTTCAGGGAGTTTCTCTGATTTTTCAGCCTTCCTTCTCCAAATTTGTCAAGAGTTTTACAGCTACCTCTGCAACATTTTACAAAAAAACAAAATAAGCAGACACAGCAAGCTGCTGGTAAGCAGACTTTAAAAAAAATGGCAAAGGCACTCCAAAAAGAAAAGAAAAGCCCACCAGAAGCAAGGGGAGTCTAATAAGTCTGAATGACTATCTACAGAACCCACCCCCTTCCTACCCTGGTAAGCCTCTAATTCTTCCCAAATATCTTGTCCTACATTTCTCTCTTTGGAAGAGATAGTTTCAGACAAATGGGTTGAGTGATTCATCAGGGATACAGATGACAGAGGGAATTTCTCCCTCCTTTTCAAGAGATTCCTCTTCATCCACCAGATCAAACTTTTTTTTCTCCTTCTCTCATTCAGCGTCTGCTAACTCGGGGAGAAATACAAACTGACCCACCTTCTCAGAAGGGAGAAGGTTTTTATTCATGAATATTTTTGGTGCAAAAGAAAGAAGCCTCATAGAGACCTGTCCTAGATCTTTCTTTTCTAAACCATATATACTTACTCCAGGAGTGCTGAAAAGGGCATATACCTTTTATTTGCCTTACAGTGCTCTACACAGGGCCAGTACTTCACTTCAGTGAAATGAGATTCTGTGAAGTGAGTTTTCAGTAATTTGAGCTTTCAAGGATTTGGTCCCAGTGAAATAAAATTCAGTGAAATGAGTTTTCAATGAAAAGAAGTAGACACAACAAACCATATTGACGTATTTTAAGTTGCCAACATTATACATCACCTATAATCTATCCAGTCATTGTCAGTTAAACATTACACAGCTCATTCAAATCCTGCCTTCTTTTAAACCTCATTCCTCCACCAAAACATTATTCTGCATCTATTGTTCCCATAATTCCTATTTTTTCCTACATAATTTGCTCCTGCCCATTTGTAAAGATCCCATTTTCAGTTGTTTTATCTCTGTTGCTATATTCACTACTTGTAGTAGGGTTGGTTTAGTCTTTGATTTACATTTTCTAGTAACTGCTTTTTTGTCAGCAACCATCTTTAGACTCAGCAAGGTTTTACTATGTCTAGACAATTCCAATGCTGTATCATAAAAAAAAATTCCTTAGTCATACCAATTTGCTCACCCAGTATTTCTTATAGAGTGGTCTGCATGGAATTTTTTAAGTCTGCCAATTCATTACATCCCTAAAAAACATGTTCCCAATTACCTGTGCAGAAGGGTTTTCATTCCTTTTCAATGCCAGTTTTCTGAGGACATGCTTCAGGTTTTGCAGGCAGCCAGAAAACCCACAACTAGAAAATCTTATACTGCTAAATAGAAAAGATTTTCTCATTGGTGTCATAGGCATGAATAGGACTTCATTTAATGGGTATTCCTACTGTTCTTTCTTAACTGTGAGAACTGCTCAATTCTGGTCTGGTATATTCATCTGTTAAAGCCCATTTGTCAGCCATTTCTCCTTGTCTGCCCTTGGATCTGACACTTTCTTTTAGGTTTAAACAATTTCTAAAAGTCATCCTTCACATTACACTCCTAAGAAAGCCTCCTTTTGAACCAGCAGCTTTCTGTACTTTGCAGTTCTGTACTTTGTTGACTGTTTTGTTGGTGGTTCTTACTTTTGCCAAGAGGTTTTCTGAATTCCAGGCTCTCATGGCAGTTCTCCCTTTTTTGATTTTATACAGAGATGGAGTTTCTCTTCACACCAGTTTTTCTTTTATGCCTACATTAGTCAGTGACTTGTTCTAAAATCCAGTCAATTCACCTTCTTTCTTTTTCCCTTCACCTCAGAAATCTGGTGAAAGGATTCTTCAAACTTTTGATGTAAAGAAATAACTCGGATATTGTCTGGATAAAACTAAAGATGTTAGAAAATCTGAGCAGATGTTTGTTTCTTTTCATGCTAAGAAATTGGGTTTGGTTGTTTCTAAACAAACCATATCCTCTTGGATTTCTAAGGCCTGTTTTTGTTATTCTTTTCATGGTTAATAGCTTTCTTCTTCTGTTCGTGCTCATTCTACAAGTGTGATAGCCTCTTATGGTGCTCATTTCAAGCTTCTGGATGCTAGATCCATTTTGGAAGCTACTACTTGGTCTTCTGTGCATACATTTACTAAACACAAGGTGACTGACATGTTTAGGGCAAGGGCTGGTTTTGCCAGGGCCATCCTTCATGGAGTTTTGGAGGGTTATTCGGCTGCTTCCTCCTCCCATTCTTACAACAGCTTTTGGGCTCTCCCTTTATTAAGGAATACTGCAACAGTGATAAGGAAGGACATACTACAATTGTGTAAGAACTTCATATAACAATAGATGTCCTAGTTTTCATGTAGCAGTATTCCATTCTTCCCTCCTTCTCCCTTCTTGGTTTCTGTTTTCTTATGCTACGGCCAAGCAGTCTTTCTTTCTCCTGTTTCTGGATGCACATGCTGTTTCTTTAATTCCTGTTAGGTTGCTGTGATTCTTCTGGGCAATTTAGTTCTAAAGATTGGGTGCCCTTACATCACTTATGTGCCTTACATCTTGGGCATAAGACATACATCTGACTTAGAGTGCCTGAAAGGGCCTAAGGCTTTGGTATGCTGTTCAGACTTATGGCTATCTTTCGTAAGGAATACTGCAGCAGTGAAAAGTAGGACATCTATGGTTACAGTAAGTTCTTACACAACTGTACTTTCCCCATTTAACTTTTTTAGTGTCCCTAGATTTAAAAGATGTTTATCATCACATTTCTATACACGAGATTTCAACAGTTTCTTAAGATTTTCTGTATTTGGAGCACACTTTCAGTTCTCTGCATTGCTCTTTGGCTCCAAGAGTGTTTACAAAGTGTCCAACTCCATTGATGGCCTACTGCAGACTGCACGGTATTCACATTTTTCCTTATTTAAATGGCATGTTTATCTTTGTAGCGTCTTTTTCAAAGTGTCAAGAGTCTCTTACCTGGGTAAGAGATCTGTTGCATGAACTGGGGTTTCAGAAAAACATCCAAACGTTTTGCTTGACTTTTTCTCATGGGATTGGTTTCCTGTGTGTCTTCTTGATACCTCAGTTCAAAGAGCTTTTCTTCCACAGAAAAAAGTTGATCTATATATAGATCCATTTCTGAGTTTTTCCACTGAAACCAAGGCCTCAGCAAGGACATTTCTCATGAAACTAGGATTCATGGTATCTATGAGTCTCATAATTCCTTTAACCAGACTCCACAAGAGGAAAAATTCACTGTTACCTAAAATCATTGAGGTGCCAGAATCAACATCCCCTGTCATTCCATATTCATGTTTTGGGATTTGTGAAAAGAGAACTTCTTAGGTGGAGACACTAGTTCTGTCTGAATCCAGGTCTGCCATTTTTCATTCCAGTTCCTTTGCAGTTTGTGCCTACAGACTCTTATGACTTTGCTTGGGGAAAAGTGTCTATAGGAATAAAAGTGCAGGATGTTTGGGACAAAAAAAAACTTATAAGTGTTTATAGACAACACCACAGTAATATGGTACATAAACAGGGAGGCACCAGATCTTATCCATTGCAGACTAGCCATGGTAGCCCTGGATGTAGCTTTTCAGCACATTCTCACTGTACTGGCATCTAGCATCACATCTGAGCAGGACCAGGACAGACCCTAATGAATGGAAACTGAACCTGGGGACTTTCAAGAATTGATCCAGCTGTGGAGAATACCTTGTATAGATCTATTTGCCTCCATTCGTAACATTCACTTGGCAGAATCCTGCTCCCAGACCCCATGCATTCTCTTTTCTTTGGAAAGAAGTGTTCCTTTATGCTTTTGTACCCTTTCCACAGATATCCAGGGTCATTTTGAAGATTCAGAAGGGCACTCCAAAGATCATTGTGGGGATGCCCCTCTAGCCCAGGAAACAGTGGTTTCACCTTCTTTTGGAAATGGCCAGTGGCAGTTATCACAGACTTTGTCACAGACAACTTCTACTTACAAAGAACAGGTGGTGTTTGATATATATCAGCTCAAGACAACTTCAACTAACTGCCTATATAATGGAGTCTTACTAACTTTTAACCACTTATTTTCTGAAGATATGTAGTGGGTATTAAAGGAGGCAAGAAAATCTACTACTAGAAAATCATATATTAGCAACTGGAAAAGATTTTCTAGTTGGTGCCAAGATAAGAACCAGGACTGTCTTAAAGCTAGTATTTCCCTGATTCTACAATATTTGTGTGAGTTATTATCCACTGGCTTTACTTACTCTTCTGTTAAGGTTCATTTGTCAGCCATTTACAGCATGTCTGGTCATGGATCCTTCCCTTTCAGTGCATCCCTGTGTTAAAATCTTTTTTGAAAGTGATGTTATATACCAAGCCTCCTATAAAACAGGTGGCTCCTCCTTCAGATTTTAACTTGTTTTAGAAAAATTTACTTTTGCTCTATTTGACCCAACTCATAACTCTGATTTGAAGATGTCCTTCCTTGTATCACTGTTGCAGTATTAGTAACAGACAGGATATTCTGCCAAGGATAGCTGTATGTCTCGCCAGCAGACCAAAGACTGGGTGCACTTCTCTTGTGCCATACAGCTGGCATATAACTTCATCCCAAAGGAGCCAAAGGAACATAACATACAGGCTTAAATTACTTCAGAAAATTCTTGCCCCCCAGTCTGAGTACTGAACTATCACTTCATCTTCAGTCCATCATCGGTATGGTTCATCCTTCTTCTTCAGCCATTGAGAAAATAAGCATCCCCATTGGGGAGCCTCCTCTTTACTTTGGTACTTGAAAATCTTATAGATGTCATCAAAGAGATAAAAATGTTACTGTGGGAGTTGGATTCCTCACACTGACCATCATTTGAAGTATTTTTTTTGTTTAGGCTTAGAACATAAGTATAGATAGGGGCTGTTCTGTTTGTCAGTTGATTGTGGCTAAGACTTTACATGGCTGTCTGTCTTCATTAAAAATATATCTTGAGAATCAACAGCTTAAGGAGCTTTTTCAAGATAAGATGACTTCCAAGTCCATGTCTGCTGATTTCTGTTCAATGCCAAAGGAAAAAGCCTAAAAGGCTAAAGTTTGTCAGTTTGATCTGAGTTGGACCAGGACTTCACCATCGTGTCTCTCTTTTTTTTAACACCTTTATTGAATTATCACTTAAGACATAGGCAACCATTCATTTATATAAAAGAAAGCATACCATGTGACGAGTGATGGTCCCACCACTGCCAACCAATATGTGATGACCCCTCTCTGGGCTAATAACCAAGGAGCTTGAATCCTCATCACTGACAGTAGAGAGGGACATGCATTTGGAATACAAATGAATACACTCAATATTTCCAGATGCAAGCCTCTCTGCATCAAGCACAATTTCCCTTCAGAGCACACAGGGAACACACTCAGCCTGGGGTCTGGATTTCTCTATATCTGTCTCCCTCCAAGTCCCCAATAAGACTGCCGACTGGTACAGGTGTAGGGTTAGGTCCTCAGCCAAGTGTTCAAGCCAAGCCCACCAGCACCCTCTCTGTAAACCCAGTCCTTCATGCTCCTGCCCCAAGTAGCTGAAACACACACATACACACACACACACACACACACACACACACACACACACACACTCAGAAACGGGAAAGGCTGGCACAATTTACCTGCTGTATCTCCTTCTGCCCAGAGTATAAGAGTTATCACCACCACCAGACACTCCAGAATCAGCTACTCTAAAGCCCTTAACAAAGAGTGTCCAATTATGCTGTGTAATATTAATACTAATAGAAATGGTAGTAGTTGACCAAGATGGTTAGACCTTTTGGAGTGGCCCATACAGTGTCACCAAATAAATATAAGCACTCTCAAAGGTTAAATACTTTCTACAAGGACCAGCCACAATGAAAGTTTTAAATATATTTAATAATAAGTGATAAAATAGTATGAAAATACTGAATATATATTCACAGTAAACCACAGAGTTGAATTCACAGGAAATATTGAAAAGAAATTTGAAGGACAGCCTCAGACAAATAAAGAAAAACTACCTCTAAACTAAGCTTCACTACATTCCTGACTGAATCTAAGTGAATTACTATTCCCTAATAACTTACTTGATAGAGTAAGGCACAATGAAATACATGAGCAGTCATTCTAGTCAGGTTCCCCAAAACAGAATTCTCAAAACTCATAGATCACTCCCTGTAAAATATAATATCCAAGACAGCTTGCAGAATAACCTCATCTGGTCACACAACTCTAGGTTCCCACAGTCTCCCCTTCTTTAGTTTGAGACAGGACTTTAGCAGACTACTACAATACACATTTAGAGCTTTTATGGCAGTGCCTAGGAGCCAGAAACATTTACAACACTTCCCCCCTTCTTTACAAAAGCTAACAGATAATGGCTGCTCCCAGACCTACCATCTCCGGTCACATTCAGCACTATGGGGTGCCGTGTTAATGGTTTAACACCTCATTTAATTTCAAGGTTTTTCCAAAACTAACTGGACTGAGGTTAACCACTTCTCTTCCAGTGTTCGTAATTGCAGTATATAGCAATAACCCATGCCTGGGTGTGGGTAATGCTAGATTTACCCACGGTTGGTGTGGTTTGGTCATGAGGGTGAAGCCTGAGTAGCCAAACAAAGACAACCGTGGGTAAATCCAGCATTACCCACACCCAGAAGTGGGTTATTGCTATATACAGTGATATTATTTAAGAAAAAAAATACTTACTTTTCTTAAATAATGGCATTGTATAATGCCTCCTTGCTGCCCTTCCACATTTGTCTGGTATTCTTCGGCAGTTCTGATGTACTGCACATGCGTATGCTTACACAGTACATCATAGCTGTAGATGGAAGCAACGAAGAAAGCAAGATCTCTGTTGCTTTTTACAAAGTGTCTCGCTATGTTAAAGGAGTTTAACATAGCGAGACAGCTTTGAAAAAAGCAACGGAGAATCTCTGTTGCTTTTCTAAAGCTGTCTTGCTATATTAAACCCATTTAACATAGTGAGATAGCTTTTAAAAAAGCAACGTAGAAAGGAAGATCTCCGTTACTTTTTTTAAAGCTGTCTCGCTATGTTAAACTCCTTTAACATAGTGAGACAGTGTCTAAAAAGCAATGGAGATCTTGCATTCTCCGTTGCTGTAAAAAAGACTTGTACTAATGGAAAAAGTCCGGGCGACCGGACCTTTTTCCATTAGTATAAGTCTGATTTACAACATGCACGTTTTGGAATACTAATGGGGGGGTCATTGTATAATATACATTTTTTAACACTAGCAACTTTGCAAACACATTTTTATTTTCAAATGCCATACAGTTCTATTACATTTGTAACATAAGCATTTGTGCAAATCAGTTTGATATTCAAATGCTTTACAGTTCCAATACATTTGTAACACAAGCATATTGTAGACATCTGTTTGATATTCAAAGGATATCATTCTTTACAAAACTTCAGCTAGCTGTGCTGGCACTACCCCATATCATCACATAACATTTCATACCATACTAACATTTACTAGTCTTCCACCAGGACACAAGTGCTCTTCAGCAATTGAATTCTGCTTGCTGGTAAGCCATTAGACCTCAGGAATTTGTTTAAAGTGTTCAGATTTGTAAAGTAACACTTACTTTTTACTGCCCATTACTCTCGTCTTGGTGGGCTCTGCCCCACTCCGTTTGTCCTCGCTAATGCCCAGGCTCTCTCCACTCCCCTGCCCTGCCCCCAATTCCCTCCCACCCCCACTACCTCTACATTTATAGTAATCGCAACCACACCCACAGCTCAACCTCACATCACCTCCACCAATCACAGCTCCTCAAGTCAGATCACATTACACCACACCCACTTGCTCCACCACAAAATACTCTCAACCACTCTCATTCCCGCTAGGCATTAGTACATCACCCCACACTACTTACCCAGTCACATATAATGCAACCCTATAATTCCTATCCACATCTCCACATAGAACCAACTTAAACTTTATAACCATGACTATCACACAACTAAGTCTAGTCTGTCTTCTCATAATTCTTTATAACTCCACAAGTTATCACTCTAGCAATAACCCTAAACTTAGTAGCACAACACTGTATTATGCACTTTCATATACAGACACCACACATTATAATAATATTTGCCAACAATTGTTCAAGAACTACATGACAGACCAATTCAGAACTAAACACATATGCTCTCATTCCTACTCCAAAAAAAACACAATACTTTCTCACACTCATCACCGAACTCCAATATCTGTATCACCATTTTAACATTAGGCTCACTGTAAGTGAGGACATCCACCCCAACCCAGGCCCAAATCCATCCTGTCCAACACAAACGGCTCCAACACAAATGTCAGAACATAACACCCCCACTATCTTCACCCCTGATCAAATCAACAGCAGCAGCAAAAACAACCATCTTTTAATGCTAAATATTAATATTAGAAGTATCAAAAATAAAATACCTGAACTCCAGGCCACAATAGCACACTACTCCCCAGACATAGTTGCTTTAACAGAAACCTGGCTAAATAACCCAGAAGTTCTCCCTAATGGCTACAATATCATTAGACAAGACAGACCACTTCGTAAAGGGGGTGGAACTGCCGTACTGTATAAGTCCGACTTAACTGTACATCAATTACCAAACTCCTACCCCTCCCCCAATAATTGGGACATACTTATCTCACAACTTCAACTTCACCCTAAAAATATCATCACCACAATTGTGATCTATATTCCATCTAGTAATACACCTGCTAGCCTTGAAGACTTCTTATCCTGGTGTTCTTCCACATACTCACAAGGAACCCTTTTTTTTTTCAAATAACTTTTTATTTTATTTCACAAATAACAAAGCATTACAAAAAAAAAAAACACAAAAACTGTGATTGAGTAACAGAGCAATACATGAAATCTTCTTCTTCTTCTTTCAGCTTTTCCTGGTTAGGGGTCACCACAGCGGATCACCGTCCGCTCATGATTGGCAGTGAAGTTTTACGGTGTTGAGTTGCCAGCCCAGCCTTCCACAGAAGGCACACACATACACGCACTCACACCTAGGGCCAATGTAGTGTGTCCAATCCACCTACAGCATGTCTTTGGGATGTGGGAAGAAACCAGAGCACCCGGAGGAAACCCATGCGACCACAGGTTGGACATGCAGACTCCGCACAGAAGGCACCCCAGCCGAGCATCGAACCAGAGAACCTCTTGCTCTGAGGCGGCAATGCTAACCACTGCACCACCGTGAGAGCAATACATGTAATAGTGAACATGAAAACAAAAAATAAACTACCTATACCTAAAAGCTAGCTAAATTATATACAAAATTTACAAGCAAAGGTGTTACCAGACAAAATCCATTGGAAAAGAAAATACAAATTTATGAGGGATATCATTGGATCTCAGAGTGTGACAAGGGGGAGGGATCTCTGCGGTAAACAAGATGATAGGCTACGAGATGGATTACTCACAAAGAATTTGGTCAAGTAAACATCTCCATAATTTTTCAAAGTAGGCTTTCTTCTTGGGCCCATGTATGATAAACTTTTGCGCAGAGATATATTTCAATGCCATCTCCTTAAAACCCTTTCAGCAAAGTTTAGTACGATCCATCCAGTTTTTAGTGATGTATAATTTTATAAGAGAGCAGAGAGTGATTAGTACATGGTGTTTTATCTTGGGTAGCTTAGTGATGGGGATATGGAGAATGGCTGTTTCGCAGGAAAGGGTAGATTTGTGATAGCCCATTTTCTCGAGGCCTACTTTTAAAGAACACCAAATGTTTGTGGGTATGATTGCAGAACCAAAGAATATGAAGGAGGTTAGCTCTTGGAAACGGACAACAAGTACAAGAAGGAGAGATTTTGGGGTCAAAATGATTAAGCACTGAGGGTGTGTAATAAGAGTTATTATTGATCATCAGTTGAGTGTAGATGGGTTTTTTGAAAGGGGAAAGTTCTGTGGTAATTTTTATAGCAGAAAGCTTTTGATCCTCCATAATAAGGGTACCTTGATTGTCCCAGTAACTAGAGAAAAGGCAGTCTGAGTTATGTAGTATAGAGTTCAATAAGCTGTAGGATCTAGAGAGCATTTTCTCTGGACTCGAGACAGTAGAAATAATTTCACAGAGCCTGTTGATTTCCTGAGAATTGGCAGAAAGATTAGCAAATTGTGATGAGATTAACTCTCTTAATTGCTGGAGAATGACTGTGTATTTGTTGTTGGTTTTAAGAATTAGTCGTAACTCAGAAAGAGTTTTCGCCTTGTATTTGAAAATATCCCATATCTTGATGTCTTTAATAAGAGGAAAGTCAGTGAGGTTAACCATTTTATTATTGATCTTGATGTTCGGATTAAGATGAAGTGGCTGGAGCAGAGGTAGAGCATTTTCGAGGTTAATGTCTTTTATCAGTTTTTGGACTAGTCTGATGTTATGTTTTAGGGTACTAGATAATTTAGAATTGTTAATGGAAGTTGGGGATAAAAAAGGGAAAGCTTTCAGGTTAATTTTGTTAGTAACAATGTGGTGGTACCATATTTTCATTCAGGATGGGGACAGAGTATGAGCTTCACAATTAAGATTTGAAATAGTCAAGATTCTATTAGCACAGATAATCATGTAGTAGAGTTGGAAGTTTGGAAGGCATAGCCCACCTTTTGCCTTAGGGTAAGGTAGCTTGGAGTAAGATATCCTAACTGCTTTAGGAAACCAAATGAATTTGGCTAATTCTTTATTCACTTTGGAGAACAGATTATTGGAAACAATCAGATTTGATGTGTTAAACTGGTAGAGGAGTCTGGGCAAGACATTCATTTTCACTATTGCGACCTTGGATAAAAAGGACAGATTCATGAGTTTCCACCTGTGGAGGTCCTGATGTATTTTAGACCATGTTCTAAGTAAATTGTTTTGAAGCATGGAGGCTTGATTGTGCTTGAAGTGTATTCCGAGGTATTTAAGGAGGTAAGTTCTTTGAAAGGGAGAGTCTGGAAAGTAGTTAGATTTATGACCATCAGGATTAATTGGAAAGATGTGTGATTTCTTATGATTGATCTGATAACCTGAAGCCTTAGAGAACTTATTGATAGTGTTTATGATTTTACACAGGTCTGTGTTGGGATATTGGAAATGTAGATTAAGGTTGTCAGCAAATTAACATGATCTATAAATTAATGTCTTTTGGCTTTTCCCGGTTAGGGGTCACCACAGCGGAACTCTGGTCCGCTAATGACTGGCAGTGGATTTCTACAGCGCCAAGTTGCCAGCCCGATGCCCAACCATCAAAGAAGCACACCCATTCACACACGCACCTACCTGCATGTCTTTATACGTCACTCGACCATGGGGAGGACATGCAAACTCCACACAGAAGGCGCTCCAGCCTGATGGTCTGCAAGTTGGGTTATATGTTCAGCTAAGGCATTCCTAGAATCCTTTTTACTGATATAATATTGATGTTGATATATTCTGGTTTTAAAGCTATTTTTATATATAAATATATTATTTTAAATATATTATTATAGATCATGTTGATTTGGGTGAAAGAGGGGGTCCTACAGATGACTTTTTGGAATTTAAGGAACTTAAATGGCAACTGCAGACCAAAGCAACAAGTTATCCAGGACTAAATGGTGTGGTTTCTATCAGTCCTATTTTAAGACTGAAAGCCAGGTTTGCTATCTAGCTACAACTTTGTTTATGGGGCATACACTGTGATAAAGTCAGCATTTTTTGTATATAATACATGTTATAGGTAGCATGACAGCTAAATTCACATATGCATTTATTTACATATGAAATCATTTATTTACTGGAAGTATTCTAGTAATATTACATGTGAATATGTGTTTGGATAGTTTAGCAGTATGAAAATAAGCAATAAATGTATAAGAAAATGCATGTGTTATAAACTGCAGATGTAAAATATCTTGAAATCCAACTGAGGCAAGTTTTATCACATGATTTTTAGTGCATATATAAATGAGTTGGCCACAATGATTCAAGTTTACTTGGGAGTGGATCAGTTTGCCATTTCCTTCATTTGTGTTATTTCTGTAATGCAAATAACAAAGGAGAAAGAGGACACCTTTGCTAGTACCTCTGTTTAGACACAGCGTATCAGATAGGAACCTTCCCACGTTAATGTCTGCCTCCAATCCTTCATTTATTAACCTACTTGACCTAATTATTGAATCAGAGAATACAAATGCTTCCGTTGCCCTACTCATACAATCCCACCTTACTCTGTCAAATGCCTTCTCTGCGTCAAGACTCACCAACAACAGTGGTATTTTCTTACATTCTGCTTCTGTTTGGATTATCACTGTTATATTAATGTTGTCAAATATTTGCATCCCCTCCACAAAACCACATTGATCCATATCTATCAAGTCTGTCAACATCTTTCCCATTCTTTTATCAGTTATGGACATAAACACCTTATAATCATGGTTTAAAATTGAAATGGGCTTATATGAAGCTGGGTCTGATAGGTCTTTACTGTCTTTTGGTATTATAGCCAACATTGCTTTCTTTCGGGATGTTGGTGCTTCCCCTCCTTTTAAAATACAGTTAATCAAAATCTTCCAGATATTTATCAATATTTTCCTTCTAGCTCCCAAACTTCCACAGGAATACTATCTATTCCTGGATACTTTCCTATAGATTGATTATATGTAAGTAACAGTTTTTATCTCATGTCTTCCTCTCTTACTGTTAATTGTTGAGCATCATCTACCTCTAACCTTGGTATACTTAAGTCTTCCATATATATTTCCATTTGTGTTCTTTCTTGTTTTCCACATTTCTCTGCTTTATACAAATTTCCATAAAATTCCAGAAGTATCTTTAACACCTCTGCAGGATCTCTGGTTATTTTTATTGTTATAGACTCCTTAAGTTTGGCAATAACCCTTTCCACTTTCTGCTGCCTAAGTCATTGTGTTAAAAGTTTTTGTGCTCTGGCATTATTATCAAAAGCAATTGCTTAATAACAATCTTTCTAAACTCGTGCATATTATCTGGATACTCCTTTATTTTCTCTCTAGCACTCAGAAGCTGTACATTTTCTTGTTCTGTGAGATTCCCCTTATTCTGCAATACTTCACCCTTTGCCAGCCCCTCCAAATAATTTTTGTCATATTTTAACCATATCTCTTTTTCTTTTATTTCTACCCTGTGTTTAAACCTAGGTCGTCCTGATGCATCCCCTCCCCTTTTCCTCTGACCCAGATATTCTGCTGAATATCCATTCTGAAATCCTCTCTTTGTCAAATTCACATACTCATTTCTTTTCAAATGTGTCTCCTGCAGCATTGTTATTTGCACTCTGTATTTCTTAATATAATTCAATAATCTTTCCTTTTTATCTATATCTGTAAGGCTGTTCACATTACAGGATAATATGGACATCATGGTCAGCAAGATAGAAACCTATTGTTCCCATCTATTATACATATCAGTTTTTTGAATGTGTATTTTCAGTTTTTGTGTTACATGCATATATTAATGTTTGGCAGGCTGATCTTTTGAGTAGTTGTTTCTTATCTCCAAAAACTGTCAGGCAAAAAAAGCTAAATATAGAGTAATAAAGATAGAAATATCTTAAGAAATTATAGCTAGAGATTGGGATAAAATGAAAATGGAGTTTAAACTAGGATTGAAATAAAAGAGAAAGAGCTATGGTTAAGAAGTAATAGAAGTTACTTTGAGACACTGACAAAGGCTGAAGTGTTGCAGAATAAGGGGAATCTCACAGAATAAGAGGAGGTGCAAGTGTAGAATGCTAAAGCGAAAATAAGGGAGTATCTGGATAATATGCATGCGTTTAGAAAGATTGCATTTAAACAGCTGTTTTTTTTGATAATTCCAGAGTACAAAAACCTTTTGCAGAAAGGCAGCAGGACCTTGAAAGGGTTGATGCCAAACTTAAAGAACCTATAAAAAGAAAAAAATAACCAGAGATCATGTAGAGGTTTTAGAGACGTTCTGGAAATTTTATGAAAATTTGTATAAAGCAAAGAAATCAGGACATCACGAAAGAGTACAAATAGAAATATTTATGGAAGACTTAATTATGCCAAAGTTAGAGATAGAAGACACTCAACAACTAGCCGTTAAAATAGGGAGTGATGAGATAAAAAGAGTGATCAGTCTTCAAGAAAGTCTCCTGGAACAAATAACATTCCTGTGGAAGTTTGGAAATTAGGATGGAAGAAAGTGATAAAGATGTGGGAAAGGAGGGAAAGCACCAACATCTTGGAAGAAAGCTGTGGTGTCTCCATTATCTAAAGATGGCAAAGATCCTTCAGACCCAGTTTCATATAGACCCATTTCAATTTTAACCGTGATTATAAAGTGTTTATGTCTATACCAGCTAAAAGAATGACAAAGGTGTTGCCAAATTTGATAGATATGGATCAGTGTGATTTTGTAGAGGGGGACAAACATTTGACAACATTAATAAAACAGTGATTATCCAGAGGAAATCATAATGTAGGAAAATACCTCTGTTGTTGGTGGGTCTTTATGCAGAGAAAACATTTGACAGAGTAAGTTGGATTTTTATGAGTAGGGCATTAGAAGCATTTGCATTCCTGGATACAATAAGGTTAATTAGGAATGATATTTGAAGGATAAGAGGCAGGATATAAAGTAGGAGGATTTCTCTCAGGTTGTGTTTGGACAGATGAGCCAGGCAGTGGTGTCCTCTTTCCCCTTTCTTATTTGCTTTATATTTCGAGCCAATCAGGAAGGTTAGCTTGAAGATGATATTATTTGTTGCCTGATAAATCCAGAAAAGGACATCTCACTGTTTTGGAACACTTTCAGACATTTTCGAGTCTTTTCAGGATATAAAATTAATGAAGATAAAACAACGGCTATAGCCCCAAATTGTGTACCCTCACACGACTTGGTTTAGTAATACCCATATTTATAGGGACATGATAAGATGAAGTATTTAGGAGTATGGATTAAAAGACTTATTTTATGGCAATTAGGAATATTTGGGAAGAGACTAAAAAGATAATATAAATATTGAGAAACTGGAAATTCTTATTTATGGATATGGATAGTAAGATACAAGCAGTGAAAATGTTTTTAGTCCCTTTAGCCTTGTATACTGGTCAGGTATATTTTTATCAACCTGAGAATAAGTTGTGGACAATAATTAATGAAGAGCTGAAAGAATTTATCTGAGAGGGAAAGTGGGCAAGAGTTAAGTGGGATAAGTTGATCTTTACAATAGAACAAAGTGGTTTAGGTTTACCTGATTTAAATAGATATTTTAGAGCTACACACTTAACGCTCATATACATAACACAAGGAAAAGGCTATAATTCAAAGTTGAAAGGGGTGATGGTGAAGCAAGAAGGAGGTTCACAAAATAGAGTAGGATTTTGGATGCATGTCTGTAAGGAGAATAACAACACCCATACAGAATATTATATTCATGAAGTAGCAGAAAGTATTCTAAGAACTAAGCTAATACAATAACAGAGAAAGGAGATTTTGCCAATAGGAATGACTGCAAGTAGGGGTACAGAAAATAGGCAAGAGGGGGATGGAATTTACTGGAGAAACTGGCAAAGGAACCAATATATTGGTAGCAAATAATTCAAGCAAGAAATAGAGTGAGATGAGGCCAAGAAGACATTTGGATTGCAGGCTAGAGACTGCCTTCCCTACCAGGGCTTGATCTTATTGTGCAGGCAAAGTAAAAGGGATATGGGAATTTAAGTGAAAGACCTGCTCTGGTAGAGTTTTTAGTTGATTCTAGAACAGATGTAGCTGTTAAAACAGGGATAATTAGTAGGGCATTTAAGATATTGCATGATAACTATAAGAATCAATCAGAGGATTTTAGAAAAGATTTGGAAGAGAGAGACTGGAAAACCAGTTTCCAAGAAAACAATAGAAGACATGTGCATGGCTCCCAAGTATGCAACCAAGTCCAGAAGGTTTTGGAGAAATGTTTGAATAGGTATTTTTATATCCCAAGCAGACTTCAAAGATTTTCCAGATGTACTTAGCAAATGTTTGAGGTGTGATGAAGAAAAAAGAAGTAAATGGGAACATATGTTTTGGGAATGTAATGAGTTGGCAGATTTTAAAAATTCCCTGCAGAGTACTCTATCGGAATTATTGGGTGAGCAAATGGCTGTAAGTAAGGAAATTATTCTTTTGAGCTAGGATACAGGATCTGAGTTGACTAGACATATTAAGGCCTTATTAAGTTTAATTCTATTGACGGTCAGAAAAGCAATTACTAGAAAATGAAAATCAAAGTCTACACCAGCTGTATTTGAGGTATTGATTATTATCAAAGAGTTAAAATTACTGGAAGAGGGATCTTTAGCAAAGGGAAGGAGCAAATTACATAGAATTAAATGGCTATTGTAGGAACAATACAAACATAATAATCTTCAGGAAGAGAAGGAGTGAGGTTTAGGGGAAGACAGGAATTCAGTATTTTTTTGTAATGTTGGACTGCTGATAGTAACAATGAAATATATATGATGTATATCCTATTTAAATAGAAAAATGTTCAAATAGTTTGTTTTCTTTTCTGTTAATGTATGTTTGCCTGTGTTTTGAGTGATAATTTTGTAAAGGAGTTTAAATAAATAATACACAAATAATTCAGTCAAGTCCTTATGTGTTGACATATCCTTGATGATGTTATGTAACAACACATTAATCCCATTAAGCTGATTCCAGGTGGAGAGAGTATGTCAAGAATTACCACTTCTAATATTTTATAAATTAAATAATCTTTTAGTAACATTAGGACTCCACCCTAGTGTATGTTCAAACAAGACACTCAACCTTAGCATAACCAGGAAAAAACAAATTAGTAGAGTCCCAGACCTCTGTAATCATGAGCATATCATATCCCTCAAACTGTGCTAAAAAGATAAGTCTAGATATTTGTTCCCTAAATTTTTTACATTGCCATAATATAATTTCAGGATATTATGAAATCTAATTTCTCATTGTCTTTTAGAACTTATAAAAAAAATCTTTATCTTAGATGTTAAATTGCTGGTAACAAAACTTGATCCATTTTTACTAAAATGTATTCTTTCTGTGGCATAGGGCGGTCACGGTGTTGCAGCGGTTAGCATTGTCGCCTCACAGCAAGAGGTTCTCCAGTTTAATCCTTGGCTGAAGTGCCTAATGTACAGAGTCTGCATGTCCTCCCTGTGGTCGCGTGGGTTTCCTCCGGTTTCTTCCCACATCCCAAAGACATGCTGTAGGTGGATTAGACACTCTAAATTGGCCCTAGACATCAGTGTTTGCATGTGTGTGCTTTCTGTGGAAGGTTGGGTGCCGGGCTGGCAACTCAACACCGTAAAACTCCACTGCCAATCATGAGTGGACAGGTGATCCTCTGTGGCGACTCCTAACAGGGAAAAGCTGAACGAAGAAGATTCTTTCTGTGGCATACATATGGTGATCCCTTATAAGCTCTTTCCAATAGATTATTAAAGGAACATTGTAAACAAAGCACAAATATCTCAGGCAATTGTACAAAAGTACTTTCTTATGCAGTTAATTACTGCATTTCTACTTTGACATTATTTCTTTCTAGTTTCCCCAGAGTCTCAAGAGTAGCATTTTTCATGTACTGTAATGGTGTAACATTTCCAAAGTGTATAGAAATTGTGGTGTATTTTATGCACTCCTGCATTATTTTTTTTTTAATCATTCCTGGCAAATCTGTTAAACATAAACCTGAAGGAGTGTACATTTTTATATTTTTTGGATGAATATTTCATAGATATCTGTGTGAAACTTTGAGCATAGAGTCTGATAAAATAAAATACCTTTATTGTGTTCATTAGATTGACGTAAGTCTCTGTCTGATACTAAGTCAGTTACACCGTCATCTGTTTTTGTGGATGAATTAATATTACCTCCAAATGCTTACATGAGAAACATTAGAAGAACTGGCTTCAGATATTCTACTCATTTTCTGCATTCCTTGTCTTTGTCTTACCTTGTAATAAACCATTGTTTTTCTTTTTTTTTTTGTTATCTGATTTGATTTTGTTTCTATAATTAAGACCTATTTTGTTCTTGTTACACAATATTATTACACAATATTTTTCCTTTCTTTATAACTTGACTAACGTTTCATTGAACATATTCTTATTTACCCCTTCTTCACAATTAAGAACTTCCTTTGAGTTATCTGGATCTGATGTTGTCCCTGCCATCAAGGTAAATAAACAAGTAATAACATTAGGTCTGTTTGATGTGAAGTAGTATATATGCCTTTCAGTCGCCCTTTCTCACCCACTTTTCGTTGTAAAGTCATACTTCACAAATGTGATTGATGCTTTATAGTCTCACATTTATTCACTAATTTCAGTGTTTTTGGTGGTCTTCCTGTTCATCTTTATCTCCCAACCCCAGACTCCATTTCAAGTCAAAGGTGCACCATATTCTTCTAGTCAACTCCTGCGCTTTTTTCTGTTTCTCAAGCATTTTCCTTTAATTAATAATTAAAGCACATTGAGTAGAGCTGCAACTTCTTCTGAGTCTTTCTTTAGAGGTATGACTTCTAGATATATCCTTGAAGCAACTACTTGCTCTTCTATTCAATTTCAGTAAACATTACAAGCCTGATGTATTCTCTTGGACTTAAATGGGGGCTTGAAAGGTCCATCCATCAAGGTCTTTTGAACCATAACTAATCTCAGCCTTCCTCCTCCCTTTCTTCTTCGACAGATTTGGGCGTCTCTCATCTGTTCATAACACTGCAACAGTGATCAAAGGAAGGACATAGTACTGTTGAGTAAGAACGTCCCATAACTGTAGAAGTCCAATGTATCACTGTTGCATGACTGCATCCCTCCCTTGCTTCCTTCCCCCTTTTATTATTGTTGGGCTGAGGTGGATTGTTATATTTTCCTCCACTCCTTTTGACTTGTACATATGAACATAGTTGCCTCTACTCGTTCATCATTTCCTTGGTCTGGGGCAAGAAAGTCCTGAGATAATTCACTCCTATAGTCCCTTATGTACATTTGCCTCCTTCAGAATGAGGTCATATGTTGGATATATCTTGTGAGAAGAGGGCACCTAGGCTTTGGTATGCTGGTCAGATATATGGTTACCCTTTGCATGGTATCCCATCTGTTAGTAATACTGCATCAGTGATCAGTCAAACATCTGTTGTTATGGTAAGTTCTTATGAAGTGTATTTTCTTAACATCAGAAATAATTTTGCTGTTTGCTCTGACTTCTGCAAGAAGAGCATCTGAGTTGCAAGACTATATGGTGGATCAGTCTCATTTTCTGCAATCCTTTTTTGTCTAAAGTGGTATCATTGTTTACCTTGAATTAAACTATCCATCTCCCTATTTTCTTACAGACCTTAAAAACAAGGAAGAAGAAATTCTCCTTAGTCTGGATGTCCACAGACAACTCAAATATTATCTTGTTAGAACTAAAACTTTCGGAAACTCTTGATCAGTTATTAATTTTTTTTGAAGATGAGAATAAAGGACAACCGTGTCAAAGCAGGCTATCTCCAAGTGGTTGTCTGTTGCTATTACCATTTGTAGTACCCACTACAATAAGGCAATTCCAAGCCGGGTCAAGGATTACTCTACCAGGGCCATGGTGCCATTTGTGGCTTTTTGGAAAGGGCTGGATTCTAGAATTACTACAGAAGCAGCAACTTGATCCTCTGTACATATCTTTACAAAGCGCTACAAACTAGATTCCTCCTTCAGGATTAGGGAAGGCTTTACTAGGACCATTCGCCAAGGACTCCTTGAGTCTTATACTTCCCCTTCCCATTTGGTGTAAGCTATGGTAGTGTACCCATATAACTAAGGCAGTACAACTTTCTAAGTAACTTACCATAACAGTAGATGTTTGAATGATTGCTGCTACATTAGCCACTCCCTCCCTCCATCCCCCTTATTTTTGTTTGTTTTGTTTCCAGGATGACAGCTTTTAAGTTCAGTTCCTAGCATTGACCTCTTGTGGGCTCTAGACTTCCTCTCTCAGTTGGCATGTAAGCTTTGAAGAACTTGGTGCCCAAATCACTCTTTTTCTTCAGCAGTACTTGAGCTGATTAACAGTTTGGGTGCATGAAGGGTGCCATTAAGTTTTTGAAAGCTGACCAGCTCTTATATCCTTAGCAGGATATAACCCATATAGCTGACGCTACTGCAGCCGTTATCATTCAAACATCTACTGTTATGGTATTTTTAATTACATAACTATAAGTTCTTACTTACGAGCCTACAAGGGGTCCAGTGGGGATGAACACAAAGAGATTAAGGCCCTTGTGTTTAGTAGCAACACAAGATTATGGGGTCCCACTGAGGTGAACACAGAGATTCAGCCAGTAGTGATTCAGTAGGGATGGATGGTAACTGGGGTCTTGCAGGGATGCTTTGTTTGTTGATTTCTCTGCCTGTGTAAAGCCATCTCATTTGCATGATGCTTGATTCATTTTCACAGATTTCACATGGCAACCACGTTCATAGGTAGGTGCTAGGCTATCAGCCCTAGGGCCTGTACAAGCCTAGCCAAAAAGATTCCCTGGCTTTCACCACCCAAAAATTATTTTCCTGTGCCCCTGTCCAGCAAAGCTACAGAAGTGAACCCGGGGTGAATTTCCTATCTCCCATCCAGTCATCAAGATTTTTCTTAAAGAGGACTAATGAGGTTCTCTGCTTGACATAAATGGGCAGTCTGTTCCAAAGTATGGGGAGTGTCTGGGACAGGAACCTATCCCTCCAGTATGTTTTGTTTATTGTGGTGACAAGCTTTAGGTCCCTGGAGCATGTAACTCTGAGGGATTGGGATTTCTAATTGTAGCATGTCCAACAGCTCTCGTCATTGAAACTGAATGTTTCTATTGGTATTCACCCTCATCCTAGGCAATTTAGTACTTTTCTTGCTGCATTTCAGTTGTTGTTGTTATTTTAAAGCATTTTATCTGGTTTTCACACAGTGGTATTCGCTGAAATTCTGCACTTTTAAACTTATTTGAGTGATCTAAATGTTGGAGAAGTTTGGTCTCCACTCTAATAGGAGTTGATGGTAGTCTTCTTTCTTGTGTGCTTAGATTCACTGAAGAAACATAAGAATCTGCTGCTGTTAATGGCCAGAGGGCTATTTTGCTTTGTTTGCTGATTTTCTTTACCTGTATGAAGCTACTGTGTTTGCAAGATGTTTGGCTCATTAACATAGAGCTCACCATTGTTTGGCAACTGCACCATTGAAACAGAGTGTTTTATAGTTTCATAGTTTCATAGTATAGTACTAGGTTATCTGCCCTAGGGCATTTATAAGCCTAGCCAAAGTGTATGTGGCTTTCGCCACCCCATGTAATGATACAAAAGTGTACAATTTAAATTAAATTTAGTTTACTGTGCCTCTATCTAGCAATGACACAGAGATGACCCCCGGGGTAAATCTATGATCACCCATCCATTCATCCAGATTTCTCTTGAAGAGAGTCAGTGAGGGGCTCTGCCTAACATGGACAGGTATCCTGTTCCAGAGTGTGGGAAGCCTCTGGGTTATGAATCTGTCCCTCCAGCATGTCCTATTCATATTTGTGCTGAGGTTTAGATCTTTAGCTCTCGTGGCTCTGATGGATTTGGATTTTTTGAGGTGGAGCATGTCCATTAATTCTGAATTGGGCATGGCCTTGTACATAAAGCACAGATCACCTCTGAGTAGGCGGTATGCTACTGAATAGAGCTGGAGCTTTTTCAGTCTGGCTGCATATGACATATGCTGGAGACCCTTGATCCTCTTGGTAAGGTACTTTTGGGGTCTCTCCAGCTGCTGCAGGTGCCAGGTGAGGTACATACCAAATGGGGCATTGTACTCAATCATAGGCCTGATAAGGGAGGAATACAAGGGTACAATGACATCCTTTGATCTGGATGTGAATCCCTTCATGATAAGGTGGGCAAGGTAGAAGGTCTTTCTAACCACTTTAGCGACGTGGGTGTCAAATGAGAGGTCACTGTCAACTTAGGTCCCCAGGTCTCTGATTACTTTTTCCGTACTTAATGGATTACCACCTGTGTGGTAATTTGTGGGTACTTTGTTTTTTCCAAAGGGGATGACTATACATTTTTTGGCATTTAGTTTAAGGCCATGACTCTGGCACCAGTCGTCTGTTTCTGTGAGGCCCTTCTGGAGGATGCATGTGTCAGCTGGTGTGTCGACTATGGCACCTAGTTTGCAGTTGTCTGCGAACTTTGTCAGCCACAACCCCCCTATGTTTGCCTGCACATCTGGGAAATAAATGCCGAACAAGAGGGGTCGCAAGACAGAGCCCTGTGGGACTCCACTTGTGACTGGCTTAGAGTCTGACATAGCTCCAGCTATTCTGACTTTGTGGGTTCTGTCCTTTAGCCAGTTTGCAACCCATCTTGTGACAAACAGGTTTACATTTAAGCTGTTGAGCTTGTCTATGATGCCTGAGTGGGGTATTGTGTCGAAGGCTTTTGCCAGATCCAGGTTGGCTGTATGAACTGCTTTGCCTTCATCGATGGCTCTAGTGACTGTTTCAAAAAAGTCCACCAGGTTTAAAAGATAGGATCTGCCTTTTACAAAGCCGAACTGGGTAGGGTCAATTGTCTGTAGGTCCCCGATGTCTTTGTTTATGAGTTCCATAATGATCCTTTCCATAGCAGGCTGGTCAAGCTTATGGGGCGGTAGTTTCCAGGGTCTGTAGAGGTGCCAACTTTGTGGAGTGGGACCACTGTAGCTGTATGCCAGTGTTCAGGGATGTATCCTGTAGCAAGGCTAAGATTAAACAGCGTTCTTATGTGTGGGTTTAGCTCCTCTAGGAGTTCACGTAGTACGCAACCCGGGACACCGTCAGGTCCCATGGATGCTGTATTTTTAGCTTTGCTGAGGGCAGCTCTCACCTGGACATCTGAGATTTCAGGAAGGTTGCATTCAGCTGAGATATTTATTTTGTCTTTTGGGGGAGAGGGAGGGGAGAAATTTGCACTGAACCTGTCTGCCAGTATGTTGGCAATATCTGTGGGTTCAGTGTATTTTTTGCCATTAGGAACTAACTCTGTGATTATCTGAGGGTTTCCACCCAGGTTTCTAACATAACTGAAGAAGGCCTTGTGATTATCTTTAGTGTCCTTAGCGATTTTTCTCTCGAAGTTGGCCTTTGATGATTTTATTAGCGAACGTAGTTTTTTGCTAGTGCTGATCAGGGATGCCTTCCCTTTATGGGATTTTGCTCTGTCTTGCAGTAGCTTCCTTCTCTTGTTATAAAGTTTGTTTATGGCTGGGGTCCACCAGATAAGATGCCTGCCTTTGGTGGAAATGGTCTTGGTTTTATTTGGGATTGCATGATCCATGCATTCTTGGAGATGCCTGTAGAAAGCATTTGTGAAGGATTCAGCAGTGTGGGATGTGGTTTCCACTGGCCCAGGGGGCTTGAAGGATACCATTTCAGTCCTAAGGAGTGTAAAGTCGGCTTTTGAGAAGTTTCTCACTGTGGTCTTTTGTGCTGGGGGTGGAGGTGGGATATGAATATCTAGGGTTATTAGTTTATGGTCTGATCTCACTAGTGAGGAGTATACTTCCGGTGTTGAGCATTTTGTCCCCATGTTTGTTATGATCAGGTCAGGTATATTATTTCCCCTTGTGGGGGAGGTGACTAGTTGTTCCATCACATTTGAGTTGATGAATTCCAGGAACCTTTGGGCTAGGGTGTTGGGGCTTGAGTAATGCACCCAGTCTATGTTTGGGTAGTTGAAGTCTCCCAATATGATGGTATTTGGTGAGACATTCATATTCTCCAGTGTCTTCAGGAAGGCTGAATGGAGTTCCTGAGATTGCAAGGGTGGTCTGTAGCATGCTACAAGTTGTATAGCAGTTTTGCCTACGGTTAGTTGCACATGGATGGTCTCTGATGCTTTGTGCGTTGCCACTAACCTGGAGGTGTGGGTGTCTTTAATGAATATGGACACTCCCCCTCCTTTTGTGGTTCGGCCCAGGTTTTGGGGCCGAAATGCATGATACGAGGTATAACCTGGTAGGGCTGGGTGCTCTCAGGAGCCTTGAACCAGGTTTCAGTTACTGCACAGACATCGATGCTCTCCATACTGAGGAGTGCTTCGAGAGCCTGCATCTTGAGGTTTAGACTTCTGGCTTTGAGCAGCATTACCCTTAGTTTTTTTCCTTTATTGTTTTCTAAGGTGGTGGGTTTGTCTTTTGAGCCTTGCCTAAAAAAGGCACTATGGGGGTGGCAAGAGCCTTAGCCAATATCTGGAAGCCTAGTGGTGACAGGTGCAAGCCGTCCCTTGCGAAGCAGCATGGCTTGTCCAACATGTCATCCCAAGCAGACAGACATTGGATCTCCCTAGAATGACACCAGTAATTGAGCCAATTATTAAAGCTGATCATCTTGTCTTTGTATTGTGGCATCATTCTTGGTGAGGGCAAGATGCTGCTCAGGGTCAGGGTCATACCGGCCTGGGCTACATAATCAGAGAGCTCCTCTATGTCTCTTTTCATGTAGTCCAAGGAGGTACGTCTCAGGTCATTCATGCCGGCATGGACAATGACGGAGTCATATTTGTACTTGCTTTGGAGTGACCTGAGTGCTTGTGTTATGTGGGGGATCCTAGCTCCCGACAGGCAGCTCACCGTTACCCTCTCTTTGTTCAGCCTGGTAAGCGGGACGTCAGTGTGTCTGACTATAGAGTCACCTATTACTAGTGTATCAGGCATGGTGTTACGCCTTAAGGGCTGTGATTGTTTGGCACACTGACTTATGTGTTGCTTGTGCAGAGTTTTGAGGTGGTGTTTTCTTGGATGTCTGCTTTGGGAGCCTCTGTTGTTTTGGTAAGTTTTTTATTAGAGCCTCCGAGTATGTCTTTGTGTTACTATGTGTCTGGTTTGCAGTTGTGGTTGGTTTATGTGAGACTGGGTTTGTTGTGTGTGTGGTTACCTTCTCCTCCTGTCTGGTCTTGCTAGTCCTGTGTTGAGAGAGTTCAGCCCCCAGTTTGGCTATATAGTTGCATCTCTCACGTGTGTTTGTTGGGAGGAGAGGGTTGTCTGTGTACATGAGACAATTGTAACATTGTCTCAGGATTCCCAGATTAACCGGCTGAACTTGACATGCTAGAATAGTATAAGGGGGTGATGTGTAACTGGGTCAGAGAGAGGTCTTTGAAGGGAAGTGGGTATTAGCACAGGTTGTAGGTGGATGTAGTGCTTACGTTAGTTTAAGGGTGCTTCACTTAAAAGAAAGGTCTTAAGAGCAAGTGCTAGGCTTATGATAAAGCAAATAGACTGATTTTGTTGAAAGTAGAGCTTTCTTAAGGGAAAAATTGAAGTGCAGACTTGGCGGAGCCAGGAATAGTTTAAGCCTGCTTAACCGGCACTGTGCTATGCGCACAATCGCGCAAAGCTGCGCAAACATGGATTTTAAACAGGGAACTTCAAAAGAGCTGGAAATGGTCCAAAACGACCAATTACTACAAGCTCTTGTGCTGAGGTCACTCCTTCAGGGACAGATAGGCTGCTCAAGGCTCCCCACTCCCACTGGTGAGCAAAGAAACTTCTTTCTATCCAAGTAAGGCAATGGACAACACAGGAACTACACCACAGTCCAGAATACAGCAAAGCCTGTATACTGGTCTAAACTAGTCGAGAAAGGCGGGAAAACAAGGATATTTTTTTGTTTTTTTTTTGTTTTTTAAGTTAAAAAGTACACAGAAATGCAGGAAAAACAGTAATAAATTACTTACACAGGACAGCTCACTTTAGTGGGTAGCCTCAACAGTTAAATTTAACAACAAACTTTCGACCAAGTGTAACTTTAAGTGCAGATAATGTACAATGCAAAAAACGGGTAATAAAGCAGTATAAACTTGTTTAAAGTAAGAAAAGGAAGGTCTCTCAGGTAAAGACAGCAAAAAAATACTTAGATCAGGGAAGTAGTCGCTTTTCTCAGTTCTCTGCTGCTAGCACCACTCTGCAGGACCACGAGGAGCTGTTCTGATACCTTGTCGTAGCCAGATAATACTATACTTGCTACATTGCACTTATTCTTGTTATTTTAAAGTGTTACTGTTTTTATGCAGTGTTTGCTGAGATTCTGCATGTTTTAAGCTTCTTTAAGTGATCTAAAAGTTGAAGAAGTTTTGTCTACACTCTAGTGGGAGTTGTCAGTAGCATGGTCTCTTCTGTGCTTAGACTAACTGAAGAAACTTGTGTGCTGTTGTGACTGGCCAGAGGGCTATTTTACTTTCTGTGTTTTCTCTGCCCATATAAAATCATTGCATTTGTACAGCACTTGGCTTGTTTACTTAAAGCATACCAATGCTTGACAACCATACCTTTGAAATAGTGTTTTTACTACTACCCAACTTAATCCAAGCCAGATAAGTACTCTGCTTGCTTTATTGCACTTGATCTTGCTATTTTAAAGTGTTATTGATTTTTATAAAGTGTTATTTGCTGATATTCTGCACTTTTTTAAGTTTCTTTAAGTGATCTACTAGTTAGAATAGTTTGGCTGCACTCTAATGGGACTAGAAGGTAGCCTGGTCTCTTCTGTACCTAGATTCACTGAAGAAACCTAAGAGTGTGATGTTGTGATTGGTCAGAGGGTTATTTTGCTTTGTTGATTTTTTTCTGCCTGTATAAAGTTGTGTTTGCATGAAGCTTGGTTTATTTACATAGATTTCACCAGTGCTTGACGACCACACTATTGAAGTAGTGTTTTTACGAATATCAAGTCTCATCCTAGCCCAGATAAGTACTTTACTTGCAGTATTGCAGTTGTTCTTATTATTTTAAAGTATTGTTGATTTTTATGCACAGTTATTTGTTAAGAGTCTGCACGTTTTAAGCTTCAGGTGATGTAAAAGTTGGAGAAGTTTGGTCTGCATTTTAGTGGAAGCAACTGATAGCCTGGTCTCTTATGTGCTTTGAGTCACTGAAAAAAACTAATAGTGTGGCATTGTGATTGGCCAGAGGGCTATTTTGTTTTGTTTGCTGGTATTCACAGCCTGTATAAAGTCATCAAATTTGTGTGACACTGCTGATGCAGTTCGCAGTGCCCTGTATATGTCCAGGTACCTAGAAGATCAATTTTCCCTATAAAATCAACCTCCAGATTTTCTTCGGTACTTTGTCACATGATGATTAAGTGGCTTGTGCACAGAGAAGCACTGCCCCATGAATTAGACATAGATTGTAGATTTTGCCATTATAGCACCCAAGTAAGTCAGTTGTAAACTCTCCTGTAACTTCCCTCCTTATATTTCTTGCAGTAAATATCTGGAACCATGGTGTGAATTTTCATACCCTCTCTGTAGCCAGGCTGGTAGAAATGGGCTATCTAAGACAGTGTAGCAATTTGTGTACTTACAATTACCTAATTCTTAAGCAAACTGATACAGTGTGTGAAAGATAATGTTGCACAATATCACTGGAGGCAAAGTCCTCACATACAGTCACTAGTAATACCAAACAGGTTGTCAAAAAGCACTACACCCACCACACACAGTACAGACCAGCTCATAGAGCCACATAAGATGAGCTTCTTAAATGCAATCAACCTAAACATCAAAAGCCTCCCAAATGCAAAATATCACAAATACCCTCAACAACCTCTAAAACACTCAACACAAGCAGCACCTACCACAAAGCATGCACCTATAACTCAGTGTCTCAAAACATAAGCCCATCATGCAAACTTCCAGACAATCAAATGTCTTTGTCATAGGATATTCCATTGTGAGACACTGAAGCATTACTTAGAGGGTCACAGTCTGCTGCCTCTTGGGAGACAAGTTTCATCACATAAAATATACACTTACGTCTGTGAACCATAAGTACACATATGACTCCGTCATAGTACATGTAGGAGTTAACGACCTGGAGTTTACCTCCCTCTACTATATGAAGACATGTTTAAAGTAATCCACTGTTGTATTCCTGTAGGTATTTTCCAAGCAGACTGATAACCAGCGCAGAATATTCACATTCTCAAAATCAAGCAATGAAAACATGAAGAAAATCTCGTTGAGTTCCAAATTGTCTGGTTTATTCAAAGTAATGAGCACTTTCATTTATCAGACCATCTGATGAAGTCTGATAGACAAACGTGCTCATTACTTTTAATAAACTGGACAATGTAAAGATCAAAGAAGAATTGCTTTGTGTTTTCATTGCTTGATTTTGAGAATGTGTACATTCTACTCTGAGTAGCTGTCTGCCTGGAAGATACCTATGGAATACAACAGTGGATTACATCTAACAAAGAGGCTTTTCTTTTGTTTTTACTCTTTGGTCCCAGGGAGAACCAGACACTCCACTGGGTTTGGAGAGCCTGTATGGAACCAACTGCATCATAGGTAGCCAACATTTTGTATCAACTATATGAAGAAAGACATAATGGAGCTCTCAGAATAAGTGCCCGATGCAAATATAAACCTAGCCATGAGCAGCATTTTACCTTCAACTAGAATGATGTCACAATATGAACAAAAAATAACTTACTTTAACAACTGAAATAGCTCCCAGTGTCATTCGAAGGAGATGCAATATATAGCTGTCTGGAGTCACATGGTATACTGCTTTGTCAGGGATGGTCTGCAGCAGTCCCCCCCCCATGTTTTTTTGTATATTGGCAAAAATCTTATCCACCCCCCCTTAGTGCCTTTTTAGATAAAGTCAGTCTACAAAAGCTTCCAACATTGCAAAATAAATTTGGAAACATGAAGATAGTAATGCTTAATGCTAGGAGCCTAAACAGAAATCTACACTCCCTACAGGCACTCATTTCCCTATAATGCATTGATATATTTATCATCACAGAGATGTGGTTCAAGAATTTTGAGAGCACCCTTTCATTGCAAAGTTTCAACACCTACCACGCATTTAGACCCACTGCACTAGATGAAGGCACTAAAGCCAGTGGTGTCTTCATATTTGTTAAAACAAAACTACACCTCCAGACTCATTAAGCAGGGTAATGACCTGGAACACCTCCATGTTCAACTAACAATTAATAAAACCTAAGTAAAGGATCCCTGCCCGCATGAATCCTACCTATCTCAGATGGAAGCCTTAAGCATTCAACCAAACGCCATTATCTTAAGGAACTTCACCTTCCTCTCTATTAGAAACTTATACATCCCCAAACACATATGTCCAGAGATTTGTGGACTTCATTAATACAAACTCGGTAGACCAGTTAGTCTGAACCCCAATGAGGGATGAGAAAATCTTGGACTTACTTCTTACTAATGTGGGACGGCTCTCTTTCCCTCCAGTTGTTACTCCCTCACTAGTCAAATCAGACAATAAGTTAGTCATTAAGACTGAAGCCTGAAGCATTCTTCAATAACTTGTTCAAATTTTGCCAAGGTAAATCTATTAAGGCTGAGTGATGACCTGGCAAAATTCAACTTTCTTTTCTACCCTGAGGACCACACTGCAAATGTGGAATCCTTAATCACCAAATTCTATAAACATATAAGTAACAGCATATAAGCATATGTCCCCTCCAAAATAAATACAACACCAAGTTCAAAAATAAACCCTTATGGTTGAACCTAACATAAACAGGACGTACAATAAAAGTAAAATGTTCATTGCACATAAAAAACAAATTTAATTCTGCATATTCGAAAAATGCTAAGGCCATCAGAGAAACTTGGACCCTGATTAAATCAACCAAAGCCAGATACTTGGTAAAAAAAATAACCGCTCAGGCAAAAGACAATCACAAAGCCTTTGTTAACTGTCATAAACCTCAGAAATAATGTTCAAAATTGCAATGAGCTAATAGTAAACAATATGACATGCTTTATGTCTAAGGGCTTAGCAAATATACTAGCAGATAAATTTAGCTCTAACTTCACCCCTCCCCCCTGCCTAGATCTCTTATCAACATTCACACACCCCCAAATATTCCAGGAAGAAGTCCACAGTGTGCTATCCAAGACCAAGAACTTTGCTTCTGTGGGGATGGATAACATGCCAGGATGCATATTGGTCAGCCTGAAGCATAACTTGTCAAACCCCCTACACATGCTTTTCAATACTGACCTCCAAACAGGGTTTGTACCAAATGAATGAAAGACTGCAGCAGTCATCCCGCTTCAGAAAGGTGGAATATAAAATGATAAGGGCAACTATAGACCTATAGGCCTCTCCAGGCTCATCTCTAAGGTTATGGAAAGGAAAATTATAGAATTAATAAGCATAGAACATAGATACTCTACAAAATGTAGATGCAAGCAAGTTTGGCTTTGTCAAAGGCAGGGCCTACCAACTCAACCTGGTTAACTTATTCAAGAAGGTCACCGAAGCAATGGACGAAGAAAACACTGTTCACACCACATATCTGGACCTTGCGAAGGCATTCAACACCATCTCCCATTCAGGCATAGTTAGTAAACTTATCCAGCTAAAGGTAAAACCCTGCATAACTTAATGCATAGCAAACTAGCTCACACTTGGAGCACAAGAAATTAGGGTGGGTGGATCTTCCTCCACCAAGAGACCTGTCACTTGCAGAGTACCCCATGGCTCAGTCCTCAGGCCACTTTGTTTTGCCATCTACTTTACAGAGGTCAAGGGAAATGCTAAGAGCTTAGGGCCGACAAAATTTGCTGATGACTATAAACTCGGTGTCATCATAAACTCTCCAGAAAATGCCAAGATCCTTCAGGAAGGCCTGCCACACACACATAACTGGTGTCAAAACCATGGCTTAAAACAAAATGCCATAAAGTGCATAATTGTATAATTTGGCAAGCAAGATGTTGCTTTACCTATCACACTAACAACACTGTCCTGAAAATTGACCCAGTAGGGGGAGACCTCAGAACTTATGTAGACAATAAATTGTCATTTGACCACTATATGTTGACTGTAGATAAGAAATCTTCCTTTATAGCACTTATTATTAGGAAGGGTATCCATCTAAATTTAAGGAACTGATCATGCTACTGTACATTGCACTCATTAAGCCGATCATTGAATATAATGCCCCATTTGGCATGTACCTGTCCAAGCAGCTGTCTCAACTCTAACAACCACAACTTTTTCTCACCAAGAAAATCAAGGGACAAAATCACAAAAATTACTACTACTGCCTCAAAGCCCTGTCCCTCTTGTCAGTGCTTTGAATCTTTGCCTCTTGTCAGTGACCTACAGGCTACTAAGAGGAGACATATGCCTTTTATACAGAGCCTCTACCAACCTCATCCTTTTAAACCTTCTGCACATCTGTAAGTCCAATAGTGAAAGAAACACCCTCCCTAGAATCCTCAATCTCCATTGCAACTTAAATAGAACACGCTGGAGGGATAGGTATGTCTCACAGGAAATACCACTTCTCTGGGAGTGCCTTCCGCTCTGTGTGAAGTTAAGTATATCTCGTACTTAATCCAAACACAACATGGATCCATAGATGGGAAACTTTAAGTTCAACCAAGTTATGGCACTGTTGTCCCTTATGAATATAGGGAACACTTGTTATATTGTGTTTTTGGGTGAGAGGGTTACTCAGAAGCCTAGGGGTTTAATGAAGTTGAAGAGGTGGTCTTCATGAAATAGTGGATAGTTAAAATAAAGTATAAGGTGAAGAAAAGTGTGGTTCAGAGATATTTAGTGCTGTGCTTGCTAATGCAGGGAGGAGTGAGGTCATTTTTCTTTGTATGGATCATTGTTGCAGTCTTGGGATTTTGCTTCATGTAATCACTAACATCCAACCAAACTTTTAGATCTTTCTATCTTTCCACCTGGCTAGAATGACTTGTCCTGACAGATTTATCACCATCAAGCTCCCACTATAAGGAGCCAGCATCATCTTCAGTACTTTCTTCCATGTCTGCAGTAAACATTATCCACATTGTATGCTTAGGAGTCAGAAAATTCACAGTGGTATGGTCTTGCTACAGACCTAGCTTACCCCCTCCCCAGACCCCACAACAGCCCCTGAATACCCCTTTCTCAAGCAGACATAACACTATACACCTAGTGCATGTATTATTTTCTCAATCCAGTTTGTAAATGAAGATGCACCGATATTCAATTCACTTCTTCATATCAGTTGCAGAATGTGTCCATTTAATCAGTTTACAAATGCATCTTGTGTATTGCAGTGTGGCCTTATCAACACATAACTTTTCCATTTAAAGAGTATAAATGACAGACGTGTGGTGACCACAGTCCTAAACCATACATATTCTCTTACTCACAACCCAGACCAAGGAGAATAATTCCAAAGATATAAAATCTGATATTAGCATGGTGTGATACTTGTACCTCTAAAGCCAACTTAATACTACTCAGTATTTTTGTGGCATAATTTTTGTGCTTGTGGACAAGACCATATAGGTTCATAGATTAGTACTAGGCTAACTGCCCTTGTGAGCCATTTTAAGCCTAGCCAGTTATCCCTTGTGAGACTCAAACCTTGCACCTTGTGTTTGTAAGGCAAACACCTTAAACCTTAGGCCACCCTCCCAACCAGATGTAGTAATCTGCCCCATCCTTATAGCAATGCCAACAGTAATTACTATTTGAAATATCCTGACTGTATAGCACTGTCATTGTCAGGTGCTACATGTATATAATAATTTAACAGTGGTGACTCTAGATATCATAGGCCATATCTCGTCATATGTAATATTTATAAAACACCAGTTCTTTTTCTGAGATGGGGTCTGCTAACATTCTGCAGTGGCAGATTTAGGCTTTGGTGCAGGGGTGTGCACCTCCCCCTTTTTAAACTCATGCTATAACTTGGCCAAGGACGTCGGAAAGCATATGCTATGTACCCTGTAGCATACACATTGACAAGCCAGGGGTAGCAAATGTGTAAAAAAAAAAAATCTTTAAAAAATGTTCCAAAAGTCCTCCTCTCCCCAACGATAAGCTTTTTGTACTCCAAGCCAGCCAGAACCATTATTATCACTTTGTTTTAGTCCTGCTTGCTGCCTGGGGGAAGGGGTAAAAATGTTGGTGGTCATGCCTTGCCTAAAGCTAAGTGGGGTGGGGTGTTGGGGGATGACTGGACAAATCAATCCAAAAAAAAAAAACAACACTGACTTTTTTTTTTTTAGTTAACATGATTGAGATTGGCTGCAGGTGTATTTGGCGGGCTGCTTAATTTCCGTTAAATACAGCTGTGGTCAATCTCTTGTTGTTGCTGGTGCCTGCCTAATACTAACATTTGGAGTTTGAAGAAAGTCTGAGTGAAGTGCCGTGCAACTCCTTTTCTTTGCAGTCCTGTAGTGTGGGAGATTTTTCTGTTGGATTTTAGTACAGTGTGTACTAAATCAATTATGCTTTTGCATTCTCCGATCAAGTGTGTGCAGCACTGTACAGGACAGTCTCCTGATATTTGGTTGGGTGCTCCATAGGGCAAGGTGCATAACGCAAGAACTTCAGAACAGCTTGTTTCTTTCTTTCTCGTTTTTTTTTTTTTTTAAGACCAGACAGGAGCCAGGACTTAAGATGATAATGCAGGTATGGTCGTTTTCTCGCACACTTCTTTCCGAGCCATACTGCTGCAAAAAAACTGTGAGGTAAGTGTCAAATTGTGAATGTGTGTAAGTATTAAGTAAACAGTGTTTTGTGTGCAAGTCTTGAGTAAATGTGTGTGTGCGCAAGTGTTAAGTAAATGGGTGTGTGTGTGTTCTCTAGTCTGTATGTTACTGATGACTTGAAAATGGGTAAAACAGTTACATGTTACAGATGGGGCATGCATGTCTGCAAAAGAACTTCACTAAAGTGACATTTTTGGCACAGGGCAGCTGATAATTACATCAAAAACTAAGCTTATGAGATTGGAGATTGGGAGACAAACTGAATGGTTAATATTTTAGTACAGCACATGGTGATTGAAACTATAGATACATTTTAGGACTAGGGAATATATGGTATGGTAAATGGGTCGTTCCAGGTTTGTTTTTCTAAACATATGAACCAGTTGGTTAGTGATAGCTATAGAACTATATTTAGAATAAAAATGTTTAGAAAGTCTAGGAAATTGGAAATGAAGTCATTGTTTTTTTAGTTACATTAGACCCAAACTTGAGTGTGGAATTACTATATGGAAACTATATAAGAAAATCATGAGTGAACTGTAATGACTCCAGCAGAAATATACCAAGAGCATTAATGAAAGTAAAAATCTGTCACTGTGAAAGACTAAAATATCTGAACTTGTACAGTGTCTCAGATATTTAAGAGGTGACCTTATTTAGGTATATAGGGCATTTAGCGATGACTACCTCTGGTTATCGAAAAGTAGTTGAGAATCATCAGACAACCTATGTAGAGGATTCTTTAGGAATGGGAAATGTACTAATTGCTTCTCTAAGAGAGCAAATGATGCATGGAATACACTACCAAATTACATTAAAGCGCATACTAGTTTAGATATTTTTAAGAACAGTCTGGGACTTATTATGGGAACAACTGTTTTGTTATACTGGCAGGGTAGAAGGGCATTATTGCCCATGCTTGAAATATTTCTATGTATGTAAAACCTAAAATGGGAGAACAAAGGCCAAGAAATGTGGCTAAACATGGCTAAAACCCACAATAAAAGATAATGAAATTACCCCCCCCCCCCAGGCTACAACATCCTTAGCTAAGACCGCTTAAACAAAAAAGGTGGCGGGGTTGTAGTCCTCTATAAAACCGAACTACAAATAAGCAATACGAATCTCTACCCTATATCTGACAGTAGTGTTGAAATAATTATTTCAAAACTTCAGCTCAACCCTCACAAAATAATTAATATTATCTGTACCTATCTTCCCCCTGGAAAAAATCCGACTGTATTAGAAAACCTTCTTAACTGGCTTTCACTAAATCTCCTACAAGAAACAATACTTTTAGGAGACTTTAATATTGACTGGAACAAATGTAAACATACCAACCCAACCACCCTCATTAACCTACATGGCTTCTCGCAAATCATTAACTCCCCAACAAGAATAAACAAACTTAATAACAAAGAAACTATACTCGACTGGATATTAACAAATAGTCCACAACAAAAATACACAACAGGAACTCTCCCAGATGACCTTAGTGACCACTCTGTAACATATATTATCAGGCACAAAACAAATGTTGCTATCCCTATCAAAGTCAGAACATTCCGCAGCAAAAAAATCTTTTGACCCCAATCTGTTTCATAATGAACTTATGCAAGTTAATTGGTCACCTCTGAAATCACTCCCTATAGATGAAGCTGTTAGTTACTTTAGTAATACTTTTCTAGATATCCTTGAACATCATGCCCCAATGCGTTCTATACGCATGAAAACCAAAGCTGCCCAGTGGCTCTCAAATGAAACTAAAAAACTAATCCTTAGCAGGAACAAAGCCTGGGCTAAATGGCGTACCACAAAAAGCGTAACTGACAACCTTACTTTTAGACAACAAAGAAATGTAACAAAAAAAGCCATCCTACAAGATAAAAAGACCTATTATACACAGCTTCAACAATCCTCCCTTCACCAACCACAAAAATTCTGGTCTGCTATTAACAAGCTCCTATCCCCTGGCAAAGCTGCCACACCAAATCCACTAGGCTCTAACTCTGACTACCCACAACAAACAGCTAATGCCTTTAATACCTTCTTTACTTCAGCCATATTAAAACTGGCTAACCAACAAAACCCTGATACATCCAAACTACTAACCCAAACTACCTCTCTCCCTCCATTTCACCTAAAACCGATACCAACCTCCTATATATCATCCTTACTTCAAAAACTATAAGCCCACAACCCCCTCAGCAGACAAATTACCAGCTGAATACCTCCGCCTAGGAGCTAAAGCTCTTTCCTATCCCATCTCTATACTCATCAACAGGACTATAAAAGAAAGTACTATTCCATCACTCTGGAAAATCTCTTATATTATTCCTTTATTCAAGGGAGGGGACTCCACTGAATATTTAAACTTCCGTCCTATAGCATTACTTTCTCCTCTTGCAAAAATAATGGAGAAATGCATCCACACACAATTACTTCACCACCTACTCAGCCACAACCTCCTGGCTAATTGTCAGCATGGGTTTCGACCATTCCATAGTACTAGCACAGCATTACTATCCTTTATTGACTCTATTAACAAAAACCGCAACAACAACACTCTTTCTTCAGCATTCTTTGTTGACCTGTCTAAAGCCTTTGACATGGTCAATCACCAACTTCTTCTATATTGTTTAAGATCCTTCGCTCTAGATAATCTTGCCTTAAACTGGTTAGCATTTTATCTGGACAACCGTAAACAGGCAGTTCTCTGGGATAACCATCTCTCTGATCTCCTCCCCAACACTATAGGGGTCCCTCAGGGCTCTATCTTAGGTCCTCTCCTGTTCTCTATCTTTATAAATGACCTTCATCTAGCTACTTCTCAGTAACTTGCATTCAATACGCTGATGACACAACCATTATATGCTCAGCCTCAACTCAAAGCGAGCTGCACACTCTCACACAAAATACCTTCACAACTATAGAGCAATGGTTCTCGAATCATTGTCTAGTCCTCAACCCCAAGAAAACCAAACTCCTGCTCTTTACACCAACTCACCTATCCCCCTCTATTAACTTCACACTTACATCCAATAATGGTACCCTCATCCCCCCAGACCAAACCACTAAACTCTTGGGTATTACCATTGACAATCAACTGAAATTTGACACTCATATCAACGCTACAATTAAAGCTACTAACAGAAAAATTGGCGCTCTCTATAGAATCAAAACTTTCCTAACTCCCGAAACTAGAACTACCATTGCTAGAACCCACTTAATCTCTACCCTTCTATATGCTTCCACCATTTACACTAATCTTTCTAAGCACAATCTCAATAAACTAGCTTCAACCTACAACAACATTGCCAGATTTGCCACAGCATCTCCTTATAGGACTCATCATTGTCTTAATCTTAAAAAACTAGGCTGGCTGGAATTACCCAACCTAATACAATTCCACCAACTTACTATTGTCCACAAAGCCCTTTATCACCCTAACAACACTCCAACTCTCTCCTCCCTCATACAACCCTACAATAATCAGAGGAACCTACGCTCGTCTAACAAACTTCTGATACAAATTTCCCAATCAAATAACTCAGCAGGTGACTCCATATTCTCCAACTCAGTTGGCAGAACATGGAACAAACTACCTCAATACCTCTCTACACTATCTTCACTCCCACTTTTTAAAGCTAAAGTAAAACTCTTCCTTTCCAACCACTGGCTCTGCTCTTGTACCAACCCTAGTTGAACTTTTTTTCTTTCCTGCCCTTGGTTTCCTTTATCCCCTTATTTCTTTTTCCTAATTTCTACCCCACTTGAACGTCCTCTTCAAATTAATTACATATCTATATTTATTTTCTTCTCAATTCTGTAATAGAGTATTCTTCTTGGGTATTCATTTTTTTTGTTCTATGTTAAGCCTCAATGTTAAGTTGTCAATCTCGCCTTCATTCTTGCTTGATGGGTTTGCTTTAGCTCGAGAACTCCTTTTACCAGCTCGAGGCAGCCCCATATCCCATGATGCAAGGCAGTAAGTACCCAGATCTGAGGTCTTCTTTACCAGCTCCTGGTAAGTTGTTTCACTTTGTGATTTTCAAGCCCCTTTTAGTCAAAAAATAATTTTTACATAGATTAAATTGTTTCTATTCCTTCCTGACAGAGTTTCCCTGTCTTTTTGCATTTGTGCTTAGTTATCCCTATCCCATCCCCCTGTGTGTGTGGTGTTTTTTACTAGAATACCTTTTTGGTATTTTGGGTAATTTAATTTTATTTGGACTGGTGTGTGTGTGTTGTGTATCGCACCATGTCAAAGGAGAGGGTTTCAGGTTTTAAGAAGTGTGACTCGTGCTGTCAGAAGATGTCTCTGACAGACGGTCACACTTCTTGCCTGTATTGTCTGGGCCCTCTTCACCTGCAGGACTCCTGTGCTATTTGTCACTCCTTCAGCCAGAGAGTCCTGCAGGAGAGACACAACAAACTGGTTCTTACGGAGGGCTCTCCGCTAAGAAACCAGCAAGAGTTTCCAAGGCCCAGGCTTCTGTTTCTAAGGCTGGAGCCGATTCTGGCTTGATTTTCGGCACACCGGCGGCCATCGGTGCCGAACCTGTATGTTCATGTCCACTGCGCGGCTCGATCTCCGGCCCACCATGGCACAGGCATAGGTGTGTGCTCCGATCGGCTCGACACACGTACGCTTGGTGGCTGTATGCGGCCGCTGGAGCCGATACATCGGCGCTCTTCGTCGTCGGCTCCGACAGGATCCGTGAGGTCGGCATGGCTCATTCCAGGAAGAGGTCGAGGTCTCCTTCCTTGGAGCCGATATTTTCGCCCGCTTCACCTCTTCTGTCGGAACTCTTCAAGGTCATCCAGGTTGTCTGACCATGACCTAGAGAGTGGTCAGCAGATTGCTCAAGTCACAGGTACTGGCCCAAATGCTTCACAGTCCGTCTCAGCAGGTCCACACCAGTTCCTCCTTCAACTCTACCCCAGAGCTTGGAGTTGGAGTCTTCGGGCATAGTTACTGCTACGGCTGGAGGACGGATACCCCTTCTGTTCCTTCAGCCTCTACTCTTATCTCCTCTTCCTTAGAGGGATTCGTGGTCGGGCTTCCATGGTCTCCTCCGAGGGGTGAGTGGCATCGACCTTGTCCCCCTTGGAGCCTCGACATCTGCCTTGGATGCTTCCCTTCGGTGGTCCCTGGAGTTCCTAGCGGGTTCTCGGACCTGCCTGGGAGGGAGCATTGTGATGAAGAGTGTACTGGCCACTGGTATCAGTCAGCAGTCTCTTCCTCTATTGTACCTGTTGACATCTCTGCCACTTCTCTTGCTACAGGACCCAGAGATCCTCCGCCTCAGGTTTCCCCATTGGGAATTTCCCTCTTCCGAGGATTCTCCTGATGTTTCGGGAGATCCTGGACAGCATGTAGACTCCCCGAGTCTGTCACGGTCGATACTGACTTTGATAAGTCAGAGGGATCCCCTAGATCCCCTCTGAGGATGTCTCCTTTCAGACATCCTAGAACTTCTGAAACAGAGGGAAACTGGCCCACCAACAATCCCTCTGAGGATGAGTCAGTATACCTAGAGGCGTTTGGATCTCGGCCCTCCACCTCCTGGGTGTCTCCGCCTTCGACCCCCTTATGCAGGTGATTGCGCGTGGACAGCTCCTGACTCTGTAGAGCCAGTCCCTAGGAGGCCTTCTAAATTTATCACTGCCCCTAGTGACAAACAATTCCTTACCAAGGGTGTCCCGATGCCATGGTGGTGGCTGCGGCCACCAAAAGGAACTTGCAGATCCTTCCATCCTCCTAAAGGACTCTAGGACCATGGATGATGTTTTCCTCAGCGACCTTTGCTATCGTTAGCTGAATTATCTTTGTCACTTCACCAGACTCCAGAGAGATATCCTGAAGGAGCTGGGAGAAGTAGTTCAGGATCCTACAGCTGCAGGGGCTCAAGAAAAGATTGCTTCGCAGCTAGGAACCCTCAATTCCATTGCTAACTCCTCCATGCGGCTAATATCTTATGCTGCGGATGGGCACAGGTGTGGCTCTTAGACGCCAAGCCTGGATCTATGTGATTTTCCTTCACAAATTCTCCCTTTGATGGGTCAGCTTTGTTTGGCCCTCAGGTGAAGGAGACCTTGACCAGGTGTGAGCAGGACGGCAAGACTCTTTCTGCTGTTGGAGTCCGTTTTCCACCCCTTCTAGGCCTTATCCCAAAGGACAGAAGGGTGGTAAGATGTGTTTCAGAAATCCCAAGGAGTCACGCCGGATTCACGTGGTCAGTTTACCCCTAGAGGCAGAGGGGTAACAACAACAGACGCCTAGAGGCAGAGGGGTCCAAACCAGGGAAACAGGGAGCCTCTCTCTGATAAGCCCTTTCAGCATCCCTGAGGTGTTGCCCGGCTGTCCCTCCTTGGAGGCAGTCGGGAAGATTATCACTGTACCCAGAAGCCTGGCATTCCCTCACTCAAGACAGATGGGTACAGTCGATCATATCCAAGGGTTACATTATTCCTTTCGAGGAAAGTCCCTTCCCTCAAGTTCCCTTCCAGACGTACCACCCGGTCTAAGGGACATTGCAGAGTTAGAAATCAAAACTACTGCAAAAGAGCCATTCAGCCAATTACAATAGACCATTCAGAGCCCGGAATCTACTCAAGGTTCTTTTGGTCCCCAAAAGACGGGAGACTGGAGACCAATATTGGATCTCAGCAGACTCAACAAGTCTGTCAGGAAGACAAGATTCGAATGGTCACTCTTCAGTCAATTCTGCCCTTCTTACAGAAGGACAACTGGATGTGCTCAATAGATCTTCAGGATATCACATCAAAATTCACAGACGCTCCAGGAGATTTCTTGGGGTCCAGTCATTTCCAGTTCAGAGCCCTGCCCTTTGGTCTCACTACAGCCCCCAGAGTGTTCACCAAATGCATGGCAGTGGTCACGGCTCACCTGAGACGTCAAGGATTCCAGGTGTTTCCAGATCTCGACGACTGGCTCCTATCAGCCACCACCAGGCATCAGCTTATACAAGCCAGGGATTACACAATAGACCTTTGTTCTCATTTGGGCATCTCAGTCAACTTCGAAAGTCATCCTTATCGCCCTGCCAGTCTATTACCTTCATAGGCGCAAACTTAAACACTGTTCGGATGTCAGCTACCCTTACAGAACAAAGAGTTTCAGACATTCAGACTCATGTCAGGATCATTCTGGCCAGCAAGAAAGTACAGGCCAGAATGGTTCTAAAGTATTAGGTCTCATGGCTGCGGCCATTACTCTTCTTCCCTGGCTCGATTCTACATGCGCCTCCTTCAGTGGATGCTGTTCACACAGTGGTCATACCAGCAACTCCCAATGCGTCACCAGATTCTGGTGACACAAACATGCAAAGAACATCTTGCTTGGTGGATCACATCGTCTCAGGTTCACCAAGGCAGGTGCTTTGTACCTCCGTCCCCGATAGCCACTGTCACCACGGATGCCTCCCTGATCGGGTGGGGTCATTATCAGGGCAGGATGGTTCATGGGGTACCATCTGCACATAAATGTCCTGGAGATGAGAGCAGTGCTTTTAACGTTGCAAGCCCTCAACGACTTTCTTCCCATAGGGACAATTGCAGTCCACACAGACAACATGTCTGTAGTTTGGTATATCAACAAACAGGGCGGAACCAAGTCCTACCCCTTGTGTGAAGCCAGACTATGGCAATGGGCGATCTCCTCTCATCGGTTTCTGGTAGCAACGCATATCCCTGGGAAAACCAACATTATAGCGGACAGATTGAGCAGAGCTATTCTCATGCCTCACGAGTGGTCTCTCAAGCAATCCATAGCGGAAGAGATTTTTCTGGAATCCATGTTGCGATCTTTTGCTACTCCCCAAAACAGCAAATGTCCAGACTTCTTCAGCCTCTTCCCTCTATCAGGCCATCCCAGAGACGCTCTGACCCAGGATTGGCCCCAGGGACTTCTTTATGCCTTCCCCTTTTCCTCTGATCCCTCAGGTGATCCAGAAAGCTACCGTTTGAGAGCCAAATTGATTCTCATTGCCCTTACTGGCCTCGACAAGTTTGGTTCCGTTCCTCCATCATCACCTTTTGGTGCCGCCGTGGCATCTGGACCCAGTGCCAGATCTACTGATTCACCAATCCGGTCAGCTGCACCGGTCAATCCCTTCTCTCAACCTCACAGCATGGTTGCTCCACTTCCTTCCCTAGCCTTGATCTCTAACCCAGTTAGAGATATCATAACTAAAATCCTCTACCAGGAGGATTTACACAAGCAAATGGAAGCGATTCTCTTATTGGGCTAAGGCACAAAATATTGCTCCTTGTACTGCCCCTGTTCAGGCAGTTCTGGACTTCTTAGCAGAGATTTTTCATGCAGGCTCCTCTTCTTCCACAGTCAGAGTTCAGTTGGCTGCTATTTCTAATTTTCATGTTGGGATAGCAGATCATAATATTATGTCCCATAGGCTCTGCAGGGCCTTCTTGAAAGGAATTTTCCTACTAAAGCCTCCAATCAGGAATCCTCCTCCTCAGTGGGATCTAAATTTAGTGCTGACATCCTTGATTCTTCCCCTTCGAGCCAGCTGTTTCTTGTTCCCTGAAATATCTTTCTTGGAAAACTTTATTCCTAGTGGCTATTACATCTGCCAGGAGGGTGTCTGAACTTCATGCTCCTATTTGATTTTTCACAAAGACAGAGTATCTTTGAGAACTAATCCATCATTTTACCTAAGGAAAACAATCTGAATCAATCCATTGATCTCCTGTATTTTTCCTAACTATTCAGATAGAGCTGAACAAAAGCTACATTATCTTGGCGTCCACCGTCAGCTTAGATATTATTTGGACAGAACAAAAATTTAGGAACTCTGATCAACTTTTGTTTCATATGCGGATAATAAAAAGGCCTTCCTGTTTCTAAAGTGACTTTGTCCAGATGGCTTTCTTCGGTCATCACTGAAATTTATACGATCAGGGGAAAACAGCTGTGCTCAAAACCTAAAGCACATTCAACTAGGAGTTTAGCTACTTCTACAGTTTTTCAAGCTAGACTGCCTTTGGACACTATTTGTGCAGCGGCCACTTGGGCCACTCCTCACACTTTTGTTTCCCATTACAAATTGGACTTGGCCTCCAGGGACAGAGCCAGTTTTGGCTGTACAGTCCTCAAGAGTTTGTTCCATTGAGCCACCCAGGATAGAGGTGCGTCCCATCAAGCAAGAATGAAGGCGAGATTGACAACTTAACATTAAGAAGTTATGTACCTACGTTCCATGTTAGTTGTCTTCTCCCTCCTTCCCCTGGCCTGGACAGACCTTGTATAAGAAACTATTATGCTAAAGACCATTCAAACCTGGTCCTTTTTCCATCTGTAAGTTTCTTCTTCCTTTGGGAAGTATTTTATGCTTGGTGTTATTGCCCTTTGTCAACAAACGAGATCTGGGTACTTACTGCCTTGCATCATGGGATATGGGGCTGCCTCGAGCTGGTAAAAGGAGTTCTCGAGCTAAAGCAACCCATCAAGCAAGAAAGAAGGCGAGAGAAGACAACTAACATGGAACGTTATGGTAGGTACATAACTTCTTATTTTGTACTCTGATCCTTAGGGAATTTGCAGTTGGTTATGTTAAGTTTCTTAAATACTATTATATATTTTTATTTCTGCATTATTTTATATTGTTTGTATAAGTTTAACTTGTTTTAGTAGTTTATAGCGGAGCTTTTTTCCCCGGGCCTCCACTGAAAATGGACATATATCCAGTTGGACTAGCCCGGTTAACAAATGTAAAATAAATAAAATAGGGAGAGATTTTAAATATCACTCTTAGAAAGATGCTGGAATAACTGGATATGCGTTAGCTTGCATTTTCACTGTTTAGAGAAACATTTTTCCACATTTAGGACTCTAAAAGCTGGGCTGGTTAATAGTGTGAATATTGTCAGTCTGATGCCAGCTCAAACCGTAGAGAGAGGGAATTGATTTATGTTTGACAGCAAATTAAAATTGATGGCTTTCCAAAAAGTCTTTGAATGTTACAGCTGTTCAAACCAACACTTTTATCTATGTGTAGAAGCAGTCTGGTGATCACAGCTGGTGGCTAGAAGTGGCTGTCTGTCTGGGGATGGAAAGTCAGCATAGCTCTCAACTATGTCTCATTATGAGGAATGTTCTTCAGTTTGTGAGTCTGAGTGTTAACTGTTGTCATGGTATAGAATTCTAAATCATGTCAATCAGTAAAACTCTTAAGTATGAAGAAACAGTTATTTTATTTATCATGCTATGAGCATCCTAGATGAAGTTGTTAATAAATGCTTGCCTTTTGCTCCATATTGTCACATTATGTTCTACATTTTGGAGATGAGGGGTTGAGTGCTATGGGAGCCAGTCAGTGGAAGAAAACAAATGGCAGACTTTAAGTCAGTTCATGTAGGACATATTGTTTAGGCCTTGTATCCTTTTAGTAAGGTATCTGTGTGGGCATTCCAGTTGTTGCATGTGTCTGGGCAGATACAGGCCAAGTGGGGGTATTATGCTCAATGACTGGTCTAATGAGGGCTGAGTAAAGGGGGGCAATAAAATCCTAGATCTAGACATAACCTGTTTCTTTAAACTGTACAATATAGAAGTACTTTCTTGCATAAGTAGAAACATTGGTCAATAATTAGGTCACTGTACAGATAAGTTCCAAAATCCCAAACAGTCTGTTCTTAGGGTCTTATTGTCATCATGGTTGTTCCCTGAGGTAGATGACTTCCCAAAGGATAGAATAATGCATTTATTGGCATTTTATTTCGGTCCATGATTTTGGCACCAGTTATTTGGAACAATCCTTCCAGCGGGATGGCTATGTAATTTGGGGATTCAGTGACTGCTTCTAACTTGTCATCATGTGCAAACTTAGTCATCCAGAGTTCTTTGATATTGGCTTTTACTTCAGAGAAGTAGATGCTAAACAGGAAAGGTCCCAGCACAGAACCCTGGGGACTCCACCAGTGACTCATCTTTTTATGGAGGTAACATTCCCTATTTTGTTTTCTTGCATCCTATTTGTGAGCCATGTGGCAATCCAGTGGGTGACATAGGAGTTTATTCATAGTTTATTTAGCTTTTCTACTGTGCTTGAGTGGGGGATTGTATCAAAAGCTTTGTCTAGGTCGAAGTATGCAATATGTACCATTTTGCCTTTCTATATTGCATTGGTGACCTTTGCAAAAAAAGTCCATTGGATTCAGTAAGCAGGACCTGCCCTTGACAAATCTAAACTGAAATGGAATCAGTTTTCAGAGGGCTCCTGTTTCCTAGTAAGTCTTTCCATGGTTTTGCATATTAGGCTGGTCAGACATTAAAGTAGATTTTGTGTTACTGTCCCTTGTGAAATGCTACAGTAGTTTAAATTTGTTTTTATACATTGCATATAACTTAACTGACTATTTGGTTTTTAGGACTTTTTTTTTCATAACATGTATTTCCTTAACTTGCTGTGTTCTTTAACTGAACTTCACTCATGCACTTAAAATTATTTACTTAAATGAAATTTGCTGATTTCACATAAATTATTGACTTAAATTACTTAAATTTTCTGTGGGTATTGTTGGAGTGATATCACCTTCATTGGAATTCTTTAGTAGGTTATCATAATGCTTATGTCAGGTATGGAGTAGAAAAGAACTATGACTTGGCATGGGCAACCAAACATCTTCTAGGTGTGTCTTGAAACAACTGTTAATGTCTGCTAATATGCTGTGTGCTGGATAGGAGTTGTGTACCTCCACTAACACAGCCACACCAGGTTCATTGGATCATAGGAGAATATTAGGTTCACTGCCATGAATGTTAATTTTAAGTCTAGCTAGGTCAGAATCAAACCCGGTACTTTGTGTCTAAGGTGAAGACCTTAACTGTTATGCTAAATCCACCCCCAATGATTTGCAGCTGATAGTATGTTGCTGTGTTTTCACACATGCTGATACCAATATCTTAAGGTGATTCTTTCACATTCCCCTTCCCCAGTTCATAGGTTGATACTAGGCTGTCTGCCCTAGGGCATTTACAAGCCTAGCCAGACTGTGTTTGGCTTTCACCACCCTTCTTAGATTAGTTGACTGTGCCTCTGTATAGTAGGTCACAGAAGATAGCCCATTTAAGGTTAGTTTACCGTGCCTCTGTCTAGCAGTGACACAGAAGAGATCCCAGGGGTAAATTTACGATCTCCCATCCAAACGTCAAGATTCTTCTTGAAGAGGGTCATTGAGGGGCTCTGTCTGACATGGATTGGGATTTTGTTCCAGAGTGAGGGGAGCCTCTGGGATATGAATCTGTCCCTCCAGCATGTTCTATTTATTTCTGTGCTGAGGTTTAAGTCACTGGAGCGTGTAGTTCTCATGGATTTGGATTTCTTGAGGTGGAGCATGTCCATTAATTCTGGGTTGGACATGGCTTTATACGTCAGGCACAGATCGCCTCTGAGTAGGCTGTAAGCAACTGAGTAGAGCTGGAGTTTCTTTAGCCTAACTGAGTAGGGCATCTGTTTGAGTCCCTTGATCCTCTTTGTGAGGTACTTTTGGGGTCTTTCTAGTTGTAGCAGGTGTCGGGTAAGGTACATCCCAAATGGGGCATTGTATTCAATTATGGGCCTGATGAGTGATGAGTAGAGGGGCACAATGACCTCTCTTGATCTAGATGTGAACCCCTTCAAGATAAGGTGGGCTATATAGAATGTCTTTCTAACCACTTTGGCAATGTGATTGTCAAAGGAGAGATTGCAATCTATTTGGGTCCCCAAATCCCTAATTACTTCGTCTGTACTTTGTTTTTCCCAAAGGGGATGACTATGCACTTTTTGGCATTTGGCTTTAGGCCATGGCTCTGGCACCAGTTATCCGTCGCTTTGAGACCTTTTTGGAGGATGCTTGTGTCAGCCGGTGAGTCGATTATGGCCCCCAGTTTGCAGTCATCTGCAAACTTTATCAGCCATAGTCCTCCTGTGTTAGCCTGTACCTCAGAGAAATATATACCGAACAAGAGAGGTCCCAGGACTGAGCCTTGTGGGATGCCACTTGTAACTGGTTTAGAGTCTGACATGGCACCTGCAATTCTGACCATGTGGGTTCTATCCCTAAGCCAGTTTGCAACCCATCTTGTGACATAGGGGTTGATATTTAAGCTGGTGAGCTTATTTATGATGCCCGAGTGGGGTATTGTGCCGAAGGCTTTTGCAAGGTCAAGGTAGGCTGTGTGGACTACCTTCCCTTCGTCTATGGCCTTGGTGTGACTGTTTCAAAGAAATTGACCAGGTTCAAGAGGCAAGATCTGCCCTTAACAAAGCTGAATTGGGTAGGATCCAGTGTTTGGAGGTTCCCAATGTCTTTGTTTATGAGTTCCATGATGATACACTCCATAGCTTTGCAGACCAGGCTAGTTAGGCTTATAGGGCGATAGTTTCCGGGGTCTGTTGTGGCACCACCTTTATGGAGTGGGACCACTGTTGCAGTACACCATTCTTTGGGTACATATCCTGTTGTAAGACTGAGACTGAACAGTGATTTACATATCCTGTTGTAAGACTGAGACTGAACAGTGATTTTAAGTGAGGGTTCAGTTCTTCTTGGAGCTCATGTAAAATGCAGCCTGGGACACCATCCGGTCCCATTGATGCTGTGTTTTTTGCTTTGGAGAGGGCAGCTGTCACCTGTGCATCTGTGATGTCAGAGAGGCTACACTCTGTTGGGATAGTCATTTGCTCATCTGGGGGGGGAGTTTGCACTGACCCTGTCTGCCAGGGTGTTGGCAATGTCTGTGGGTTCAGTGTATTTTTTGTCATTTTGCACTAACTCGGAGCATATCTGGGAGTTTCCACCCAGGTTTCTGACATAACTAAAGAAAGCCTTGTGATTATCTTTAGCGTCTTGTGCAATTTTTCTTTCGAAGCTAGCCTTAGATGATTTTATGAGGGATCGTAGTTTCTTGCTAGTACTGATCAGAGTTGCCTTCCCTTTCAGGGATTTTGCTCTATCATGTAGTAGCTTCTTCCTTCTGTTGTACAGCTTATTTATGGCTGGGGTCCACCAGACAGGTCTCCTGCCTTTGGAGGAGTATGTCTTGGTTTTATTTGGGATAGCACAATCCATGCATTCCTGTAGGTATCCATCGAATGCGTTTGTAAAGGATTCTGTGGTTTGGGCCGTATTTTCCACTGGCCCTGGGGCTTTGAAGGATTCCACCTCGGTTTTGAGAAGTGGGAAGTTTGCTTTTGAGAAGTTTTTGACCGTGGTTTCCTTTGCTGGGGGTGGGGATGGGATATGGATGTCCATAATTATTAATTTACGGTCAGATCTTACCATGAGGGGTATACCTCTGCTTTCCCACCTCCCCATCTCACTTGTCGACTTTTCAGACTATACCACCCCACTTTTGCAAAATCCTGGATCTGCCACTGTTCTGTTCTATTTCCCTAACAGTTCAGCCATGGTTTGGGAAGTGTTATACATCGTGCTCTAGTAAATGTTTCCTAATTGTCCTTGTGCTATAGTCTGGTCCACTAGTAAATCCTTCACCCTTGGAAATGCCAGGATTTTTCTTTCCTTGTTGTCTGACCCCATTCAGGAGAAACATGCCCTGAAATCGAAGTACTGCCACTGATAAAGAACAATTGAAGGAAATTTTTGTTTTAATTAGTTCCATATGTGGACACTATTTAAGAACTTGTCCCATACATCTGAAATAAAGAAGATTCCAGCCTTCACCAAGTTATTCCACCAGTTTTCTCACCAAGCATAACAGTTATGACTTTTGGAACTGCACAAAAATTGCTGGAGTCTAACCCTGTACTCCTGAAGGATGCTCTAAATAATTGTTTTCTGGATTACAGGGCATAAGTACATTGATATTCTTTTAGGTCCTACTCCATCTTTTAAGGTGAACTCACAAGGATCTGTGGACAAATTACTTTGATAGAAATTTAACTGTAAGATTTCACGTCTTCTCTCCTTGATAGCAGGATAAGTCCTGGCATTTTTTAACTTTCACCCAAACTGGTGTATGCAATTCCAGTAATCTCACTAATTCATCTTACGATGGAAAACTACTACAGATGGCACAAAACAGAACATGCAGGTTTATTCTGTTTGCTGACTTCAGAAGTTATCAAGTTATCACTGCTTATTAGTGCAGAAAGCACATTGTTTACCAATTACAGAATATGGGAGGAGCTATCTGATTGCTCACAGCCCTCCTTTTTTAAAGTAATTAACCAACATCATTGTCTTTCCTTAGCTGCAAAGACCTCATATAAAACTCCTGCCTAGCTTCAAAAAACAAGTATTGCTAGAACCCTAACCCTGAAGATATCCCCCTTTGGTACTGTCATTGGTGAAAAGGCATTTTCTAAAACTGACCATGCTTGTTAGAAACAGCTTCCAAAAGATTCCTGTAACTTTTTTCTTCTTTTGGCTTTTCCCAGTTAGGGGTCACCACAGCGGATCACCTTGTCCGCTCATGAGTGGCAGTGGAGTTTTTACGGTGTCAAGTTGCCAGCCCAGCGCCCAACCTTCCACAGAAGGCACACAACGCAATCACACCTAGGGCCAATTTAGAGTGTCCAATCTACCTACAGCATGTCTTTGGGATGTGGGAGGAAGCCAGAGCACCCAGAGGAAACCCAAGCAACCACAGGGTGGACATGCAGACTCTGTACAGAAGGCACCCCAGCCGAGGATCGAACCAGAGAACCTTTAGCTGTGAGGCAGCTATGCTAACCGTTGCACCACCGTGTCCGCCCCCAAAAGATTCCTGTAACTAACAGACTTTAACAAGGGTTTCAGACTATAATCAACGAATACCTGTTACTGCTTTTTATTAAAATATGAACATAAATTCTTCATTGACATTGGTTGAACATATATTAACTAAATGATTATAAGTTCACATGCATATCTATTGTAACTGCTACCACTCTTGGGTTTCCCTACAGTTGGGCAAGTTCATTGTCTGCAGTTTCTCATGGTAAATCATTGCTGGATCCGATTTTGTTACAGTACTGTTAATGATTTAGTTTTTTTTTTTCCAGCTTTTATTTTTCAATGCAATTATGTAACCTTGGTGTTAGTATATAAATAGGCAGGTGTGTGATTTTATTTTTCTTTATTTATTTATTTTTGTCTGGACGATGCTATGATGAGGTGGGCTTATCTCATTTTAGCTTTGTCTGAAACCCAGTTGAATAAACCTCTTTACTAGCTGGTATACTCATTTATTCCTTGTGTGCATGACAATAATGTCACACATCTGTCAGATGATAGCTATTATACAGTATTCTCCTTACATGCTAGACTTAAATCAGTTTACTTGCAGTTATACAGAAATTGTACACTAGAAATGCATCTAACTTCTTTGTGCATTTTAACTTTCTTTTGTCTTCTTTATATGTTGCAATTTACATTTGACTTCTTGTGCTTTTATTAATGTAATTAAACTACCCTCAGTGGGCTCAGCTTATGGGTGAAAGGGTCTTCAGACAAGTCATAGGTTCATAGGTTGATACTAGGCTATCAGCCCTAGGGCCTATACAAGCCTAGCCATGACAATTCCCTGGCTATTTCTTCCCACATTATTTACTTTCCTACCAGATAGATAGACAGATAAATGTTTTATGCGACTGTATTTGGCTTTATATGATCAGTGCAGAATAAACAGGAGCAACTAATAACAAGTCACATTTCTTGAATGTATAAGCAAGTAGATGGTTTCATTTATTATAGAAAGTCACAATTTAGCCTTGGGCTAACTAGTGTCTGTGGACTAGAAGGAGCTGGTACATTATCAAGAGGCAATAGTCATCTTTTATCCATTCAGAAATACTGAATTCTGCTTCAGAGAGCATCTATGCTTTACAGCCTAAATGTTAACATTTTCTGTTATCCTTAATCATTGGTGGTTGCCCATTCGTCATCCATAGAAGCATATATGAATGTATTTGTGTCCGTGTAATTGCAAGGATGGTAGAGATGCATGCATGAATAATAATAATAATATTAATAATAATAGAAATGTGAATTATTATTATTACTTCTATTATTATTATTGTTATTATTATTATTATTATTATTATTATTATTATTATTATTATTATTATTATTATATTTAGTAACTGGTTAGTTGAACTCACTAAATACACAGTCCCTTTTCAGAGGCTTCCTAGGAGCAGTGTCTAGTTAAATGATTTGCTCAAAAGTCACACAGTAAGCAGCTGTGGGAATCAAACCTAGGACTACTAAAGGGCCTCTGTGTAGCAGCACATAGTCTTAAACCTCTGTGGCTATTAACTGATTTCAGATTAAGAATACATGTGCTTCTCTGTAGTTACACCGAAGGTGGAAAAACATACAGGAGTACATGTATACATGTGTATTTGTGTAATTAAAGAGGGTGGACATCCATACATGTATATATTTATGTATGTGTAGGTACAAATAGGTTGGAGATGCATACATAATACGTCATCATCAACCTGTTTCCCATGTTTACATGTGGTTGGGGTGTCACATCAACATTAGTCAATGTAACCAAATTACCTAGATCCAGTGTTTATACCGCAGAGTGGCTAGCCCTGATGTGTATCTGTGTAATTACATTATGATGGAGAGCGAAGAGGCATATATGAAAACATGTATATCTGTGTAATTACATGGGGGGGGGTGGAGATGCATACTTGCATATATGTGTCTGTGTAATTACAAATGGTGTAGAGATGCATCTGTGAATACACATGCCTCTGTGTAATTACACAGAGGGTAGAGATCCTTACATAAATACATGTGTTTGTGTGTAATTATATGGTCATAGAGACTGCAGAAGCATATATGAACTTGTGTGTCGCTGCAATCACTCAGATGGAGGAGAAGCATACATGAATACATGTGTACTGGTGTAATTACACAGAGGCTGAAAGCATGTAGTTTGTCGTCTGATTGTTGATTTGAGTTCATTTGCAAATGATGAAGGATTGAGCTTGTGCTAGTAGTGTAAAGGGATAAAGCCTTGTCTATGGCCCAGGCAAGCTAAGAATGATTAGTGGCTCGGAGGAATAGTGGCTTAGGCTGGGAGGATGGGCATGCCCATCCTTTGTTGAGAGATGGTTAGTACATGCTGGGAAGCTTGCTTTATTTGCAGGCTTGAACTCTGTGGTAGGGATGGGGGTAGTGAAGCTGGCTTATGCATGTGATAAAGATGAATAGCAGTCTAGCACGAGATACGCATTGGACACCCAACCTCCATAGTATGAGACAAAGCATGTGCAGGCATTTTGGGCTTAGTTAAAAACCCTGAGGGCTGCTCAGATGACAGCACATGTAATGGAGTGAAGAAGACCTGGCATATGGTAGACAGCTGAATGGTCAGCAGTCAGTGGGAATAAAAGAAACAAAAAAAAATGATGGACTGAATTTTGACAGGATAAAACTTACATGATACTGGCACTATTATATGGAGGTTCCCACTGAATGATTAAGTTATAAGCAGGGTGGCCTGGGCTATTAATTGCCTGTAGGAGAACTCCCTCCACATATGAGTGCATGGTAGTACCATTAAATTTCTAGGGCTAAGAACAGCTATAACTGGCTGGTTAATTATATTGTCAACACTGTAGCATCCCTACCCAATGCACATTAGTTATAATGCTTAAAGGCTAAGACAGGAGAGTCACATGTCAAGAGAATATCACCCCAAGGGAGTTTGTTGGTCAGCCTTTTAAATGATGATGCTGGGAGTAGACCAGCTTAGGATACTGAGCTTCTGAGACCCATATCCATTTCCTGACTACTGACATTACAGGACACTGCCCATGTGGCAGTCCTTCTGAATAACGAAGAGCAGGATAGATTGAGTGCATCATTGTAAGTCAAGACAGCAGGGATGTGCAGCATGCACCTGCTTCACTGTAGTTATGCTGAACAGAGAAATGCAAGGTCTGTAAACTGGCTACTTGTCTCTTCACGGGAATAACTCCTCTGTGTCATAACACTTGTTTTCACAGGTGAGAAAACCTATATTATATATGAGCACAAGTACTTAAAAACTCTGATGAATGCATTGTGTTTCCATAGCTGGTGTTATCATTGCATTGTGTATCTTTCAATAGTCAGTTTCCAGGAAAGTAAGGAGTCATTGAAAAGCTGTTTTATTAATATTAGCTTCATAGTGCAGAATGGGAAAGCCCTGACTGTGACCAAGTTGATACCAGATGAGCTAGCAACATGGGCACTGTTGGGAGCTGATGAGGAAGAGTGGAAGTATGGGAGCTGATGAGGAAGAGTGGAAGTAAACAGCTGATGCTGACTCACCCATCCTGAGGAGAGAGAGGTAATGCATCCCACTGCAATCCTGGAAGTGAGAGAGAGATGTACAAAAGCAACACAACAGCTTAGGGACTTGTGTGTACCTTGCCAAACTACTTTTGTGTAGTAGCCTTCATTGGGCATGGGTGGAAACATGCATGCTCACAGAAGAAGGTGTGGGAGTCCCTCACATCAGCTTCTGAAGGAAGGTTTCAGACAGAAAATTAGAATACCACTCATAGCTGCCTGGGTGATGGCTGTGCCATGAATGGCTCTCAACTCTGATGGGGAATGAATGGGCAGTTGTGGCAGCTGCAAGATAGTTGGCTGGCATGAGGGCAGAAAAAGAATAAATTAACAAAGTTGCTTTGCTATTGTAGATTATACTTGTGAAAACTATTTTCTGTTTTCATTTAAAGGCCAAACCAGACCTTAGGAGGTGCAGATCTGGCATGCGAACAAGTTCATCGGTATCTGGTTACCAAAGCTGAAAGCAGATGGGATGACTTGTCAAAGGTAAAGATTCACTTGTTGTCATACATTCAGATTTTTGATCATTGGGATATACTTCTTTTCATAACTGTATTTTGCATTATCAGAGTATGAGACTATTTTATCTTCTTAGAGGATAGTCTCCTTTATTTGAGAAAACACGTTTATAGTAATAGCTAATGGCAACAAGTCTTTGTAATACTGTTCAGCTTCCGGTGCTCTGATTTGCCTGTTTTTGGCTTATAGTCAACACTTTGTGGTACATGTCACTGAAAACATGATTTTTAATTAAAAAAAATAATTATAATAGAAGTACCTACTTTGGCAGTACACCTTTGGTGAACATTCAGTCTTGACAGTAAATCATGACATTTGGGTTTACTGACCTTCAGTTCCATTTCCTCATGCTGAATTTTAGTCAGCTGTCCCATTCTTCTCTGTCAGTATCAGTGCTGATGTTCATCATATTAATTATTGCTGGAATAGCCTTAGCTATATATGGGTTATATCCTGCCAAGGATATAAGAGCCAGACAGCTGCCAAAGCTTTAGAGTGCCTTCCATGCACACAAACTGTTAAGCAGCTTGAGCTGAGCTGATTAAAAGACAAGTTTGATTGAGATGCCCTTCTGAGCTTTACTGCTGCTGAAGAGTATTCTCCTCTAAGAATTTCAAGGATCGAAAGCCAGCTTGTCCAAGTCGGCTTCTGCTGTTCCTTTATTGGGTAGATAAGTTCTCTTTGAGGGAAAAAAAACTTCTATTTTCGTATTTGTGCTCCTGTTTTATCATTTCCACTTCAAGAAAGGTGTCACCTCTGCTATCTTTCTTGACTTATCAAAAACCTTTGATATCATTTCACATCAAAAACTTATTGATGAACTAGCCTTTCTAAACCTCTCCCACTTTACCCTTTCTTGGTTTATCAGTTACTTAACTGACCAGCAACAGGCTACTAAGTGGCTAAATGTACTCTCCTGACCACTACCAGTCTTCATGGGCGTACCCCAAGGATCTATACCACGTCACCTTCTATTCATTTTTTTCGCAAGTAAACTCTGCACAGCCACCCAACATGCATCTGTTGTCCAATACACCGATAATTCTTCTCTCATATGCTCAGCCCCATCCCTATCTGACCTCCTTAAAAAAAAAAAAAAATCTTTCCTGGACTTCAAAATTATCTCATTATCTCTCTAACCCCCAACTCATTCTCAACCCCAACAAAACAAAATTTATGATTTTCTCCCATAGCAAAATAACTACTTCACCTCAGCCCTTCACCGTCTTCTCTACTAACATTACCATCATTGAACCAGTAAGCTATACCAAGCTCCTAGGTGTCACCATAGATAAAGATCTCTCATTTGACAAATATCTATCTATCATCATTAAAAAAGTCCATTTTAAGCTAGGGTCACTATATAGAATTAAGCCTTTCCTAAAAAAAACTCTACCAGACACTCTTTTGCCAGAACATATTGTCAACTCTCCTATACCCCTCTCCCATATTCACCAGCCTAAAAAACATGACTTAAATAAACTTGAATCATGCTGTAACAAGATAGCTAGATTTGCCTCCAACCTCCCATCTAGATCTCATCACTGTACATCAGTACACCAACTAAACTGGTTGGAGCTACCTAATCTTTTAACCCTCAATCAACTTACACTAGCCTATACCACCCAGAAAACTGTTCAGCCATATTCCAGCACTAGAGCACTAAGATCCTCCAATAAACCTCTCTTGAAAGTTACTAAATCTGTCAATAGACACAGGGATTCCTTATAGTCTAGCTCCATTTCCAAAGCCTGGAACAGTGTGCCACGGAACATAATCAGCACAAACAACTTTGTCAAATTCAAATCACTGCTTAAGGAACACCTATACAACATCTGGCTATGCTCTTGTCTCAAGCCAGGCTAATCTCTGCCCCATATTCACCCCTTCTCTCTCACGTCTTCCATGCCTACCTTCCTATACCTGTTTTTCTCCTGAATTTCTTATTTTCTACCTCCCACTGCATTTACAAACCCTTTTCATTATATTTACTTATACTGTATAAGTGTCAGTAACTATATTAATTACCAAATGTTATTATTTGTTCTTTTATATGTAATCTACATTTTCTCCTTACTGTGTAACTATTGCATAATGGCACAAATGAATATTGTATGTTCTGTTGGTTATATTGTAGAGCTTTTCTCTCCAGACCTCTGCTCTAAACTGACCTTTTTTTAGCCAAGTTGGACACTCCTGGGAAACAAATGGAAATAATAATGCTAGGAGTGTTGTGTTTTAATGGACTGTCATGAGATTGTAACATACTTTTAAAAGAAGCACTCATTTTTCTTCTGAATTTCAAAGTGGTATAAAGTAATTGAAAACATTTTTTCTGTGGAAAAACTGTATATCTGATGTTGTCAATCTTCATTCATTCTTGATGAATGAGACTCTGTTCTAATTCTCAGAACCATCTCAGCCATTATACAGCTTGTGCAGCCAAAAAACTCTTGAGCTAAGACTCTACCCACAGTGCCCCCCTCTCCATTACCTCAGATCTTGTTTGCCACTCTGATAGCAAGACGCATCAGCCAATACTCTCCAGCTAAGTAAAAAATGTATTGATCTTCCTTAAAACTTTATCTTTCTGTTCTTCTAAACCTATAGTTATTATTTTACTTCTTGCTTATATTTCTTGAGTGATTCTGCTTCTCTACCCTTAAATCCGTCACGGTATCCTCGTTACCATTGTTTGTAACCTTCCCCTCTCCCTCTTTTATCTTTAAGATAGCTCTATATTACCATTGTTGGTATTTCTTTTCTATCCTACCAGTCTTGGTATTTCTACCATCATTGGTAGAATTTTCATCTTTCCTGTGTGTGTGTGTGTGTGTGTGTGTGTGTGTGTGTGTGTGTGTGTGTGTGTGTGTGTGTGTGTGTGTGTGTGTGTGTGTGTGTGTGTGTGTGTGTGTGTGTGTGTGTGTGTGTGCGCTTTCATTTTCTGTTGAAGACTTTTCTTTTACTGACAAAATGGCAGAAAAGCAAAAGGGCACTTCAGATTTTAAGCAATGCCAAGACTGTGGGTGAAAGATGCCAAATTCAGATGGGCATCATTCTTGCATTTACTGTTTGGGGGTCTCCCCATTTGGACCTAGACTGTTTGATCTGATAGGCCTTCAGTACCAAGGCCTTGGTGAAAGACATAATGAGTTGATCTTAAAAGGGATGCTAAAAGCCTCTTTTGAGGAAGCTTTGTCCAAATCAGATCCTACCCCTTCCTCTAATTCAGACCAAAGAAAAAAGAGGAGTCATTCAGTGTTGAGTTCCCCTATAGCACCAGATACTAGGAAATACAAGTTTTGGTTCTATCAGTCTCCTCAGAACAGAGGATTAAGGTTCCAAAATTATCAGAAAGTAAATCTTCGGCACCAGCTACTGTTGTTATGGCACCAAGAGCTTCGGCAGCAGCATTAACCCTGGCTTCTCTAGTCAACCAGTCAGTACTGACCTCACCATCTGCAGCAGACTCTAACCACCCCTTCAGTGCCAAAGTCTGAACCATTACATGTTCATAGGACAAGGTACTCCCCTTCCAAAGACCCCTTTGTGGGTCAACTACACAATCCTTTTTTGGATAGGCTAGAATCCCCTTTGGGGATGTCGTCCAGTCTTCCAGAAGTCTTTCCAAGGTAGACATTGTGAGATTGGTGGATCAACTTTTGCCAGACATTGGTCTTCCTGCCCCCTCTCAGACCTCTCTCCCCTCTGGAGTTGTTTTTTTCTCCTAGGGGTTCTCCAGATTTTCCTCCTCTGACCTCCTCAGAAGGCTTAGAGCCCACCACATTGATTTCCGTGGTTACAACTGTCCTGGTGCTGACAGGCACTCCCTGTTCAGCTCCAGGGACTGCTCTAACATCTTCAGTTCTCTTGAAATTAGTAGATTCTCAGGGCTGTAGCTCAACTGTTGGTTCTGCGGGTTTAGGATCGGTTCCTATTTTTTATTCGGAGTCGTCCTTAACTCTCAGAGCCCTGACATTTGTGGACTGTACAACAGCTCCTGCTTCAGATGGAGGTCCTTCTGAGTGGGATGTGACCTCAGTTCCGAGGTTGTCTTTCTCAGCTCTGGACTCCCATCCCTCTTTGGGGGGGGGGGGCTGCCTTCCAATTCATGGAGAGGGCATTAGCCTCTGCAGACTCTAAGCTAGCCCCTTCTGAATCGGAGTGCCATATATCATTACCTTCTGGACCGGAGTAGTTACCAACTTCCACATCAGGACAGTGAGCACCAAAGATACAAGTTACCCCTGTATAGGGCCCCTCTTCTTTGAAGTCTTCCTCAGAGATTCCCATTGAGGAACCACCCTGAAAGAAGATGTGGAGGAGGAAGTACTTAGATTCCTGGGAAGAATCTGTCTCAGGAAACATGGACTTCGATGAGGGTGAAGGTTCCCCTGGGTCACACCGTGAAGATGTCTCCTTTGGAGACATCCTGGAGATCCTAAAACAGAGGGGTGTTTGGAAGCCCAAAGGCCCATCCACCTTTGGTGCTCACCCATCTACTTCCTGGGTGAACCCACCCATTGACGGCCTCATTAAATTGATCCCGCAGTGGGCATGAAAGGCTCCCGATTCCATAAAGCTGATTCCCCGGAGACCAGACACAATATTATCAGCACCCTAAGATCACCAATATTGGGCTAAGGGTTTAGCTGCAGATGCTATGGTGGTGGTGGCGGCCACCAAGAAGGAACTTGCCAATGACAAGTCCCACTGTTGACCCACCTAACCGAGAGTCTAGGATAATGGAAAAATTTGGAAAGTGGGTTTGTGCTTCATTAACCTTTGCTCTAAGGTTGTTGAATTTCATGCCACACTTTAGTAGACTCCAGAGAGATCTGATTAAGGAGTTATCGGATACCCTTGCTGGAGCTGTGTCTGACAAGGTGCGGGATAAAGTTGCCTCTCAGCTGGCCACCCTGGAGTCTATCTCAAACTCTTCCACATGGCTCATTGCACATGCAGCTGAGGGGATGACCAGAGCAGTGGGTTCAAGCATTGCCATAAGACGTCATACTTGGATGCATTTATGTGAGTTTGCAGAGCCTTTCAAGTCTTCCTTCATCAATGCTCCTTTTTACAGATCATCCTTGTTTGGCCCCAAAGTCAAAGACACATTAGCCAGGTGCGAAAAAGATGGAAAGACCCAGGAAAAGCCTTGGAGGTTCAAAAGCGGCTAGAAAAAAGGGTCATCCAAGAAGTCCCACCAGACCAGATAGGATTCAGATTTTATTCAAGATTCTTTTAGTGCCAAAAAAGACTGGGGACTGGAGACCAGTATTGGAGCTCAGCCTTCTGAACAAGTTTGGTCAGCAAACAAAATTCCAATGGTCACGGTTCAGTCTATACTTCCTTTTCTAGAGGAAAACAATTGGATGTGCTATATAGACCTTCAAGATATGTATTCCCACATAAAAATGGACAAATGCTCCTTAAGGTTTCCCCACTTTCAGCTAGGAGCCAGTCATTTCCAGTTCAGAGTGCTGCCCTTTGGTCTCACTACAGCCCCCAGGGTGTTCACCAAATGCATGGCAGCAGTCACGGCTCACTTGAGACCACACAGATTCCATGTGTTTCCTTATTTAGACGACTGGCTCCTCACCGCCCCCACCAGCTGTCTACTGCTTTAAGCCACATTTCACCAACAAAGAAAAATCCCAGCTGACTCCAACAGAAGACTTAGAGTTTACAGGAGCTTACCTCAATACAACCTCTTCTGTAGCTTCTCACCCTCTTCACAGATTACAAAAGATAAGGTATCAAGTACAGTTCATCATATCCAAAGACAAAGTCCCCACTCTTCTTGCGTCTATGGCAACGAACATTACCTTGGTACCGCTGGCAAGATTTCACATGTGGCTACTTCAATGGCTCTTAGTTGCATAATGATCCATCCTAGCACATCCAGTGACTTAGCCCATTTTAATAACAAGTTGCTGCAAAAAGGATCTATCATGGCGGATGCAGTCAGAGGAAATTCTTCTGGGCCGTGCTTTTATTCCTTCACAGCCCAAGGCCCTATTGACCAAGGATGCTTCCAAGATCAGGTTGTGGGGCATTATCTAAGAAGAACAGTCTAAGGCATTTGGTCTCTTCAAGAGGCCAGTTTGCACATCAGTTACCCTGGAATTGAGGTCAGTGCTCTTTGCATTCCAAGCCTTTCAATCTGCCCTTCCTCCGGGGACAGTTGCAATTCAGTCTGACAACATGTCATTGGTTTGGTACATCAACAAACAGGGTGGAACCAGATCTTACCCCCTGTGCCGAGAAGTTCTCAGGATATGACAATGGGTGATATCTTCCAACTGCTTTCTAGTTGCAATGCATATCCCGGGGAGCTCCAGTGAGATAGAGGATAAACTGAGCAAATGTATTCTCCTTCCTCAAGAGTGGTTTCTCAATCCCAAAGTGGCGACAGAAATTTTTTGTCAATGGGGCCAGCCTTGTTGCGACCTCTTTGCTTTCCCAATAAACAAGTGCAGCTTCCTCAGTACGAAAAATTCTTTTGGTCTCTCATAAACCATCCACCAGGAAATCTTAGTTGAGAAAGTTTTAGAATTTATAGCTTACCTTTTTGATCAAGGACCTTCTGCTTCCACCATTAAAGTTCAATTAGTGGCCATTTCTAATTTCCGTAATGGCTATGATGATCATTCTTTAATTTCCCATCTCTTATGCAAAGTTTTTTTCTTAAAGGTGCCTTGTGTTTAAAGCCCCCATTCAAGGACCCTGTAGCTCCATGGGATCTGACACTGGTTTTGCAGTCTTTGGTACTCCTACCCTTTGAACTAGCAGCGACTTGCCATCTCAAATTTCTGTCATGGAAAACTCTTTTTCTAGTGGCCATTACTTCTGCCAGAAGAGTTTCTGAAATTCAAGCATTATGTGAGAATCCCCCATATCTGATTTTTCATAAGGATAGGGTTTTGGTGAGAAACAACCCTTCCTTTCTTCTTAAGGCAGTCTCAGAATCTAATATTAATCAAACTATTGATGTGCCCATTTTCTTCCCCAATTTCTCTAATAAAGGTGAATATTGCTTGCATTTACTGAATGTTCATAGACAATTACATTTCTACCTTGACAGGACCAAAGAGTCCAGAAAATCTGAACAGTTATTTGTTTCCTTTTCAGGTATAAGTTTAGGAAACCTGTCTCAAAAGTTACCTTATCAAAATGGCTAAGAGACTGTTTTACCTTCATTTATAATCATAACAACCACAAGTTATCTGTGCCTATAAAATGTCATTCCACCAGATCAATAGCCACATCAGCTGTTTTCCACTCCAAGGCATCCATGGATGAAATTTGTGCAGCCACAACATGGGTTATTTCACATACCTTTGTCACTCATTACAAATTGGATATGGTGTCCAGGAGAAGAGCATCCTTTTGGCTTTAGGGTTCTCAGGAATATCCTTCCATAAGGCCGCCCAGGACATAAAGTAGCTGGGGACTCTGTCCCATTCATCAAGAATGAATGAAAATTGACAACATCAGGTAAAAAAGTTATGTTCTTGCCATAACATTTCATCTGTGTTGCTAATCTTTATTCATTCTTGAAATCCCACCCTCCTTCCCCCTCCTTCATATATCCTGGAGGATTGAGCACTTGTCCTGAGAACTTATAGGTTTCACCTTGGACATGGCTTCTACTTTGTATATCTCTTCTTCTGCCACACTGTTTGGCTGCAAACATGATCTGAGGTGATGGAGATGGGCATTGTGGGGAGTCTTAGCGCGAGAGTTTTTTGGCTGGTACGAGCTGTATAATGGATGAGCCAGTTCCTAGGATCAGAACCAAGTCCCAATCGTCAAGAATGAATGAAGACTGACAACACAGATGGAACATTATGGTAAGAACATAACTTCTTTTTATTTTACTTTTGTGGCACCAGCATAGTGTTTTAAAATGCTTTTTTACTGTGTTTATCTGTCAAAAAAGTGTAACTTTTGTAGACTGGTAGTGTTTACTTGACATTTGCTGCTACTACTGGTCCCATGGTCAGTCTTTCTTCTAGCCACAAAAAGAAGAAAATTAAGCAAACAGCCTCTGCCACCACAGCAGGCTAGTGACACTGCTGTGGCCATTTGTTGTACCTCAGACCACTCATCTTTTCCCCGGATCCCTCTGGTGTACCACTAACAGCCACTATAGACTGGGGGTTAGCAGCGTCTTCTGTAGTAGTTTGGGTCCCCTCAGTGGCCAAGAGAAAGACACTCTTGTCAGTCCTGGGAGAAGGAACAGGGAGGGTTTCCCTGTTCTGTCAGAATGCTGTATCCATGCGTGTGGAATCTGTTGCTGTCTTTAGTAACCTGGTTGGCCCCATTTTTCTTGTCAAAAAGAAACAGAGAACCAAGTATGCATCTAGTCTTCTGAAAATTTCTTTGGATAGGAGTAGTAAGGATATAATTCAGGCTATTTATCCTTATTATAAAATAGTTTCTGGTAAAAGAAAGAGGGAACCCTCTTTTCCTGAAGAGATTCAAGATTCTGAACCTGAACAGGAAGGAGCAGGAATGGATAAATTTTTTTTCTCAGATATCTAATTCAGACTCGGAGGAGAGCTGAGTTTTTGATTCTCCCTGTGGGGGTTTCTCTTTCAATGTGACCATAACTAGAAACACCAGTGTTTTCAGTGAGAGAACACTGAGATTTCTCAGTCTCTCAGGGAATACTATGAGTTAATACAGAAGGATGTTCCAGATCATACGCCCATTCCTCCTGTTCTGTCTACTTTAGAGGATGTGTGTATTACTGCCTACAGTTTTTCTGATAATTAACCGTCTGTCTCTATAAAGGGCAGACAGAATGTATAAAGTTCCTCAGTCTTTTAGTTTTTTATACATTATTCCCAAATCTGACCCAGCAGCTATATCTATAGCTGATCCCACTGCTGCTAAGTACCTATCATTTCCAATCCTACTCTTTCTGATAAGAATGAGAAAATTATTGATAGATATGGGAAAAAGTATATACTTCTGCAGCTTTGGTTTTTAAATATTGAATTATCACAAACCGTATTGACATAATTTTGCTTGGAAGTATTATACATCACTTATAATCTATCCAGTCACAGTCAGTCATACATTACATAGCTCATGCAAATCCTTCTAAATCTCATTCCTTGTCTGCATGTATTATTTCCATAATTCCCACTTTTTCTATGTAATTAACTCCTACCCTTTTCTAAAGATCCCATTTCCAGTTGATTTATCTCTGTTACTATATTCACTACTACTACAGTTGGTGTAGACTTTGACTTTCATTTCCTAGTAATTGCTTTTTTGACAGCCACCATAACTAGACTCAGCAAGGCCTTACTATGTCTAGGCAATTCCAATTCTGTATCATAGCTCAAGAAATAATTTCCTTAGTCATAACAATTTGCTCACTCAGTATTTCTGACAGAGTAGTCTGCAGGAAATTTTAAAGTCTGCCAACTCATTACATTCCCAGAAAATATGCTCCCAATTACCTCTTTCTTCCCCATCACACCTCCAACAGTTACTATCTACCTGAGAAAAAATTCTTTGGAGTCTACCTGGGGTACAAAAATATATATGTAAACATGTCCAAACAAAGATCCTAAATCTTCTAGACTTTGTGCATATTTGGGAGGCATACATATATCCCTCCATTGTTTCTTTATAAATTGCTTATCTTGTCTCTCTTCCTCATCCTTTCTAACATCCTTTGACTGATTCTTATAGTTAATATGCAATATTTTATACACTCTACTAAGTATTCATTTTTTTAACTGTAGATTATGTGTTAGATTCCACTAAAAACTCTACCAGTAATGGTCTTTCACTTAGGATCCCCCTATTTTTTCTCTTTGCCTATACTCTGATATCAATCCTTCATAGGGAAGGCAATCTCTAGCCTGCAGTCCAAACAAATTCCTGGCCTCGTCCAATTCTATTACCTTTTGCTCTCTGATTATTTCTTCCCAATATGCCAGTTTTCTCAAATAAATAACCAGTTCCTTCTTGCCTATTGTCTGTATCCCTAATTGCAGTCATCCCTATTAACAGAATCTCCTTTCTCCATTCCTTTGTTGGCTTAGTTCTTAGAATACCTTCTGCTACTTTATGAATATAATGTTCTGTATGGTTATTGTTATTTTCCTTATGGATCGGCATAAAAAAAATCACTCTCTCTCCTTGTTTCTTGAGCTTCCCCCTGTTTCGTCATTATCAATTTCCACTTTGAAATATAAGTTTCTGCAGGTGCTATGTATAAGAGCCTTAAATGTGTAGCTCTGAAATACCCCTTCAAATTGGGTAATCCCAGACTGCTTTCATCTACTGGAAGAATCAGCTTATCCCACTTGACTCTGGCTATCTTCCCCTCCCAGATAAAATACTTTGGCTCTTTATTAATTGTTATCTACAACCTCTCCTCCGGTTGATAAAAATATGTCTGACCTGTGAATAAAACTAAAGGGACTGAAAACATTTTAACTGCTTGTATCTTGCTATCTATATCTGTAAAACAGAGCTTCCTGTCTCAGATATTTTATATATTGTTAGTCTCTTCCAAGATATCCTTAGCTCCTACACCAGAATGATTTTTAATCCATACTCCTAAGTACTTCATTTTGTCTTGTCCCCATAAATAAGGATATTGCTGAACAAATTTGTGAATACATAATTACAGCTATTGCTTTTGTGTTAGCTTTATTAATTTGGTATCTCATAAATATCTGAAACTGTCTCAAACACTGAAATATCCTTTTCTGGTTTTATCAAGTATAAAATAATATCATCTGCAAATAGAGCCAGATTTTGCTGACTAGGTTCCCAATTATATCCTTGAATTTCTGAGTACCTTATTTTCTATGCCAGTGGTTCTAAATATAATGCAAGTAACAAAGGGAAAACAGGACACTCCTAACTGGTTCATCTGCTCAAACAGAAATTATCAGAGAGGAATCCACCCACTTTATTTTTCCCCTTCAATCCCTTATATACCCTCTTAATCAACCTTATAATTTTATCATGGAATTTAAAGGCATCCATTGTCCTGCTCATAAAGTTCCAGCTTACTATGTCAAATGCTTTCTCTGCATCAAGACCCACCAACAGCTGTGGTATTTTGTAACATTCTGCTTCCCTCTGAATCATCAGTGTTCTGTTAATGTTGTCAAATGTTTTCCTCTCCTCCACAAAACCACATTGTTCCATATCTATCAGTTTTGACATCACTTTTGCCATTCTTTTATCCATTATAGACATAAACACTTTATAATCATGGTTTATGATCGAAGCTGGATCTGATGGGTCTTTACCGTCTTTAGGTATTACAGCCACCACTGCTTTCTTCCAGGATGGTGGTGCTTCTCCTCCTCTTAAAATACAAAACCTTTCAGATCTTTATCAGTCTTTTCCCACCTAGCTTCCAGACTTTTACAGGAATACTGTCTATTCCTGAGGACTTTCCTGTAAATTGGTTATACATCACCATTTTTATCTCATCTCCTCCTATCCTAACTGATAGTAATTGAGCCTTATCTACCTGTAACCTTGGCATATTTAATTCTTCCGTAAACATTTCCATTTGCACATTTTCTTGATTTCCATATTTCTCTGCTTTATTCAGACTTTAATAGAACTTCTGAAATATTTCTAATACCTCTACAGGATCTCTTGTTATCTTCCTTTGTTATAGGCTCCCTGAGCTTGGCGACAGCCCTCTCTACTTTCTGTTGTCTGAGTTGTCGTGCTAAAAGTTTTTGTGCTTTAGAATTATTAGCAAAAACAGCAATCTTTCTAAACTCATGTATATTATCTGGAGCATTTCTCCCCGGGCCTCCGCGGAACACAGGCTCTGTGGAACCTAGTCGGACATTCCCGGTCAACAAATGTTAAATAAATAAAATAAAAAAAAATTATCAAGGTAGTCCCTTATTTTCTGTTTAGCATTTTGCAATGTTCCCCCTCTTGTTCTTTGAGATTCCTCCTATTCTGCAATACATTAACATTTGTCAGTCCCTCAAAATAATTTTGTTGCTTCTTAACCATTTCTCCCTTTCTTTTATTTCCACCCTATTTTTAAACTTCCCTTTAATTTTATCCCACTCAGTAGGTATATTTTCTGAAAAAAATGTTATCTTCTCGACTAGCTCCTGAATAATTTCCACGACCCATTCCTTAAATTCATCTCTTTTCATCAGATTGGTGGGAAAGCACCAGTATCTCATTTTTATTTAATTAAACTGTGTTTTTATTTTAGCTGCTATTGGTGCATGATCGAAAAGAGTTATTGGGTACATATCAAAACTTTCAATTAAATACAGAAAGAAATAGGGGGTCCTAAATGAAAGACCACCACTGCTAGAGTTTTTAATAGCATCTAGAACAGAAGCTGCCATTAAAAAAGGAATAATTAGTAGAGCATATAAAATATTATGTGATAACTATAAGAATCAATCAGAGCAGGTTAGAAAGGATTGGGAAGACAGATTGGATAAGCAATTCACAAAGAACAATGGGAGGATATATGTATGACGTCCAAATATGCAACAAAATCTAGAAGATTTAGGATTTTTGCCTGGAAATGTTTACATGGATATTTTATACCCCAAGTAGACTCCAGAGAAATTTTTCTCAGGCAGACAGCAAATGTTGGATGTGTGTGAAGGGTAGGAAAGAGATAATTGAGAACATATTTTCTGGGTGCGCAGTGAGTTGGCGGACTTTAAAAGGATTCCCTGCAGGATGCAGTGTTGGAGATTTTGGGTGGGCAGATTGGTCTGATGAGGAAGATGATTCTTGTGAGCAATGTTACAGAATCAGAATTGCCTAGACATGGTAAGGCTTTGCGGTGCCTAATGGTGGCTGATAAAAAGAACAACTACTAGAAAATGGAAATCAGAATCTAAGCCAATTATACTGGAAGTAGTGAATACAGTAATAGAGATAAAACAACTGGAATTGAGATCTTTAGAAAAGGGTAGGAGCAAACTTCACAGGAAAAAATGTGAACTGTGGGAAAAATGCATACAAGGGAGGGATGAGGTTTAAATGGTGGCAGGACTTAAATGAGCTATGTAATGTTTGACTGACAAAGATTGGGTAGATTATAAGTGATGTATAATGTTTGCAACTGGGAGTGTGTCGGTGTGGTTTGTAATGTAAAATGTTTGCAACTAGAATTGTGTCGATATGGTTATTTTTCATTTATATGTATGATTGCCTATGTAGGAAGAGATGGTTTACTAAAGATATTTCCTGTTAAAAAAGGTAGGAATTGAGTAATGTATGTAATGTTGCTTAGGTTATATGATATATTGCAATATATGTGAATATAATGTTTATGTTAATATTGTTTGATTACTTTTATATGAATGTAAATTTGCTTATATCATAAGTGATAATTCAATAAAGTCATTTGAAAAAAAAACAATTTCAATTAAAATACACATGTTCCTGTGAAAAGCAAATTTGTCCCAGGTGCTCCACTGAATAACCATCCTGAAAACCTTCCTTATCAAATTCACATGATCAGAACTTTCCGACTATGTCTTCTGTACCATAAATATTTGCACTCTACGTTTTTAATATAATTCACTACTCTTTATTTTTTGTATTTATCTGTAAGGCCATTGACATTTAAAAACATTATGGAAAGCAATATTGTATTAAAAAGTTATTATTCCCACCTTTTATGCGTAACAGCTTTTTTGTTACGTGTCTAGTTTCAGCTTTTGCATTACATGAATACACTGTTTAGCAGGTTGATCTTTTATAGTTATTTCTTTTCATATCCTTTTGAGCCTTTGTCATATCTTTTTGTTTTGTTGACAGCCGTCAAAAAACACACACTTCCAATACCCCCAGAAAGCCTATTAACTTAATATTAACAGACAAAACTATGTACATTTTCAGATATTGATGTTTTACCTTCCTAACATGAACAAGTGTCCCAAAGTGACAGCCACACTCATAGACTTGGGTTAACCTAAAAGAAAGATTATCCATGCTTAGACACATGGTACAACTTGTGCTTCTACTAAGTGCTGTCTGGTTTTGTCTTATCTTTATAGCTCTCTCAGATAGGAAAACACTTGAATGCTTTCAGGAAACATTATGTCCTAGCAAATTCAATTTATCAAATTGTCTCCATGGAGACATGAAGACCAGATACAGAGTTGCTACTAAGCATGCATTTATTTGCTAGAAAAATATATTTATAATATTCAATGTTCTTTTCCATTTACTTGCATTGTCTTAAAACATGCTTATAGATCAAGCTAAGGGCTTTAATTCAGTCATCCCCTATGCAAGAATGACAAAAAGTACATCAATTTTTCATTTGTCATGCTCTTTTGACCAGACATTTCTTCTTCCTTTTTTACATTGCAGTGCCTACATTTCTTAAAACTGAACAAGGAGAAAGAGAGAAGCAGGGAGAAAGAAAAAAAAAAACAGGAGCAGCTGTTTACATTAGTATCCTCATTGCACTTAAAAAATAACCAAAAAAAAAAACGTTATAGCATGCAAAGAAAATCATGCATTATGAAAATATTGGTATTAAGAAAAAAATGTGTTTTACTTAGTTAACTTTCTCCCTCCTCTTCCCCTCTTCTAAGTATTTTTCCAAACATTAATGACATGAAGTAGGGCATATTATTTAGAGTCCCCTACAAGTTTACCAAAGTCAAAAAAGTCCAGTATTTCCAGATATTCTTGTTCTTTCATGTTTCATAAATATGATTATTGCTTTGTAATCCCATATTTATCAGTTTCTAAGTGACTGGTTTTATTCCTGTTCAGTTCTATTTCCCAAAGTCCTGTCTCTGCTTCACTTCCAATTTCCAATGTACTGTTGATTCTTTTAGTCAACTCTTTGTGCTTTTTTTTCTTCTCTCATGCATTTTCTATTGAAACATTGGAAAATGTTTCACTGGTACAGTCCGTCTGTCATCTTTATTACCAGAAGAACAAGAAGCAAATTCACAGCTCAGTTATTGTTGGACATACTTTTGGATTTCCTTCTTAGCATGTGCTGCATCAAAAAAAAATGATATGTCCCTCCAGGAAAGAATGTTTTGAAGATAGCTTGGGTACAGCAGTTTAAATCTCACACCTGCTTTTCAATGTCCCCTGAAGAGAGGAATACATTTACTCCTCTTCTGTCTGGTGTACAGTGAACAATCATTCTCCATGAACACTTTGCTGTCTCCTACTTTTAGTACTTTGTCGTTCTGCCACAGTTTTGTCAGAATCATCTCTAGTTGGTAGGATTGCATCTTTACTATTAAAGGTCTAGGTCATAGCCAGGTTTGTAGCATACACACGATGTGACATTTCAGTTAACAACTGCTGCTGTGGAATTCCAGTCCAGTTGCTTATTTGTGCTTTCATAAAATTAATACAGTCTGTTCCTTCCAGCTTCTCTGATACAGCAGAAAAATCTCAGGTTTTCCCTACATGGTTTGTCTTCTAATTCTATTATTTTTTTAAACATCTCTTCTTGAACAGTCTCATATTCAGCCAGCCTTTTTTTTTGCATTTTTCTCACCACATCTGAATATCTCTTTAAAGTTTCTATTTTCCAGCCTTTTGTTATTTGATTTGATATACTCCATCAATGTTTTGTTTATTTTAATCAGGTCTGTGTGCAATTGTTTTATACTTTCCTCTAGGTTACTGGAAGCCAAATCTGGAGTTTGCACTACGTTTTGCTGAACAGCTGCAGTACTCTTTCCAGTCAGTGTTTTTTCCCCACATTTTGTAGCTGATTTCCCTTCAGGTCCTCTATATTTCTTTTTTTCCTGGCATCCAGGCAGTGAGCTTACTAGCCAGTTATTGAAATTTACCCGGAAGTATAAGTCCACCAGCTTTCTCTGCTGAGCTTCTTTTTTTACACTAGGAAAGCTAGAATCAACCTGTTACTCAATGTGCAGCCATCTTGGAAGTCCCTGGCTTCTCTCTCTCTCTCTTTTGGAAAAAAAGTTTCACGACCAAATTTGTGTTTTAGTCAGCTCAGCTGTGGAAGGTGCCCTGAGGCTTTGGAAGCTGGCTGGTTGTTATAATCTTGCAGGCTATAACCCATACAGCTAAAGCTTTTGCAATGATCATTCAAACTTTAGTTTACTTACACAACTGTACTGTCTTAAACCTGTAAAGATGCTGACTGCATGCAACAGGTACATTTGCATTTTTTTAATAGTTCTTATTGTTTTTTTAGTACTGTAGGTTCCTTATTCATACTGGAGGTTCATTCATGCAGTTCTTTATGCTAGTTTATCACTGGTTACAACTTACTTTGCATCAGAAGTTTAAACAAAACTAAGTAAATCTTGTAGCTGTTGAAGGAAGGAACTTGTATCTTTTCACAAATCTATAAACAAGCATGCTTGTGGTAGGCAAGCCACCCTTTAATATTACCAGAGTCAATGTTGGTTCTGCTAAGGCTGAAGTGTAATTCTGAGTCTTGTGACATTTGCAGAAGTTTAATAAAGCTACAAGATTACGATGTCTAAAAGCTTTACATAGTTATATAACTGAGAAATGCTTGAAATAACAAGAGAAATATTAAAGTGTAAGAAATTAAAAGAAAAAGAGAATGTTAGATTGACATAAAATAAGATGGAAGGAGGCATCTCATAAAACTGGAAAAGCAGAAAGATTTGAAGAGGCAGCAATAAAATGAATAAGAAATATAAGCCCTTTGTTGTATTTAGCAAAGGACAGTGTTTCCAGCTAGACAGCTTTCAAAAGCAGGGTTCACATGCCAGATGCTAAGGTACCCAAAGACTCCTTGATAACCTCAGTGCTACTAAATATAAAATGTAAACAAATGCCTCCGTACGACTCTTGCAGCATCTTTGTAGGCGCACATGATGTCATATATGAAATCGGAGCTGGTTCATAGTCAACTAGGGCCTCAGGCAGGGTAATGGACTGCCCCAGCAGCCATACCAGCATCCCATCAGTAGCCTGTCTCTCCTCAATTACCATTTAACACTGTTCAAACATGTCAGTGCACATAATATTTCTTTTTTCTTTCTTTTTTTTTATACTTTTACAATGATTAGCGAGACTTGGACGTAATTTTGTTTACACTTTGTTAGGTTAGTCTCACTCCTAATCCTACTCTTTTTGATAAGTGCCAAGAGATCTTTTATATCCACCTTATTTGCCACGAACGTAGGCAGATGGAGCCTTATAACATCTCATCTGAAGGATGTCACACTTAGGAGTGCAGCAACCCCTTTATTCTGCAATGCATTGTCCATAATGGAAAAAAAATAACCCTCTTGCCTGGAGTGGGAATGGAAACCACAGACTTCTGGACCAAAGGCAAGTGCTTACCTTTTGAGATACTGAGACAGTAAATATTGTTTTAGATTTAACATCAGAAACAATGATGGCCATTTGATAAAATAAAAATCTCACACTGAAAACAGTCTTAGCAGGAGCAACAGTAACTCTTCTCATAAAACTTACATTTATTAAAATACATCTGGCAACCCATTAAAATACAAGCCATGTACTGGGATTCATAGTCAAGCAGCATATAATGAAACACTAATTAGTGTGTGTGTGAGCGGAGAAGGAATTCAAAAAGACACGTGCAATGCATTTGCTAACAGCTTGGAACAGTCCACAGAATACAGAAGCAGATCAAAGCCTTGCTTCTTATAGCAAAACACACACATTTCACCCCTTGTGCCTGCAGAAAAACAAGTTTAATTAAAAATGTTTCCACAGTTAAACTATTAACATTAAACTCACTGACTTCATGCTGTCCAGTTTATCCACAGCCAAATAGGAAACCCGCTGCTGACAGTCAACAAAACAAGGAAACAAAGGATCATACTCAGAGAAGATAACTCATATGATGGTGATCCTGCTTACTAGAATCATTTGCTTCCTTTACACCATAACTGTTGTGCATTGCAGGAACCAAATATTTACGCACACACACACACACACACACACACACACACACACATCAATTATAGCCACTTACATGACTGTACATCTCAGATATCATCTTGAGAACAAGAGAATAAATCCATTCATAAATAAAATTCATAAATAATTTACCAAAATTTTATCTCAGGTCACTGCTGTCAAAAACATACAGTGGACCCCATTGCAAACCACCCTGTGTCATCTCAATTTAGTTTAAATTAGAGATAAATACCCAAAGATTAGGCAGAGAGTTTAAATGTTTCTCTTATATACTTGAAAGTAACTAGAATAAAAATGTTTGCATTGGCAAGCATTTTCTGAATAATACAAAGTCTGAAGCTCATGCCTTTCATTATTTAATGACTGCATTCCACAATAATTTGGCAGAAAGTAACACTTTTACAAGAAATGGACAAAATACCTTTCATCTTCTCTTCTGGATTCTGTTCTGGATAAAGCCAAAAATAATGAGGGAACAAAGGCCCACATTTTCAGTACTTTTTTCTTTTATCAAACTGTGCAGATGTCCCTTTTCAGTTATGTCCCTGGAGGACTGTCTGAGTGACTCACCCAGGGACATACAAATGGAGTTGGAAGGAGTCAAACCCTGAACTTTTGAATATAGGAGGCAGTTTGTTAATAGTTCAAAGCCTTAAGTGCCAGACAGTGTGATTATACATTTTCTGAACTACAGTTATGAAACTCTAGTGACTAGCATTACTGATTGTATTCATCGGTGATTTATCAGGAAATTAAGAAATTAAGGAAGGCCTGGCAGTAAATGAAGTGGTGCAGTGGATTAAGGCTCTTAGCTCTTAATGAACTGCTTCCTCTAGTCAAGGGTACAGGGTTTGACTCTATTTTTCTGCTGTATAACTTTGAGCAAGTCACGTATGTTGAATAAAAATAAAAAAAAAAAAATGATAAAGTATATTTTCTGAGAAAGAATAACTAATTGTAATCCCCAGTGATTTACTTGTGTTTTTGTAACTCTCCTAAAGGGTAATTATTCAGAATTATCCAGGGCTTCCTCGAGGTAGAAAGCACACAACCCTGTGAAGTATCATCTCCTGCTCCATGCAAAATCTAAGGCTCTCCCTTGTTGCAGTGTAATCCCTGCAGAAATTTCCACTCGACAAAATCTGCTGTGCATCCTATTGAAAAATCTCTCCCCTCATATGAATGTGCTTGAGCAAATTTGTGAAATGACTCAAATATTCCACACTTCATGTGTCATGCCCTCTCTCTCCTGACCATGATACTGAAGTGGTTCTAGGAGTATCTGCTTCCATGTGTGCTGAGTCTGTTATTGAAATGGCGTTCTCTCTTTTTTTTTTTTTCAAGGGTGAGGCCAGGTCCCCAACCAGCACTGGGTCTTAGGCAGCTTTCTAGGCCACCTTGGGTTAGATCCAGCTTATCTAGAATGCATTATGGTGGATAAGTCTAAAACTTATACTGCTGTTAAAACGTTATCTACTGTATATCCTTCTACCTCTGTATCTACCCCCCCCCAGTTTTTGATAATGAATATTACAGTATAGAAACGGCAAGACAACAAACAAGGTCCTATGTAGGTTACTTCTGTATTAAAAAAGAGGCGCTGTCTTCCCTTACCTTTTGAAGGAATAGGATTTTATGTGGCCTAGGTAAACTTACTCCCTTTCTTAGACTATAACCTTGATGTTATATCCTTCCAGTCTTCAAGTTCACCTCCAGAGAGAATTACTTTTACAGAGACAATTTATTTCATTTTTAAGTACTTCAGAACCAGGGCTGGCTTTACACATAGGCCAGCTAGGTGTCTGCCTGTGGCACTATACTTCTAGGGTCACTGTTTCCATATTTCTTTATTTCTTTATTTATTTATTTATGTATCTATTTTTAGAGTTACAAAACATGCTGTTTCTTTGCTTCCATAAATAAACAAAGAAATAAGTCATCCTGTTAAAACAAAACAAGCATGCCTGCAGAGTGAGAGGCATCCCGAGGGGAGTTGCTGTACTTGATTGGACCATTAAAGTCAAGTCAGATCACATTAGGCTTGAATGTTGTGAGGTCATGGAGCAGAGACCTCTGAATATGCAAATATAGGTATGAAGTCACGCAAGGGAGGTTTTGCATCAACATACATTTTTTAAACAATAAGAAGTATGAATCTCTAATGCCTGTATTTATTGACTGCCTGTAATGTTCATCAGTTTACCAGAAAATCAAAAATTTTATGAGGGACAGTTCAAAAAGTGGAGGCAAAATCAAGGATATTCTGTAGATATATTGGCAGCTGAGAGGAATGGCACAGTGTGAGTAAAGAAAAAAACAATGAGATAAGTATTTTTGTTGTTTTTACAGTGATGCTGGCACTGATCAACCAAGTATTTTGGCAGGATTCCTGGCTTTATGATTTGGTTTGTACAACTCCAAATACTTTAATAAGTGGCAACTTGTTTGCGTAGATCAAAAGTGACATAATATTAATTAGCCATTAGACGTAGTGGCTGTAGCTGCTAGGTGGGGGTTGGGGGATTGGGGTTGGCTCAATGAAAGTAACTAACCCTCTTGTTTGCTCAGTTTAAACAATCAGTATCTAACTTTGCAGTGCTAGTGTGTATTTGTGAGAGGTGAGCTATATTACTTAACTGATATGCACAGAGCAGGTATAATTGCCAGGGATGTCTGTAGAGTAAAATGACTGGATGCCTGCTGTTGTTTGCTTACTATTCTGGCTTTGCAGGATTAATGTGGTTTGTGTAAAACAACTTGGAATATTGTAATATGTGGCAATTCTATGACACAAAGGTAAAATACATTAAACAACCATTATTGTTTATCACAGTCTGATATCTGAATTGTACATAGAAGTAGCTATAATTGCTTCTTTGTCTGGATGAAAGTAACCAACCCTCTTATCACTTCTTCATTTTAAACAGTCATTTCTCAAAAATTAGTCCCAAACCAGCCTTGGTCAGAGATGTACACAGAATGTTGCTGTAGCATGTGTGTGTGAGGGGAGCTAGGGACAATGTCAAAGTGAGGGCAATTAAACCTGACAAGGGAGGAGGACTTGCCCTCTTTGATCATTATGACTATATTCAGAGAGTTTCAACTATGTTTGACAATGACACTTACTCAAAAGTGAGTGTGAATGAAATGAACCGTGCACATAGATTGGTGAAGAGCTACTTTAGCGACTTATTTATTGAGGGGTATATAGACATAGATATGTATAACTATATCAAAAGCGAATGGCCTAGAATTCCTGTATTTTTTGCAACACCAAAAATACATAAAAATTTACACAATCCCCCATTTAGGCCATTGATCGATGGAAGAAACTCTATAACCTATGCAAGCGCTAAATTAGTCGACAACATTCTGAAAAAATATCTAGTGAACGAAACTCAAATTAGTAAAGACTCATGGGCCTTTCTGACTAAAATTAACAGTATAGAATTCAATGAGGACCTTAATTTCCTCACAGTAGATGTAGTTGACTTATACACTGCAATACCGCATGATATAGGTCTCGAATGGGTCAATTTATACTTGGTCAAAAAGGGTGCCCCAAGTAACGAAGTTTATCTAGTTACATCTCTACTAGATATAATTTTGACTAACAATTTCTTCCTTTTTGATAACGACTACTACTTGCAGAAATGTGGAGTAGCCATGGGGTCCCCAGTAGGAGCCAGTTTTGCAAACACAGTTATGGCCTACTGGGAGAATGAATACATCTTGAACTCAGATCAGCTTGTAGACAACATCAAATATTATACCAGATTCCTGGATGACATTTTTATTTGTCTCCATGGTAATAAGAATATAGGAATCGAACTAGTTGACTACATGAATAATACGACAAGTTTCCTCAAATTTACTTTTGACTTTCAGGAAACTGTAATTAACTACCTCGATATTGAGTTAACAAAAGATAGAGCAAACAGACAATTCTTTGCAAAGATATATAGGAAGGCCACTTATAGTAACTCCTTCCTACATTTCACGAGTCTACATCCCTATTGTCAAAAGAAAGCTATTGTTAAGGGGCAAGCCATTAGAGTAGCTCGGATGGTAACAAGAGATGATGATTTCCTTTTTGAATGCGGACTCATTGAAGATATGTTCCACCACAGGGGGTACCCTAGGGCATTCCTTAAAGTCATTTTTGATGAAGTTAAAATGAAAAGAGATAATGGGACAATTGTCCCCTTACTAAGGGAAAAGAATACCCATACCAACCAAGGGGATAAAATTGACAGCCAAGGTCAAATGGATGAGATAACCAATACTAATGACGGAGTCCTCGACTACTACGAGACCGACCTTAGGTAGTTAAGTTCACTACTAGCACTCTGAGCGAGTCTTGTAGATTTATTACAACATTTAATCTGGAAAGCAATATGATAAGAAGCATATTGGATAAAAACTGGGCCATATTCTCATATGATAAAAGGTGTTCCCCACCCCTTAGTTCACCCCCTAAAATTACATACAGGAGGGGTAAAAATTTAAAAGCGCTCTTAGAGAGGAGGGGACACAACACTAAAGACAAAGGGACCACTTGTTGTGGTTGTTGTAAATACTGTAAACACATCAAGAAGGGGAACAAACACGTGATCAACAACAAGACCTATACCCTCAATTTTAAATTGGATTGCAACTCCAAAATGGTGGTATATGGAGCTTTATGCTCCAAATGTACAAGTTTTTATATAGGAAAGACGGAAAGGAGGCTGCGAGATAGGATATACGAGCACGTTAATGCTATCTCCAACATGAAATTGGATAATGCCTTGAGCAAACATATTTCCGTCTTTCCAGACCACAGTTTTAAATTTGTGGGTCTCGATCAATTCAAACCTGATAGTAGAAGAGGTCCATTCAATTTATTGCTTGAAGAACACGAATTATCCTGGCAACTTAGAACGAATGCCTGTATGGAACCTGGACTAAATGACCATTGCAACATTTCATGCCTCTTAAAACTCAAAAGCCTGAACAGATAATATCTAATTTCTGGTCCATTAACATCAGGCATTTTATAAGGCTATCTCATTTAGCAGGCTGGGACTACTATAAGATTGGTCCTTCAGCCTAAATAACCTAAGAGACACTATGGATTTATTTATTCCTTAGATAGAATATGGTTTCACTTTAACTAGGCACTCACACTACATCATCTTTTAAGGCTAGGAATTAACTTTCTAGATATAAGTAAAATTTACTCCACTTTTTTACCTTACAGAAGACTAGTACTTATACTTTGGTTAATTTGATATTAAATAATTAATAAATCTAACTTTAGGTTAACTCATAAGGTTAGACCTTTTATTGTATATACTCCGTGCTCCTTATTTTTTAAATTCATTCATAAACATTATAGTTATCTGGGTAAGTCAGTGATAGAAGTTGTTGAAGTTTCTGGTTAGATTTAAATATTTGCATTTTAGAAGTTAAAATATAGGATTGCCCTTTTAATCTTTTAATAATAGATTTAATTTAAGTAATTGAGGTCTGTTAATTTGTTTATTGGTGCTGAATGCAGTATATAAGCTGGAGGCTGCTACTTGTATTTCATCTGAAGAAGTCATCCTAAATGGTATGACGAAAAGCGCTTTATGTTACTTGTGGATTTTAACAAAATAAATTAAGGAAACAGTTTTTATACATCAACGGACCTGGTTTTCTTTGGTTGGAGCTCTTTTTTCTTGGTACAATGTCAATATTTCTTTAACTTTCCCACCAAAAATTCAAAGACTATATCTTGTGTTGAGCTTGGGACAATGTAGTCATTATTTCTTTAACTTTCCTAAAAACTTCAGAGGGTTGCAGAGAAGGTCACTATAGCTTGTGTAGGAGCACTGTACTTTTTAGAAGTAAAGCATTTGAAACATTACTGTATTTTTCTTTCATTTTCCTCACAAACATCAGGAGCATATGCAGGTGACCATCTTTTAGGAGAGAATAAAGAAGCATGCTATTTATAGATGTCTAACAGCAAATATGTTATGTCCTTTTTTATTTCATTTTTGTTCCAGTCAGACATCAGTGGGGTTCAAAGAAATCAGATGTCCATACGGAGTAAGGGTGAGTAAGCATGCTGTGAAAACATAAACACAGTAACTTGAAATATGACTGTGGCCACTTGTGCAGTAATTTTCATTCCAATTTAACATCAGAGGGGAAGACATAGAAAGTATCTTTTTAAAGAAGGGGGTGGGAAGCAGGTACTGTTCCCAGTTATAGTTTATGTATCCTCACAAGCAGGGCTATTTTTGAGATGGTAGAGACCAGTACAGAGTACTGGCATCATGGCCATGAAAACTAGTCATGACAACGACTACATATTCAACGGAGATTAATTTTCTTTTTAATTTAAAACCAAGAAAAGCAGCCACACCAGTCCGGAATCACCACGGCAAGGAGCACAACTCACAATAAGGCACTGACCATGATTTATTAACGTGCAAAGTAAACAACAAGCAGCACACATGTCTTTTTAATTTAACTTTTTTTTAACTTTAAGGGCATTCTTTTTTAAGAATGTCCTCTGTGTCTGGTTGCACAGATGCAACAGGTGTTTGCAACCTGTTTTCATCTTCTGCAATTGTGTGAGCGATTGTTTACGTTTTTGTCTTCCACACACACAGAATTTGAATTCCAGAAGACTTTGGACCATGAATGGACAAGTGAGAGCTGGTGTGTGTGTGTGTGTGTGTGTGTGTGTGTGTGTGTGTGTGTGTGTGTGTGTGTGTGTGTGTGTAAGAGAAAGGTAGGGTGGGTTGGTGTGTGTGTGTAAGTGGGAAGTAGGGTTTTGTGTGTGTGTATGAAAAAGGGAGGTAAGAGTGTGTGTGTGTGTGTGTGTGTGTGTGTGTGTGTGTGTGTGTGTGTGTGTGTGTGTGTGTGTGTGTGTGTAAGAGGGAGGTAGGGGATCATATCATAATTGTCCAGATTTTCACAGAATTTCCAAATTTTTGCCTCATACTTTTGGACTGTTTGTCATAAAATTGTGTTATTTTGGCAAATCCCTAGCAAATCATTGAGGACTGAAGTCAGAAAATAATGGCAGACATTTGAGCTTTAGACTTCATATCCTTCAGAAAATTCATTCAAATGCAAAACTTGGTGTTCTATCAACTTTTTATGTTTATAAGAGCAATATTTAAAATGTGCCCCTAGTTGAGGGCCTTTGAGCCCCCATTATGACAAGCTTTGTCCAGATGTTTTGTGCTAAGAGGTATGGTGTGTGTGTGTGTGTGTGTGTGTGTGTGTGTGTGTGTGTGTGTGTGTGTGTGTGTGTGTGTGTGTGTGTGGGTAAGAGGGAAGTAGGTGTGTTACTAAGAGAGAGGAAGGGAGGGAGATTGTGTGTGCATGTCTGTGTGTATAAGAACTAAGTAGGTATGTGAATATATGCGTGTGTTTAAGTGTGTGTGAGTGTGTAAGAGGAAGGTAGGGGTGGATGGATGTGCGGGTGTGTGTGTGGGTGCAAGTGGGAAGAAGGGTTGTGTGTGTGCAAGTGGGAGGAAGGGTTTTGTGTGTGTGTGTGTGTGTGTGTGTGTGTGTGTGTGTGTGTGTGTGTGTGTGTGAGTGAGAAGAGGGGGGTGTGTGTATGAAAAAGAGAGGTAAGGATGTGTGTGTGTGTGTGTGTGTGTGTGTGTGTGTGTGTGTGTGTGTGTATCAGTGTGTGTAAGAGGGAGGTGGGGGGGGAGGGGTCATACCTCATTTGTCCAGATTTTCGCAGAATGTCCAAATTTATGCCTCATAAGTTTGGTCTGTTTGACATAAAATTGTGTTATTTTGACAAATAACTGGCAAATCATTGAGGACTGAAGTCAGAAAATAATGGCAGACATTTGAGCATCAGACTTTATATCCTTCAGAAAATTATTTCAAATGCAAAACTTGTTATTCTATCAACTTTCTAAGTTTGTAAGAGCAGTATTTAAAAGGTGTCCCTATTTTTTGGGCCTTTGTCCCCCCATTTCAGCATGATTTCTTGCTGTAAGAGGTTGAAAGGTATGAGGAGAATGAAAGAGGGAGGTAGGGGGTGTATGTTTGTGTCATACCTCTCAACTATACAGATTTTCACAGAATGTCCAGATTTTTGCCTTATATTTTGTGGTCTGTTCTTCATAAATTTTTTTTTTGATTAATCACTGGGATGATAGAAGGATTAAAGTTATTAAATAATGACATGCATTTGAGTTTCGTACTTCATATCCTTCAGAAAATGCATTCTAACACAAATTCTGTTATTCTAGCAACATTCTAAGTTTATAAGAGCAATATTTAAAATGTGCCCCTAGTTGAAGGCCTTTGAGCTCCCCCATTATGACAAGCTTTGTCCAGATTTCTTACGCTAAGAGGTTGAGAGGTGTGTGTGTGTGTATGCGTGTGTGAGTGTGCGTGTGTATGTGTGTGTGTGTGTGTTGTGTGTATGTATGTGTATGTGCATGTGTGCGTGTGTGTGTGTGTGTGTGTGTGTGTGTGTGTGTGTGTGTGTGTGTGTGTGTGTGTTTAAGAGGTAGATAGCATACCTTTTTGCAGAATGTCCAGATTTTTGTCTTTTCCTCATAAAAAGGATTGACGTTATTAAATAATGAAGCAACAATGACAGACATTTGAGTTTTAGACTTCACATCCTTTAGAGAAATGCATACTAACACAAAACTGTTATTCTATCAGTTTTCTAAGTTCATAACAGCAATATTTATAATATGTCCCTATTTATTTTAGGCTTTGTCCAGATTTCTTGCACTAAGAGGTTGTAGTGTGTGAGTGAGAGTGAAATGCCCTAGTTAGGGGTTAGCAGGTGGTTAGTAATTTGCTTAGGCTCAAACCATGTACCTTAGCTGCAGGAAACAACAGCCTGAATCCTCTACCCCAACTACCAAGCTGCATTTTTCAAGGAACTGACTTTCAGGTGCATTTTTTTAAAGAATTGTGAGCTTCAGTGGAAGATAAGTTTACTTCTGTTCATGCTAAGTTTGTTTACAATGTGCAATTCTTTTGTTTAGCAAATGGTATTACTATTGTGGTATTGAATGTTAAAAAAGTGTTAAAAGTGCAACAAGTAGCATATTTGCATCTTGATGCAGAAGGCTGTGGGTTCAGCTCCCACAGCATCAAGATGGATTGCTGACACTGTGTTATATTTTAAGGGGGTTGGGTGCTGCAGTCCTGAGTATGTCCTCCTTTGGATGGGATGCCCAGTAATTATGAACCTGTTTGCAGTTTGCCATCCATTCACTATTGCAACATTACCAGCTTAGCATTTTTTTAATGCAACATAGGCAATTTATTCTTCAAGGGCAGCAGGCACTGAATTTGTAGGTGAAACACTAAAATATGTAGTTGTTTGCTAGCAGCAACCTTTTCATTAGTTACAGATCTCTTTAATGTGGAATTATTCAGATGACTTTTACTTCTGCAGAGATTGTGCATATTGACTGATATTGGTGGATTGTAATGACAGAAGTTTAAGCGGCCTTTTATGGTTGAAATGTTCTGAAATAGCTTTGTCATTATTGCTCCATATGTTTTGTTTCATTGCTTGCTAGAAAAATTCTTCAAAACTATAAATTTAAAACATGCTCTAACAAGTGGTGCTGTATTATACAAGGGATACAGTTTATTATTTATATATATATATATATATATATATATATATATATTTAATACAATCAGGAAGGTGAATCAACAAACTTTTGCATGGTCCTACAAATGTGTGCAAGGGCCTATGATTTGAAAACAGCCCAAAGGTAAATCTGCCACTGACCAGATGTATTTTCTTTGAGTGTGGGTTTCAATGCTGTTTCAGCAAGTGTCTGTTTCAAAGACAGAGAAGCTTTAACGCTATGGCTGTTTTCATTGTTAGACTGTATTGCTTTGTTTAACAAATGTCTATTAGTGTTTGTGCTATAAAATTTAAAATAAAACTTTTAAATTAAATCCAAATATCTGTAATCATTGTAGAAGTAAATCGGGGAACTATATGCACACTGAGAGTTTTGAACAGTGTTTATAGCAGCTTGGGAGAAATAGCCAAGTAATGATTAATCTTTTGGGGGCGGCCACAGTGGTGAAGCGGTTAGCATTGTCGCCTCACAGCAAGAGGTTCTCTGGTTCGATCCTTGGCTGCAGTGCCTTCTGTGCAGAGTCTGCATGTCCTCCCTGTGGTCACGTGGGTTACTCCGAGTGCTCCGGTTTCCTCCCACATCCCAAAGACATGCTGTAGGTGGATTGGACACTCTAAATTGGCCCTAAGCGTGAGTCCATGTGTATGCCTTCTGAGGAAGGTTGGGTGCCGGACTGGCAACTCGATACCGTAAAACTCCACTGCCAGTCATGAGCGGACAGGTGATCCGCTGTGGTGACCCTTAACTGGGAAAAGCCGAAAGAAGAAGAAGATCCAATCATCCAAATTATGCTTAAATAGGGCCAATGAGGGGCTTTGTTTAACATGCATTTCCATTAAAGCTGGGTGAGAACTTGCTCTGTATGTAAGAGACGGGTCACCTCTGAGCAGTCTGTACAACACAGAGTAAAGTGACAATGATTTCAGTCTGTCCGCATAAGGCAGATCTTGATGACCCTAAATTTTCTTTGCAAGGAACCTTCGTTGTTGCTGCAGGTTTTTGGAAAGGAACATACCAAATGGAGCATTGTACTCTATTATTAGTCTAATAAGGGAAGAGTACAGGGGGGTTATAACCTCTTTTTTTCTGGAGGCAATGCCCTTACTTATGAGATGAGCAATATAAAATTCCCTTCTTACCACTGTGGAAACATGGTGATCAAAGTTAAGGTTGCTGTTGACCTGTGTGCCTAGATCTATCACCACTGACTGTGTGCTTAGGATATTGCTGTTGATGTGGTAGTTTGCAGGGAACATCACCCTTGCTGAAGGGGATGATAAAGCATTTTTTTTTGCATTAAGTTTAAGACCATGACTTTGGCACCACTCATTAGTTTGCGTAAGTCCTGCTTGCAAGATGTTGACATCGCTAGGGGTGTCAGTCATCACTGCCAGTTTGCAGTCATCAGCAAACTTTGTCATCCATAGTTCTTTAGTTTTATCCTGTACTTCAGAGAAGTAGATTCTGAACAGTAGGTGTCCCAGAACCAATCTCTGTAGAACACCACTGGTTATGGGTCTGCTGGAGGATGTGGAGTCCCCTATTTTTACCGTATGAATTCTATCAGTGAGCCAGTTTGTAACCCACTTGACAGTATATGGGTTGATACCCAGCTGGGTGAGTTTATCATTAATGCCTGAGTGGGAAATTGTGTCAAAGGCCTTGGCTAAGTCTAGGTAGGCCGTATGCACAGATTTCCTTTCATCTAAGGCGTTAGTGACTGTCGCAAAGAAGTCCACCAAGTTTAACAGGCATGCTCTCCCCTTGACAAAGCCAAACTAGGTGGGGTCGAGTGTTTGGAGATTTCATGTATCTTTATTAATAAGGTTCATGATGATTCATTCCATGGCCTTGCAGATAATGCTGGTCAGGCTAATGGGTCTGTAGTTCCTGGGGTCTGTGGATGCACCTCCATTGTGCCAAGGGATGACAGTAGCTGTTATCCATTTTGCTGGGATGAAGCCAGTGCTTAGGCTGTGATTGAAAAGCATGCCCAATGGTGATGCTAATTGCTGTTTTAACCCATGCAGAACACAGCCTGGGATGTTGTCTGGTCCTATAGAGTTTATGTTTTTGGCCTTGGAGAGGGCGTTTAAGACCTGCTCCTCGGAGATACAAGGTGGGGGACAGGTGTTAGAGATGCTTTGGGGTATATGTGGTGGGGACAGGGGAGTGAAGTTTTCACTGAACCTGTCAGCCAGCAGGTTTGCTATATCCACAGGTTCTGTATATGCAGTACCATTAACTATGAGTTCAGTGCAGATCTGGGCCTTATCTTTGTGGTTATGGATGTAACTAAAGAACGCTTTGTAATTAGACAAACGGTCCAGGCAGCAGCAAGTGTCAGCCAATACAAAGGTTTAATTTAATTTAAAAATTCACCACAAGCTAAGTTAAATTAAACCTTTGTATTGGCTGACACTTGCTGCTGCCTGGACCGTTTGTCTGATTATTAGTTTACTTTCCGGTCCTGCATCTGTTATTACTTTTAAAAGAACGCTTTGTGGTTATTCTTAGTTGTGGAAGCTAATTTAGATTCTTAGTTAGCTTTGGAGGACTTCATTAGCAGTCTTATTTGCTTGTTTAAGTTAAGGAGGGAGTGCTTCCAGTTTTGAGACCGTTCCATCCTACTCTTAGACAGCAATTTCTTTCTCCTATTGTATAGCCTATTAATGGCAGTTGTCCACCAGGCAGGTTTGTTTTTCCTTGAAGATCTTGCTTTGGTTCTGTCAGGTACAGCAGAGTCAATACAACTGTACATGTGCTCGTATAAAGCATTGGTGTATAACTTGCTTAGATGTCTGTTCTGTTAATGGGGGGAGGGGCTATGAAGCTACTTATGCTGTCATGTATGAGGTTGTAATTGGCCTTGGAGAAGTTTTTTAGTCTAGTTGTTGCTAAGGGGTGGAGGTCTTCTGTTATAGTTGCTTCTAGCGAGACAGATTTATGGTCAGATGTCAGATCTCAACAGAAATGGCCACATACTGGGGGTGGTGCAGCAGTTGCCATATTGGTGAGCACCAGATCCAGGATGTTTGATCCCCTTGTGGGTGTGTCACCCAGCTGGTCCAGGGCATTGGAGTTAGCAAACCTTTGGGCAAGTGAGTTAGAATACATATAATTTACCTAGTCAATGGATGGGTAATTAAAGTCACCCATAACCAGGGTGTTTGGTTGTATCTTGATTGACTCAAGTAGATCCAAGTAGGCTGAGTGGATTTCCTGATTCATGCAGGGTGTCTTATAGCTGGCAATGACCTGAAGAGGGGTCTTACCTACAGTTGCACCTGAAGTAATTCAAGGGAATTGTGCTGTTTAACCAATTTAGAGGTGTATTTAGCTTTAATGGATAATGATATACCACTTCCTTTAGTTCTCAACGCCTTCAGTTTATGGTCTGAACGTGTGGAAGGAAATGTAACCTGGTATAGCTGGGGTACTCTCCAAATCCTTATACCAGGTCTCAGTGACTGCAGAAATGTCAGCATCTTCCAAGGTGAAGACTGCTTCCAGTGAGTACAGTTTCTGGTTTTGACTCCCGCCATTTAGCAGCATAACCTTGAGGTTGTTTTTAGAGGGTATTTTTATGTTGGGAATTTTGTTCTTGTGACATTGCCTAAAAAAGGCACTATGTGGGGTGGCAAGAGCCTTAGCCAGTAACCGAAATCCCAGGAGTGACAGATAAAGACCATATCTGGCAAAGCATCAAGGTCTGTCGATCATGTCATCCCAGGCTAACACATACTGGATACCCTTTGAATGACACCAGAAACTGAGCCAATTGTTGAAGTAAATCATTTTTTGTTTGTATTGAGGTGTCATCCCAGGCGTAGGTAAAATACTGCTTTAGGCTAGGGACATACCTGCCTGAGATACATAATCAGAGCGCTCAGTCATGCCCTGTTTAGGTCTACTTCATAACACTGAAATTTCATAATGCTGAATTTCATAACATTGAAACCATAACATCGAAAATTCAAAACACTGAAACCCCAAAACATTGAAAACTCAGGACATTGAAAGTGTGCTTCATAACATTGAAAACTACATTGCACAAGTAAGTAAGATCCCCTCCACTTTCTACTGCATTTCCCCAGGGGGGCAAGCCCCTCCTGCACCCCCACAACCCCCATAAATTAAATATACCAACTCCAAGATCGCACTACAGTGGGAAAAAGTTAATTTCCTAACCTCAATGTATGGTGATTATGTTACAGTGAGGTTAGGAAATTAACTTTTTTTCACTGTAGTGCGATCTTGGAGTTGGTATATTTAATTTATGGGGGTATGGGGGGTGAAACCCCTCACATGGGGGGTGCAGGGGGGCTTGCCCCCCTCCAGAAATGCAGTAGAAAGTGTGTTTGTTAATTAGGTGTTGTTATTTTATGTTATATTGCTGGAACCTGTGTTCTGAGAGACTGCCTTACAGAATATCTGGAAATATACAGAGCTGAGTATATATTTTTTTTGGTTATAGAGTTTAATTGTTGCTTAGATCTCTGTTGAAACTGTTCTCACTGTTCTGAGAGACTGATCGGCAAATATACAGACCTGAGAATATTTTTTTTGGTTTTAAAGTTTGTACTGTTAGTTGTTGCTTAGATCTCTGTTGAAACTGTTTTCCCCACCCCCCACCCCCATTTTCTGCCATGTCATCAATTGGTATAGTAACAGCTGCATTCAAATTGCTGGAACCTGTGTTCTGAATGACTTCCTTACAGATTATCTACAAATATACAGAGCCGAGTATATTTTTTTTGGTTATAGAGTTTAATTGTTGCTTAGATCTCTGTTGAAACTGTTGTCTCACTGTTCTGAGAGACTGATCAGCAAATATACACTGTATGTAAGCTTCTGAGCCCCCCAAGCCTTTCTGTGTTGGAGGGAAGCCTTCAAGCATATCAGTGGGAGTGGTAAGCACTAGGTAACCTGTCTACCACATAAGGAGTGGTTCTGGCCCAGAAATTGTAGTTACTGGTCGTTTGGGCAATCTTCCATCTCTCTCAACTTTCTGATTTGAAAGCCTGCATTTGCACTTGTTTCTGTCCTGTAACTCATCTACTGCACATACAGATTCTTAGTTTTAGCACTTAAATTTGCTTATACGTGCTCAGCACTTGTTCAGAACTTGTAAGCACTAAATAAGCTACTAATTACTATAGCACTCAGTCTTCCTCATTACCTAGAGGAAAACAGTTTTTGTACTTACTTTTCTCACTTGCTTAGAGAAAAACAGCTCTTGTACTCACTTTCCTCACTTATCTAGAGGAAAATATTCAGGCATGTTCAAGCTCCCAGTGTTCTCTCCTATCTATCTGATGAATCTGAGCATCTTGAGGCAATGTAGAAATTGCCTCATGTACACAGACAAACCTCTCCTCCTATCACCCAACACTACAACCTGTAACAGATGCACTTATCTAGCCAAACTGGAGGTAAAGCTCTCTCCAACCAAGACTGAACTTGACAGTCATGTGGAGAAGGTAAACATTTGCACCACACCACACTCATCACATAGTCTCACTAAATCTACACCACCAAAATCCACACATAGTAACACAAAAACATTTGCAGAGGCTCTCAATAATAATCTGTCTAAGCAACAGAGACCTCCAAAGCAGAAACGCAAGCAACCTCCATCCCCCAACACAACCCAAATGACACATAGCCCACAGACTCAGTGTGCCACTCAATCACAGCCAATAAGGCAAAACAACGTACCTAACACACTAGTCATAGGTGACTGTATAGTCAGGCACACTGATGTCCCACTCACCAGGCTAAACAAGGAGAAGGTTACTGTCAGCTGCCTGTCGGGTGCCAGGATCCGTCACTTAACCCACGCACTCAGGTCACTCCACAACAAGTACAAATATGACTATGTCATTGTCCATGTTGGTGTGAATGACCTGAGACGTGCCTCCCTGGACTACATGAAAAGAGACATGGAAGAGCTCTCTGATCTTGTAGCCCAGCAGGTATGACCCTAGCCCTGAGTAGCATTCTGCCATTGCCCAGAATGATACCACAGTACAAGCACAAAATGATTGACTCAACAATTGGCTAAGCTTCTGGTGTCATTCTAAGAGGATCCAGTATCTGTCTGCTTGGGATGACATGGTTGACAGACCACGATGCTTTGCCAAAGATGGCCTGCACCTGTTGCCCCTGGGATTCTGGATACTGGTTAAGGCTCTTGCTGCCCCTATACTGCCTTTTTTTAGGCAGGGTTCAAATAACAAATTCACCACCATAACAGGAACAGGCAAGCAGAAACTGAGGGTAATGCTACTCAATGCTAGAAGTTAAATCTCAAAATGCACTCACTCGAGGCACTCCTTAAAATGGAGAGCATCGATATCTGTGCAGTGACTGAGACCTGGTTCAAGGCTCCAGAGAGCACCCCTGCACTACCACACTATAACTCGTACCACACTTTTCGGCCATGTAGCCTGGACCGAAACACCAAAGGCGGAGGTGTGTCCATATTCATTAAGGATATTCACACCTCCAGGCTAGTTGCTCAGCATAATGCATCCGAGGTTATCCAAGTGCAACTAACTCTGGGTCTAGGATATTGTTGTCCCTGGTGGGGGTGTGGATAAGTTGATCCACGGCATTGGAATTTATGAATTCCAGAAAGCATTGAGCGAAGGAGTTGGTACATGAGTAGTTTTCCCAGTTTAATGTTGGGGTAGTTGAAATTGCCCATTATTAGGATGTTTTGTTGAACCCTAATATTTTCCAGTATATCAAGAAAAGAGGAGTGGGAATCCTGGGGCATGGTGGGGGATCTGTAGCAAGCTACAGTTTGGATTGTAGTTTTGCCCAGAGTTAGTTGCACTTGGATAACCTCGGATGCATTATGCTGTGCAACTAGCCTGAAGGTGTGGATATCCTTAATGAATATGGACACACCTCTGCCTTTGGTGTGCTGTTCCAGGTTAGATGGCTGAAAAGTGTGGTATGAGTTATAGCCTGGTAATGCAGGGGTACTCTCTAGAGCCTTGAACCAGGTCACTGCACAGATATCGATGTCTCCATTTTAAGGAGTGCCTCAAGTGAGTGCATTTTGAGATTTAGTTTTCTAATATTGAGTAGCATTACCCTCAGTTTTTGCTTGCCTGTTCTTGTTATGGTGGTGAATTTTTCATTTGACCCTTGCCTAAAAAGGCACTATAGGGGTGGCAAGAGCCTTAGTCAGTATCCAGAATCCCAGGGGCAACAGGTGCAGGCCATCTCTGGCAAAGCATCGTGGCCTGATGACCATGTCCCAGGCAGACAGGTACTGGATCCCCTTAGAATGACACCAGAAGCTTAGCCAATTGTTAAAGTCACTCAAAGGTTGGACACTAAAGAGGGAGAAAAGGACATGTACCGATTGGCTAGACAGAGGGACCAAGCTAGTAAAGATGTGCAACAGGTAAGGGTGATAATGGATAATGAGGGAAACATACAAGCGAGGAGAGTGTGTTGAGCAGATGGAAAGAGTACTTTGAGGGGTTGATGAATGAAGAGAATGAGAGGGAGAGAAGGTTGGATGATGTGCGGATAGTGAATCATGAAGTGCAGTGGATTAGCAAGGAGGAAGTAAGGATAGCTATGAAGAGATTGAAGAACGGAAAGGCTGTTGGTCCAGATGACATACCTGTGGAAGCATGGAGGTGTTTAGGTGAAATGGCAGTGGAGGTTTTAACTAGATTGTTTAATGAAATCTTGGAAAGTGAGAGGATGCTTGAGGAATGGAGAAAAAGTGTTTTGGTACCGATTTTTGAGAATAAGGGTGATGTGCAGAGCTGTAGTAACTACAGAGGGATTAAACTGATCAGTCACAGCATGAAATTATGAGAAAGAGTAGTGGAAGCTAGGTTAAGAAGGGAGGTGATGATTAGTGATCAGAAGTATGGTTTCATGCCAGGAAAGGGCACTACAGATGTGATGTTTACTCTGACAGTGTTGATGGAGAAGTACAGAGAAGGTCAGAAAGAGTTGCATTGTGCCTTTTGTGGATTTACAGAAAGCATATGACAGGGTGCCTAGAGAGGAGTTGTGGTATTATATGAGGAAGTCTGGAATGTTAGAGAAGTATGTAAGAGTGGTACAGGGTATGTACAAGGGTAGTGTGACAGCGGTGAGGTCTGTGGTGGGAGTGAAGGATGCGTTTAAGGTGGAGGTGGGATTACATCAAGGATCAGCTGTGAGCCCTTTCTTATTTGCAATGGGGATGGACAGGTTGACAGACGAGATCAGACAGGAGTCCCAGTGGACTATGATGTTTGTAGATGACATTGTGATCTGTAGTGAGACTAGGGAACAGGTGGAAGAGACCCTGGAGAGGTGGAGATATGCTCTAGAGAGAAGAAGAATGAAGGTCAGCAGGACTAAGACAGAATATATGTGTTTGAATGAGAGGCAGGATAGAGGAATGGTGAGGATGCAGGGAGTAGAGGTGGCGAAGGTGAATGAGTTTAAGTACTTGGGATCAACAGTTCAGAGTAATGGTGAGTGTGGAAGAGAGGTGAAGGAGAGAGTACAGGCAGGATGGAGTGGGTGGAGAAGAGTGTCAGGAGTGATTTGTGATGGACGAGTACCAGTAAGAGTGAAAGGGAAGGTCTACAAGAGGGTAGTGAGACCAGCTATGTTATATGGGTTGGAGACAGGGGCATTGACAAAAAGGCAGGAGTCAGAGCTTGACGTGGCAGAGTTGATGTTAAGATTTGCACTGGGTGTGACGAGGATGGGCAGGATTAGGAATAAGTATATTAGAGGCTCAGCCCAGGTTGGAAGGTTTGGAGACAAAGCCAGAGAAGCAAGATTACGTTGGTTTGGACATGTGCTGAGGAGGAATGCAGAGTATATTGGGAAAAATATGCTAAGGATGAAGCTGCCAGGTAACAGGAAAAGAGGGAGGCCTAAGATAAGGTTTATGGATGTGGTGAGAGAGGACATGCAAGTGGTTGGTGTGACAGAGCAAGATGCAAAGGACAGGAAGAAATGGAAACAGTTGATCTGCTGTGGCGACCCCTAACGGGAGCAGCCGAAAGAAAAAGACTGCGGTATCATTCTGGGCGATGACACAATGCTACTCTGGCTACTGTCGTACCTGCCTGGGCTACAAGATCGGTGAGCTCGTCCATGTCTCTTTTCATGTAGTCCAGGAAGTACGTCTCAAGTCATTCACACCAACATAGACAATGACAGAGTCATATTTGTACTTGTTGTGGAGTGACCTGAGTGCATGGGTTATGTGGCAGATCCTGGCACCTGACGGGCAGCTGACAGTAACCTTCTCCTTGTTTAGACTGGTGAGTGGGACATCAGTGTGCCTGACTATAAAGTCACCTATGACTAGTGTGTTGGGTACATTGGTTTGCCTTATGGGCTGCAGTTTATTGGCACACTGAGTCTGTGGGCTATGTGTCATATGGGTTGCTTTGGAGGGTGGAGGTTGCTTGTGTTTCTGCTTTGGAGGTCTCTGTTGCTTGGGCAGATTATTATTGAGAGCCTCTGCGAATGTTTTTGTGTTTCTATGTGTGGATTTTGGTGGTGTAGGTTTAGTGAGACTATGTGATGAGTGTGGTGTGGTGCAAGTGTTTACCTTCTCCTCTTGACTGTCCAGTTCAGTCTTGGTTGGAGAGAGCTTTACCTCCAGTTTGGCTAGATAACTGCATCTCTCACAGGTTGTGGTGTTGGGTGGTAGGAGGAGAGGGTTGTCTGTGTACATGTGGCAATTGCTGCATTGCCTCAAGATGCCCAGATTCATCAGATAGACAGGAGAGAACACTGGGAGCTGACCCTTGGACCTGCCTGAATAAAAAACTACTTTGCTCTAGACAAGTGAGGAAAGTGAGTATACGACCTTTTTTCTCTAAGCAAGTGAGGAAAGTAAGTACAAAAACTGTTATCTGAAGTAGTTAACTTCATTTGATCAGCAACCTGTGGGTATCGGATCCGACCTGGATCCGAGCCAGCAGCTTTCCAAGCTAAAGAGCTGAGCTCTCAGCTCCTCCCCCTTACCCATAATACCCTGCTACCTCCCTCCAGTCCCCAGATCTCCTTTGTCGCGGCTTCTGAAGCTTAAGGGACGAGCTCTTGGCGTTTATAGGTGAGAGGAATTTAGGAGTTTTCTTGTTCAAATTCTAGCGATTTGAGTGTGTGAGTGTGTTATAGATCCATAGTTTAGTTAAACCGTTTTTTTATTTACTTTTAGTGGTAAACTAGTGTTTTTCTCTTCCCCTTACTAGTGTGTGTTAGGGTGTGTGCTTGTTCATTATGGCCGAGGACCCTACGCCATTTTCTCGAAATGTGCTAAGTGTGGTCATAAGCTGTCCCCAGCGTATGGCCACACTTAGTGCGTTCTCTGCCTGGGGGTAACCCACTTGACATCAGGCTGCCAGATTTGTGTGGCCTTCAACCCCCGGGCTGTGAGGGACAGGAGGAATAAGTTAATCTTGGCGGGACTCTTACCCCCAGATTCTTCTTCCTCCTCTCCCTCAGTGACGCCAGTCGCGGCTGCAACTGTCCAGCCTTGAGCTTCCCCTCCCCTGGCTGGGACTCAACCTCCCACTATGTCCCAGGGAGAGGGGGGCTCTTCTAAGAAAGACAGGAGGCACAGAGAGAAAGAGAAGGAAAAAAATAGACATAAGAGCCATAAGCGACGGGCCAAATCAGCCTCTTCGGCTCCGCTGGCTAAGGTGTTTGGTTCCCCCGCAAAGGTTTCCAGGTCTTCCCCCTCTTGGCTCTGCTCTCCATGCTTCTCTCTGGAGCCGGAGGAGGAGTCCCGGTCACCCTCGAGGTCATCTAGGCGGCCCTTCAGGCCCGCCTCGACCTCTTCGAGGTCTACCAGGAGTTTGTCCGACGCAGATATGGACCGGATGATGCGTTGATTCCTGCAGGCCCAGATGGAGATGGGAGTGCTCCTGCCTCCCCCCCCCTCAGGGAGGGAGCTCGGCCCCTTTCTTTGAACCAATTGCTCCTTCTCCGATCCACTATCGGGTTTCAGAGCCGTCGGATCCGAGTCGTCTCAGAGCCAGGGAGTCGGCGCCGAAAGTAGTTGCTACTTCGCCGGCTTTACCCTCAAGTTTATCAGGTCATCTTTCGGATCCGAGCTTCAGATTCGTAGGGGTGAGTGTGTCTTCGGCTCCGTTGTTGTCGGAGCATACTTCCCTCTCAGGTCCGATGGCATTGGCTGTGACACCGGTCCTCATGTCGGAGTCGAGGGGACTACTCTCGGAACCAGGGGAGAGTGGTTCACCTTCGGCGTTCGACATGGTGGAGAGGGTGCTGTCGAGGAGTTTGAAATCCCCAGTCTATGCTATGGATCCACCCTTCACTCCCTCACATATGGGCCTGTCTTCCATTGTCCGGCCCCAGGGACAGCCTGCGTCTGCGCCCCAGTTAGGTCCTGTAGAGGAACAAGACCCCATTGGTGAGCCCTCCTTGGACAGTCCCACCAAGGAGGCCCCTCAAAAATGAAAGTGCAAGAGGAGGCACTTGGACTCCCCTGAGTCCCTCACGGAGGATACAGACTTAGAGGAAAGGGAAGGTTCCCCCAGGTCACCCCCGGAGGACGTCTCCTTTGGAGACATTATGGAGATGCTGTGCATAAGAGGGGGGTAGTCAGCCCAGAAGCCTTCCTCGGATGAGTCTGTGTTTCTGGAGGTGTTTGACGCAGGCCCGTCTACCTCCTGGGTGTCCCCCCCGGCCAAACCCTTGGTAGACTTGATTACTACCAGGTCTTGGAAGGAGCTGGACAATGTGGAGCCAATCCCCAATAGACCGGACAAAATACTTGGCCCCCCTTCTGACAAACCCGCGTGGAATAAATGTTCCCCGGTAGATGCCATGGTGGTGGCGGCTGCCACCAAGAAGGAACTGGCGCAGGAAAGTTCCTCGGTCCATCATCCTGATAAGGAGTCTCGGATGATGGACCGCATTGGAAAGCGGATGTTTGCTTCAGCCACCTTTTCTATAAGGGTGCTGAATTATCTGGCATACGTCATTAGGCTCCAGTGGGATCTGATAAAAGAGTACGCTGGGTCTCCCCCAAAGTCCATGGCGGCTGAGGACAAACGTACCTTCTCGGCTCGCATGGCCACTCTAAAGTATATATCAAACACTTCTATGCGACTTCTCTCCCATGCCACAGAGGGGGCGGCTAGAGCCAGCAGAGCAGGGGTCGCCTGTCTCCATCTTTGTGACTTTGCGGAACCCTTCAAGGCGTCCTTCACTAACGCTCTCTTTGACGGTTCTTCGCTTTTTGGAAAAACTGTCCGCAACACTCTGCTCCAGAGTGGGAAAGATGGGAAGACGCTGTCTGCCATTGGAATACGCTTCTCTGCTCCTCAGAGAGGGCAAAAGAAGATGTGGTTCCAGAAATCTCAGCAGTCCCGTCCCGCTCCAGACCCTTCATCCTTCAGAGGCAGAGGAGGACAAGGTGGACGCTGGCCCAGTGGCAGAGGGGGGGCCAAAGAATTTCGGGTCGAGAGAGCCCTTCTCCGACCGACCCATGCAGCAGCCCTGAGGGGTTACCCGACTGTCCCTCTCTGGAGGCAGTCGAGGGGCATTTTTCGGAGCATCTAGCAAGTTGGGAGTCCATTACTACAGATCGCTGGGTGCTCTGAATAATATCCAGAGGTTACTCTATCCCCTTCCTGAATCTTCCCCCATTGGAGAGGCACCTCCCCGATGTCCCACCCCATCAGAGGGAGGCTGCGGCCTCAGAAATAAAGAAATTACTAGAAAAAAGGGCCATCCAACACGTCCCCCCAGAGCAATCCGGGTTAGGCAATTACTCCAGGTTCTTTTTAGTGCCAAATAAGACGGGAGACTTAAGGCCAATTCTCGACCTGTCATCCTTGAACCTGTTCATTGCCAAAGAAAAATTTTGGATGGTCACTCTACAGTCTATTCTCCCCCTTCTGCAGGAGAACAACTGGATGTGCTCCATAGACCTCAAGGATGCGTACTACCACATTCTCATGGACAGAAGATCCAGGAGGTATCTCCGCTTTCGGCTTGAAGCCAGTCATTACCAGTTCAGGGTTCTTCCATTAGGCCTCACCACTGCCCCCAGGGTGTTCACCAAGTTCATGGCAGTTGTAGCAGCCCACCTGAGACTTCAGAGAATTCAGGTCTTTCCGTACCTAGACGACTGGCTCCTCACCACCCCCACCAGGCATCTTCTCTCTTCCACCAAGGATTATGCTTTGCTCTTGGCCAATCACCTTGGCATTACCATAAATTTCAAGAAGTCTTCTCTTCAACCTGTTCAAGTTATAGATTTCATAGGGGCCAGGATAAACACGCTTCAGTCCAGGGCCTTTCTGACAACGGACATGTTACGCACCTTGTCGCTCCATGTAATAGACCTTCTTCAGTCTTCGGCTCCACCCGCAGAATTAGTCCTGAGAGCCCTAGGATCCATGGCAGTGGCCATCAGCCTTTCACCTCTTGCTTGACTACACATGAGAGTCCTTCAGTGGACCCTTTAGGTTCAATGGTCCCTCCTCCTACATCCTTTAGATTCACAGATTCCCCTGAGCAAGGTTTGCAGGAGCTCCCTTCTCTGGTGGCTTCATTCCCGAGAGCTTCGGGAAAGGAGACCATTCATGATGCCCCTACCCCAAGCCATGCTGATCATGGACACTTCTCGCCTCGGGTGGGGGGGGGCATTGCATGGGCAGAACCGTCCAAGGCACATGGACCTCTGTAGAAACCGGTCTGCATATCAATGTTCTAGAGATGAGGGCGGTGCTTTTAGCGTTGCAAGCTCTTCGGGACCTTCTTCCTCCAGGGACTATTGCAATCCAGACAGACACAACATGGCGGTAGTCTGGTACATCAACAAACAGGGAGGAACCAGGTCTTACCCACTTTGTCGAGAGGCTATGAGAGTTTGGGAATGGGCGATTTCCACCAACCACTTTCTGATAGCGATGCACATTCCTGGTCGGTCCAACATTCTAGCGGACAAGCTGAGTTGTTCTATCCTCACTCCTTACGAGTGGTCTCTAAATCCCTTAGTAGTGAAACAGATCTTCCTCAGATGGGGTCAGCCTTGCTGCGATCTCATCGCGTCTCCTTTAAATGCGAAATGCAGCAAATTTTTCGCTTTAATTCCCCCACCAGGGGAGAACCCCAGAGACGCTCTGATCCATGCTTGGCCACACGGTCTTCTTTATGCCTACCCTCCTCTTCCACTAATGTCGAAGTTCCTACAGAAAGCTCATCGGTTGGGGAGCAAAATAATCCTCATAGCCCCATTCTGGCCTCTTCAGATCTGGTTCCCGTATCTGCGGTCTCACATCATAGCCCCTCCTTGGGTCTTAGATCCCATTCCGGATCTAATCTCTCATCCTTCAAGATTGCAAACTCCAAACCTGGACGACCTCAAGCTCACGGCTTGGTTGATCCAGTTCCACTAACTGCTAGGACTCCCGGTATCTCATCTTTGGTAAAGACCATTCTGGTACTGGCACATAAACCCTCTACCAGGAAAATCTACAACAGTAAATGGAAGTGTTTTTCCATCTGGGCCAACGATAGGGATTTGGATCCTTTCTCAGCTCCCATTCCAGCAGTTCTGGAATTTCTGTCCCACATTTTCCATCGGGGGCCAGTTCTTCTACTGTAAAGGTTCAGATGACTGCCATTTCTCATTTCCACATCGGGGATAATCTTAAACCCTTAGCTTCCACTAAGATATGCAAGACCTTTTTGAAAGGCACCTTTCTCTTAAGACCTCCAGTTAAGAATGCGGTTCCCCCATGGGACTTAACTGTAGTTCTCCAGGCCCTAACGGGTCCACCCTTTGAACCTGCCACTTCCGTTGACTTAAAATTCTTATCCTGGAAAACAGACTTCTTGATTGCGATTACTTCGGCTATGAGGGTATCTGAACTTCAAGCCCTTTGTACGAAACCCCCATACTTGGTTTTCCATAAGGACAGGGTATCTCTCAGGACTAATCCTTCATTCTTGCCTAAAGTGGCCTCCGAGACCAATATCAATCAAATCATCAATTTGCCTGTTTTCTTTCCCAACTTTCAAAACAAAGGGGAATATAAACTGCACTTGTTGGACTGCATAGACAATTTTACTTGCACAGGAAAGCTGCTTCTCGCAAATCAGAACAGCTTTTCATGTCTTTTGCTAAACAGTCCTTGGGCAAGCCAGTTACAAAATTCACTTTAGCCAGATGGATATCCCACTGCATCTTACAACCCTATTCAGCTTCCGGTAGACCAGAACCCTTGGGAGTTCATGCTCATTCTACCCGTTCTATGGCTACCTCTGCAGCATTTTGGTCAAGAGTTCCCTTAGATGACATCTGTTCAGCGGCTACTTGGGCCTCTTCTCATACCTTCATTTCTCATTACAAGCTGGATCTGATCTCTAGAGGTAGGGCAGCCTTTGGCTCCGCAGTGCTCCGGAATATCCTTCCATGAGGACCTCCCAGGTTTAGGTAGCTGGGGACTCTGTCCCACAGGTTGCTGATCAAATGAAGTTAACTACTTCAGATAAAAAAAGTTATGTACTCACCATAACGTTCCATCTGAGTAGGTAACTTCATTTGTCAGCAACCAACCCCCCTCCTTCCCCCTAGCCTGTTTCGTGATCTTGTTCACAACAGAAGGTTTCCCTTCTGTTGCGCATCAGGTTAATGTTTCTCTTTCGAGTATGTTTGACTGTTGTGGTTGATAAGTGGCAAACTCGATCTGAGGACTGGAGGGAGGTAGCAGGGTATTATGGGTAAGGGGAGGAGCTGAGAGCTCAGATCTTCAGCTTGGAAAGCTGCCGGCTCGGATCCAGGTCAGATCCGATACCCACAGGTTGCTGACAAATGAAGTTACCTACTCAGATGGAACGTTATGGTGAGTACATAACTTCTTTTTCTTCTAGGTAAAGAAGAAGGTTGAGTGCTGTAGTAATTTGTAGCTTATTTAGTGCTACACAACAAGTTCTGAACAAGTGCTGAGCATGAATAAGCAAATTCAAGTGCTAAAACTAAGAATCTGTACTTGGATCTTGTGGTAGATAGACCACCTAGTGCTTACCATTCCCACTGATAAGCTAGAATGCTTCCCTCCAACACAGAAAGGCATGGGGGGCTCAGAAGCTTACAAGCAGTCCTGGATACAGAAAATCTGTATCTGGACTAGACTAGTTACTAGAAAGGTGGGAAACAAGCACAAACGTGGGCTTTTAAACCAGAAAGTTGAAAGAGATGGAAAAACTGCCCAAATGGCCAATAAACTACAATTTCTGTGCCAGAAACCACTCTTGTGGTAGATAGGCTACTTAGTGCTTACCACTCCCACTGATAAGCTAGAAGGCGGCTTTTAGTCAGCAAGGAATATTACTTATCAGTGGGAAATGGAATTTGATTTGCAGCAGTAAAGATGTGTCTGGGGGGCCCAGAAGGGAAAATATGACAAAGATGGGTACATTCTTGATGAAATTTATGAAAATATTTGGCATGGAAGATATGAATTCAGTACTTGGAGTTTGGAGTGAATTTACATATTATTCTTCAAAATACAAAAATTGGGCTAGGCTAGACAGAATTTAATTTTCACAGGAACATGTGCATTTAATTGAAAGTCTTGATATGCACCCAATAACTCTTTCAGATCATGCATCAATAATTACTAAAATAAAAACATAAGGTAATGAAGTAAAAATAATACATTGGTGCTTTCCCACCTATCTGACGAAAAGAGCAGAATTTAAGGAATGTGTAGTGGAAATTATTCAGGAGTTATTAGAGAGAACAGAAATTTATTCTGAAAAATATAACTAGGGAGTGGGATAAAATTAAAATGGAGTTTTAAAATTAGCGAGGAAATAAAAGAAAGGAAGATGCGGTTAAGAAGTAACGAGAATTATTTAGAGGAACTGACAGATGTTAATGTATTGCTGAATGGGGGGAATCTCACAGAACAAGAGGAGGAAAAATTGCAAAATGCTAAACAGAAAATAAGAGATTACCTACGTAATATGTGTGAGTTTAGAATGATTATTGTTAAGCAACTGTTTTTGATAATAACTCTAAAACATAGCTTTTTGCACAACGACTCGGACACAGAAAAGTAGAAAGGGCTGTCACCCAGCTCAGGTAGTCTATAACAAGGAAGATAACAAGAGATCCTGTAGAGGTATTAGAAATATTTCAGAAATTCAATGAAAGTCTGTATAAAACAGAGAAATATGGAAATAAAGAAAATGTACAAACGGAAATGTTTATGGAAGAATTAAATATATCAAAGTTAGAGGTAGATGAGGTTTAATTACTAACAGGTAGGGTAGGAGGAGATGAGATAAAAATGGTGATGTATAACCAATTTACAGCAGGTCTTCAGGACTGTTGATTATGTAGAAGAGGTTTAAATCCCCAGATTGAGTATTTTTGTGTTCTGATACCATTTGACTTGCAGATGTGCAGTAAGTCCATTAGTAATGAGTCAGAGAATGCCTTGTATGCCAGATACAGGTCACCTCTTAGCAGTCTGTAGGATACCAAGTATAGTAAAAGGGATTTGAGTTGGCCCTTGTGGAACATGTTGTATAGGCCTTGTATCCTTCTAGTACAGTATCTCTGTGAGTGTTCCAGTTGCTGCATGTGACAAGACAGACACATGCCAAAGGGGCATTACATTTAATGACTGGCCTAATGAGGGCTGAGGAAAGGGGGAAAATGACATCACTAGATCTGGACATAATCCCTTTGTTTATAAGCTGTGCAATATAGAAGGACTTTCTTACAACAGTAGACACATGTTGGTCAAAAGTTAGGTCACTGTCCTCATAAGTTCCCAAATCCAGAAAAACTGGATAAACTCTTAGGTCAATGTAGTAGTTCCCTGGGGTAGATGACTTCCTACAGGATACAGTAATGCATTTTTTGGCATTTAGTTTCAGACCTTGATTTTGACATCAATTATTTATTTGATCATCTTTGTATCATTAATATCTAATAATAATAGCCAGTATTAATGATCTTAATATCATTGATATTTAATTCATCTGGAGCATTTTTCATCAGAAAGTTTTACACTAAGCTGCTAACACATGAACTCTTGAAAACAAATATTTCTTTACTTTTGCAGCACGTGATATCTGTGGGTTTGTCAGAATGATGAATGAAAACACAGTCTAATCTATGTGAAGTCTGTATTCAATTCAGAATGAACTCATAAAGTAATGAATTCTGCTTGACCCACAGCATTCTGTAGCTAGCTCATCAGTATTTAAAGCTAGAGATATCTCATACCTTACACAGTAGTCTAGCTATTTCTGACTGCATGGAATAAAGGGATCCTTACTGATATAAAGGACTACAGCATTGCAGCTGAAAAGGTCACTTGCCAGTTACTGAAACCTTCAGAAGGAGTAAAAAAACCTGAAACTTACTCAATGCTAACCACTTTTCTTTTTTTTCTCCCTGTGCCTGTCAACCTTCAGTCCTACAACAATCACTGGATCCATCTTCCCCCAGTGAAATAATTGCAAGTTGTTGTAAACTGTCATATAGGCAGGCATCAAAGTATTTTTGTGTTATATGGCCCAACCTCTCCCCTTGCCATCTATGGGTGCACTTGTAGGTTCTATAGTGATTTATCAGTTTCCTGATTTGTAGCCTATCATTACTTACTAATTGCTACCCCTTTCCATGAGGAATAGGGGTGAGATAGGGATATATTTGTAATCACCCACCCAATCATCCAGGCTGCATTTGAAGAGAGTGTGGCACTGCATTGTTTAATCTAAAGAAGGATTATGTTCCAAACTAGAAGGATTATTTGAGTGAGCATTTATTGTGTCAACTGTTTTTTTTTTTATTATGGTAAAGGCATAGATTTTTAGTACTAGTAGTCATGGTGTTGCTGTTTCACAAATATTAATAAGATTACTTAGGAGAGTGATATTTGTGACCTTGTAGGTCAAGCAGATGTCACTCCTAAGGAGTCTGTTTGAGACAGAGAAGAGAAATAAAGTCTTGAGGTAGTGGAACTCAGGCCTTTTATTTTCTTTGTGAGGAAGAATTGGAGCCTTTTGATTTGGGTCATATTTTTGTACAGGTACATGCCAAAGAGAACAGTCTGTTCAATTATGGGCTTGATAAGGGAGGAGTAGAGAGGTGTAATAACATCACTGGACCGGGAAGAAATACTAAATGGATGGATTTCCTAGCAACTATTTCAACATTGTGGTTAAAGGAGAACTCAGTGTCAATAAATTTGGTCAGCTTTCTGACAAGTGTGTTTGTTTTGAGATAGGGTAATATTAAAGTGGTAGGAGTAATGATGTTTCTGTTTGTCAAAGGTATAATACTGCGTTTTTGTCATTTAGTTTAAGACCACGGTTATGGCACCACTTGTTACTGCATGTGACAAAGTCTTATATAATATGGGAATCCCCAGGGTAGTGTATGATGATTCCAGATTTATAACTATCAACAAGCTTCAGCAGTCAAAAGCCTTTGTCCTTAGCAGAAGCAGTCTCAGTACTGAGCCCTGGAGGACACCTCTGATAATGAGACTTTAAGAGGAAAGTGTGTCCCTAATCTTGATTTGCTGGGTTCTATTCATGAACCAGTTTTCTATCCACTGGATAACATAAGGGTTTCTCTTTAGAATGATACATATATCTATGATGCCTGAGTGAAGAATGTTGTCAAAGGTTTTGGCCAGGTTGAGGTAAGCTATGTGTACTGACATACCCTCCTACAGGGCCTCAATGACTTTTTCAAAGAAGTCAACCAGGTTAAGTAGAAGGAATCTAAACTTCATAAACCTGAAATGATTTGGGTCAAGGAACTTTAGACTGCCAATGTTTACATTTATGATACCTATAATGATGTATTCCATTGTCTTACAGAAAAGACTTGAGGCTTATGGGTCTGTAGTTATCAGGATCAGTGATCGGGCCTCTCTTATGCATAAGGATGACCCTTGCATTTCTCCAAATCTCAGACATAAAGCCTGAAGTGAGGCTAAGGTTGATCAGTATGCAGAGTGGGTTAGTAAGTTAGTGCTTCATATTGATGAGGAATCATCCAGGCACATCCCTGGACCTCACTGGTCAGTAAGTTAGTGCTTCATATTGATGAGGAATCATCCAGGCACATCACTGGACCTCACTGATCTAGTATTTTTAACTTCCATGAGAGCCTTTAGGATTTGTTCAGAAGTGATGCCTGGTGAGGAGGGTAACAAGGAATCAAGCTTGTGTTAGCTAAATAGAAAAAAAACTGCTAGCATCAGAGCACAGATATGATCAATATCATGGATATATATGTGATAAAGTTCAGGTGAAAGCAGATACAAACCTTTGCAAAGCATATTCTGAAAATGTTTGTATGAGGCATTTTGAGATTGCAGAGAATATTAATCTATAGTAATAGTATCTGAAAGTGAAATACAGACTAAGCACATAAATATAGCAGATATTGTGATTCTAGCATATTGATTTAGTATGTATTTATTTGCTGCAAATGTCTGACATGGCAGAAAGTCGTTTTTTAGAGGAGGCCAAGGGAGAAGTGCTCAAGTAAAAGACAATGACTTGTAAAAAGTATTGGATACTGAAGCATTTAGAGGAGTTAGGACTAGAGATTCTTGTGATAGTAAAAAGTGGGAGTACATTTGCTTCAATATAAAGATACCCATTAATGTATTTTTATTGACTGTTTTCATAGTACTCAGAGGTAGTATATTTGTGTGAAACTGACAGTTATAGGGTTATTGTGATATTAAAATATGTATTTTACTAGACATGGTATATCAGTTGAAGCAGTATCATTTAGTGACACACAACTCATTAGCCAAATATTTTGTGCTGTTGTTAAATACTATAGCAATAACCCATGCCTGGGTGTGGGTAGTGCTGTATTTACCCACGGTTGGTGAGGTTTGGTCATGAGGGCGAAGCCCGAGTGGCCAAACATAGACAACCGTGGGTAAATCCAGCATTACCCACGTTACTATTATACAATGGCATTATTTAAGAAAAAACATTATTATTTTTCTTAAATAATGGCATTGTATAATGACTCCTTGCTGCCCTTCCGCAGCTGTCTGGTATTCTGCGGCAGTTCTGATGTACTGCGCATGCGTATGCTTACGCAGTACATCAGAGCTGTGGGCAAAAGCAACGGAGAAAGCAAGATCTCCGTTGCTTTTTACAAACTGTATCGCTATGTTAAAGGAGTTTAACATAGCGAGACAGCTTTAAAAAAACAACAGAGAATCTCCGTTGCTTTTTTAAAGCTGTCTCGCTATGTTAAACCCATTTAACATAGTGAGACACCTTTAAAAAAGCAACAGAGATAGGAAGATCTCCGTTACTTTTCTTAAAGCTGTCTCGCTGTGTTAAACTCCTTTAACATAGCGAGACAGTGTCTAAACAGCAACGGAGATCTTACGTTCTCCATTGTTGTAAAAAAACAGTTATACTAATGGAAAAAGTCCGGGCGACCGGACCTTTTTCCATTACTATAACTCTGATTTACAACGTGCACGCTGACCAGTCAGCGTGCACGTTTTGGAATATTAATGGGGGGGGTCGTTGTATAATGGGAGTTTAAACATACTCCTTCAAGTATTAGATATCTAAAAAGCAATAGACTAACTAGAATGTAAGGTGTGGTCTATAAAGAATCTTATAAGAAAATTTGACAGTTCTGAAAATGCACACTACTGTCTTTTGATTTTGGATTATAGAAGCATACTTTTGCAGTCAGTGTGATTTTACCAGAACAATTGCTGATATCAAGACTTCTCAAAGCTAAGCTTCCTAAACCTTGTACTTTGTTTTTGAAAAACAAAGGGACGCTGTAGATCTGTTAATAGGACAACCAAAACAAAAATACTGTTATGATAGATCAACAAAGAATGTTACAAAACTGCAAAAATGGAAACTTGAAGATGAGTATGAACTTTGGAATGAATGCATGAAAAAAGTAATTTACCTACCATTGTGCTTTGTCAAGCATGACAATCAGATAATATGATGTGCAGGGTTCAGATATGCAGACCTGGAGCAATAGAAAGCACTTAATCGAGTGGATCTTGAGAAGTCAAGTTCAAGTTTTCAGATTTTCAAGAGCTAACTCGAAGTGCTGAGTCAGATAAAGCATTACTACCTCCTCAGTGTGAAAGTATTTCTGTGAGCAGTACTGAAACTGAATGCCAAAAGTTTAAAAAGTAAGAGAGTTGTTCAGAATGATCCAAATCACTGGTGTGAATTCACAAGCTTCTACACAGGATGGTGATGAAAGATCAACCTTCATCAAATTAATACTTGTGGCTTGGAAGATTGATCAACAGTGACTGTACTTTATGCATATACATTAGAGTAAGTACACATTGTGTATACACTTTATAGTGACTTGTGCAATGTGGTTATATATTATAACTGCATATACTGCTTATAAAGTCTGTGAATGATAAAGTGACTATTTTCTTGAACAGTGTAAAAATGTTGAAATTTCTTTGCATACTAGTAAATCACAACACACTTAGTATAGATAGCTATTTGCAATTAGCATATTTAAATGTAAACTGTACATGTTGATTGTATCTTTCTTTAAAAGTAAGGAGGCATGACACACTTGAACATATGTATTATTTGACACTTATACTCTAGCTCTGTCAGTAAATGGAACTATATGCTATGTGATTTGTGTATAGGAATATTATTTGTTAAAACTATTGTTGAATGCACATCATGCCTGATGCCTCTTCATTCATTCATCCTGACTGTGTATATATACTTAGCGTGAATCAGTGAGTGCTGTAGTACACCCTTCCAGAGAAGATTCATGCACATGACATCAAAGTAATCAAATACCTTCCTGTGAGTCTGCTGACATTATTCTAAACTCCTTTCCCTAAATGAAGGAGGCTGCCATGAGTGAGTTAATTGTTCTGAGTACTCTTCCAACCCTATTTAATTTTGTGTTGTCTGTATAGCTCATTAGCATATTCCAATCCCACCTCTCAGTAACTGTATATTGCCACTTCACTCTCTCACCCTTGCCTTCTGTCTTGATAATTTAAGTGTAATGAAAAATAACTTTAAATACACTGCAACCTATCTAGCAGTTTTGTGTTTTCTATACCTCATATGCTAGTTTCTTCTGTTGGTGCCCTTTAATTTTGTATTTGTGTGATTCAGTGATATGGAATCATTGTGAAGTACCTAATCTGATAAGATGTACTACTTCCCGTACGGGAACTGCTTCCCATATATTTAACTATTGTCACTTAGTACAGTCCACACAAACTATAACAACATGCTAATACTACACGTTGTTTCTCTAATTATATTATCAACTATTTCCTTTCTTACCTCATACCATACCCACTTACATGAAACTTCTCACTATTCTGCCACTGCTGCCTTCCATTATAATAGCATTCCAAATCACTTTCCTATCTCCTCCTCTATTTTCATTTCATCACCTACTGACTACACTGGTATAAGACTGCTACCTCACCACCACTGTCCCATAACCTCCCTAAAATATGACAGATATACTACAACATTATTGTAGACTATATTCTACATAGCCTCTAAATTAGCTCACTTTGGGGATATCCATTCAAACACTGGACCACCTACTTCGTCAAAGCTCCCCATCTCTCAACTACCCCAATAGTTAATTCATCTCCCTAGGAAAGCAACTGACCTACTCTTAATAAATATAAACATTAGAAGCATCTCCAATAAAATTCAGAAGCTGCATGCCAGTCCCTCACTATACACACCAGACATAGTGGTCATAACTGAGACTTGGCTTAAGCCTCACATCAATGATAATGAAATTATTCCTCTAGGATATAACATCCTAAGGAAATATAGAATTGACAAAAAAAGGCGGCAGTATTGCCATATTATTTAAAAATCACCTTACAATGCAGGCATTAAATGTAAAATATCCTTTTGTGGACGACACAGAAATAATTTTTGCCCAACTGAAACTAAACTCCAAAAAACTAATAAACATAATAGGGTGCTACACAAGGTTGCCAAATGTCCCTATTTGAGTGGGACTGTTCCGGGATCAGCATCTCAATCCCGAGTCCCGCTCTGCCGGTTAAAATTCTGGCGAGCCTCCACTTTGTTTTTTTTTTATTGGCCTGTATGGCACAATTATGCATTAAACAGCAGTAGCTCCATTTTGCAATTATTTTTTTTTGACTGGCTTGTATACTGGCATACAAGCCAATAAAAAATCGCCAAACCTTTTTTTTGTTTGTTTTTTTGTCTTCACTTAGTGTGAAAGATCTTTTTTTTTTTTTTTGTCCCTATCTGGCTCGTCGGAAATCTGGCAACCCTGATGCTATAAGCCTCCTGGTAACAATATATCCACTCTTGAAAACCTACTGCATTGGCCCTGTATGTCACTGCAAAATGAAACCATTATCTTGGGAGATTTTGATATAGATTTGCTAACCTGTAACTCTTTCACCCCAACAAATCATATTAACCTCCATGGTTTTATACAAACCATGCAAACGCCTACCAGAATTGACAAAGCAACTAACAGAGAATCAATCCTTAACTGGATACTAACCAACAGACCAGTCCACCCCTCTCTTGTAGGTTGTCTCCCTGATGGTCTAAGTGAGCATCTACCAGCCTTCCTCCTAAGACAGTGTTACCATCATACTAAAGGAACTATCTACCAACTCATTAGAATCAAAAAGAACTTTAACCCCCATCAACTTCATTACCGACCTAAAGCTGGGCACCACCAAAACACCTTGACTTAAACGAGGCCGTAAAACATTTTAATACCACCTTTCTAGATATCCTAAACCTATACGCCCCTCCCAGAACCATCAGGATCAGAGTTAATGCCACACCTTGGCTACTGGTACACTGTCAAGTCCCAAGCCTCTAAACAAAAATATCAGGAACTTCGGAATAAAGCTAAAAAAATAGTAAAACTTGACAAGATTAACTACTACTCCAGTCTACAAATAAAGCTTCAATCCCATCCTCAAAAGTTCTGGGCAGCCATTAACAAAATTCTCCTGCCAGGTAAATGTGGTATTCCCTTCCCTACCTTAGAAAACAATTCAGAGAGCATAGCTACACAATTTAACAAATTCTTTACTGAGACCATTTTAACCCTAACTAACCAGCAGAACAATCAAAACAACAACTCCCCCCTCCTTAGAACCCTGCACAACACATACCAACAATAACTCATTTCAGTTCCAGGCTGTCTCTACAGATAGGATAAGAAAAATCTCAAAAACTTAAGCCCACAACAGTGGCATCAGACAAATTACCAGGAGAATTCCTGCAAATAGCTGCCGAAGCTGTTGCTTACCCAATAGCCATTCTCATTAACAGATACCTGTCAGAAGCCCTGGTCCCCAAAATTTGGGAAATATCACATATAATCCCTCTCCATAAGGGAGGTAATTCTACAGAACTGACTAACTACTGCTTAATAGCTATACTATCCCCTATAGTGAAAATCCTGGAGAGATGCATACATACCCAAATTATGGACTACTTGCATACCCATAAACTCCTGTCAAACACTCAGCATGGCTTTCAACCTTTTCACAGTACCACCACTGCTCTAATGTCCTTCCCCAATATAGTAAACCACCATAGAAACAATGGTAAATTTGTATCGCTACCTATCTCGACTTGTCTAAGGCCTTTGACATGGTTAGACATAATACACTTATCAGAACTCTCTCTGATCTAGGACTTAGTAAATCCTCCATAGCCTGGTTCCAAAGCTGTGTAGCTGGCCATCAGCAAGCAGTATTGTGGCAGCAAGAACTCTCACCTCTTTTACTGGTCACTCTTGGAGTACCTCAAGGCTCCATACTAGGCCCAACCTACTAGATCCACCTCGTTAACCCCCCACCTTTAACATCATGTCCGGTAATAAAACTATTATCTCTCCCATTGAACACACCAAACTTCTTGGAGTAGAGATTGATAATAACTTGCCATTTGATATTCATATCTCCCAGTCTGTTAAGAAAGTACATACAAACCTAAGTACCCTCTATTGAAATAGACATTATTTTACCAAACATACAAAGTAAACCATATCCCGCACTCATCTGATCTCTACCCTCCTCTATGCTTCCCCTATTCTTACCAACCTCAGGCAAACAGACATAGCTAAACTAGTTTCCTGCTATAACAAAATAGCCAGATTTGCCTCAGGCACCCCATATAGATCACATCACTGCACAGCCTTAAGGCAGCTCAACTGGCTTGAACTTCCCCAATTCTTAAATTATAATCTGGCTCATAAAATTCTGCATCAACCAGAAAAAAAAACCCTACACTATGAAACCTACTTCATCCCCACTCTAGTAACAGGACCCTCCGCTCCAGTAACAAATTCCTTCTTGAAGTAACTAAAGCTAATAATACAGCAGGGGTATCACTCTTCTCTAATGTCATGTCTAAACTCTGGAACTCTCTACCTACTCACATATCTACCATCCCTTCCTTACCACAGTTTAAGAGATCACTAAAAACTCACCTCATTACAATTGGCTATGTTACTGTACTACTCCAGGCAGAGCCACCACTGCTTTACTCTATTCACCACTCTTCTTACCTGATTGTTCCCAGACCTTATGTTGTTATAACTGGGTCTAGGACCTAGGATTGTAAATATGCCAGATGGTATTTTGTTTATATTTTGTATGTAGATGAATTATTATACATGTCTCTTATAATGGTTCAGTGTCTGCCTTAATTATAATGTAAAGTTTGTACCAATAGTGATCTTGGTTGTTAGTTATTTGTGGAGCTTTTCTCCCCGGGCCTCCACTGAAAGGGACCTGTGTCCCAGTGGACTTTCCCAGCTAACAAGTAAAGTAAATAAATAAATGTAATTTTGAGACTTCTGACTCTGTCAATTGTTCCTTTTTCTGATAATGAAATATGTGTTATCCAGGTCTATCATGAAATATTTACTCAGTATTTTTGTGTAGTTAGTTCATTATTTGATTAAACAACTACTAAAAAAAAATCTTTCATTTTTTCTTCTTGCTGAAAAATCTTTGAGAGAAAATTAGTGGTTGGAAAAGAGAGTGTAAATCTGAACACTGAAAACATTCTGTAGTATTACAGCAAGAACAGAAAAATTGCCATGCTGGTGTGCCATTCAATATTTGACTTTACTTTTTGATTTCATTCTATGTGACATAATTAATATTCCTCAGTGTGTCTGAGAAGCTGGGAGAATTATGATTATTTTGTATTCCAGGCCTTCTCAGAGTATAATTCCAATGGGAAAGGGGTGATACAGAAAAAGGATTTGAGAGCCGTGCTGTACAGATTCAGTCTGCCCATCACTTCAAAGGAATTTGAAAAGCTTTGGTCAAGGTAAGACTTTTGCAGGTATCATGCATGAAAACAGAACATGTGTAGTAGTCCATTTGCTTGTAACTTCTTTGATACTAGATTCATTGTCAAAGTCCAGTAACATTTTGGTAACCCTTGCTGTTTTGATCAGATAATACAAAAACAGTCCTGTACATTTCCAGCTCTTACCAGATACTAACATGCTGTTTTATTCTGAGATAAGTGAGCGATCACATCCAGCATTCATGTACCTGTATTGTTTTTCTTGTTTCCTCCAAAAGTCCTCTGGGTCTTCCTAGATTCTTCCTTGAAATCTTCTTAGTGTGACTATAACAGGGAATACCCTAATCCACAGCATTCACCAAATATGCATTCCTCATCTTATAGGTCCATAGGCTGGTACTAGGCTATCAGCTCTTGGGCCTATACAAGCCTAGCCATAACAATTCCCTGGATATTTCTTCCCACAATATTTACTTCCCTGGACCCCTGTCTAGCAGGGCGACTGACATGATCCCTGGGGTGAATTTCCTATCTCCCATCCAATCATCAAGGTTCCTTTTGAAGAGGTCCAAGGAGACACACTGCTTGACATGTATGGGCAGTCTATTCCAGAGTATGGGGAGTCTCTGGGTCAGGAACCTATCCCTCCAGCATGTTTTGTTTATTGTGATGACAAGGTTTAGATCCCTGGAGCGTGTGGCTCCGAGGGATGTCTTCCTGCCATATACGTCTGATGCCTTTTTTCTCTCTGTTATACCCTAGGTCCTGTTGACTTGAAATTTTTGTTAGCTTATAGCTTCCTTCACTTGGTAATAGTGTTATCGACTGCCCCTCTTTGCAGGACAGCCTTCATTTTTGAATATTCATACTCTGTAAAAAGTCATTAAAATGATAAATGTGCTGACATTTTAGACAGAAAAAGTATTTCTAAGTACTGCAGAAAGCTATGATGCTGTATGCGAAACATCTACTATGATTTAGCAAAACAAAAGCAATTAAAAGCTTTCTAAAAGCTCAAGTATTTTATTTATAAAGTAAAAGGGGAAGTCTGAGTGAGGGCATGATATCTCATGTAGAAAATCTTACATTTCAGAAAGAACTACAGCAGAGAGTCGATTATCCGAACATCGATTATCCAAAACATCAATTATCTAAACGCAGTCTTCTAAAGTTTTCGGGTAGGAAAAATAAAGTCTGAATATGTAAACATTATACGTATTCACTTGTGCTTGTTTTTTGAGCATGTAGTACAATAATATACTGTACCATTTTGTACTTAGAGTAAATTTGTTTTATTTTTCTTTTTTAATGTTCATTAAAAACATTTTTAGACTTTTGTTAATCTGGTTCAATTATATGTTTGATTATCCAAACAGTTTGATTATACAAACTACCCTAGGTCCCCATTAGTCCAGATAATCAACTCTCTACTGTATCCAGCTTATCTGAAAAGGCATACATCTTACTTGGGGACAGAGGGCACCTTGTCATTTGTCAAGGCCTATTGTCTTTTGAAAGTTAAAATGTCAACATTACTTGTAAAGTTATTTTTGTACTATATGTTACAGCTATACATTTAGGAGATTGGTTGCACTATTTCATTCAGTGATATTTTGAGTTTACAACTGATCAAATGTGGTACTGATCACATGAGTACTATGACAAGATCACAGTACTGTGTTAGTGGGGAGTTTGCCTTTTCCTCCACTGTTGTGTGTGATCCATTATGTGATCTTGGGGACAGTATATTAAGAGAGAAGTTGTGAATTCAACCCCCCCCCCCCCACAAAAAATGTTTTAACATTTTATTTGCTTTATTTGCTTCATCGTGATAGTACAGTAGTACAGTATGCATTTGCAAATCTGTGCAGTAAGGATGCTTTTTTACTTTTTTGCAGTGTTTAGAACTGTGTAATGATGCAGAGCTATGAAGATCTCTAGGGGAGTTTGATTGTGTTTTTTTTTTTTTGTGGATTCAGTTGTTCGGGGCTTGATCAGTAGGTTATAATTGGTTCAGTGCTACCCAGATGTAAGTTTGACAGTCTGATATACACACATTACTGCACAGTGTAGCGTTATATTTTTATATATGTATGAAGTTAAGACCAAATTATAACATCTGATTTTGATTTACTGAATTTCTGTGTACCTTTATCTGGCTGAATTTTCTTTATATAGTTGCTGACTTATCTCTTGAAAGTGTCTAAAGAAGGTCCTGCAACTAGAGGGGTACTGACAGAAATGGTATGGGGTTCATTTATATATCCTGCATTGTTATTTGCTTGCTTCAGTTCTACTTACGGCCACTCTGTCATGTTAGAAAATAAATGTATGTGTATTGGCTCATGGTAACAAGAAATTTATTTTTTCTTAAATGGTTTATTGTTTGTGCAATTCTTTCCAGAATTCTTCTTTTATACTGGTCAAGTAACCGACTTATGCCCTGAAAAACAGTAAATAAGTGTGCTTGTGGCAGGTGATCTGTACCTAAATATTTCTGCATACAGTACTTTGACTAGACACAGGTCATAATACTGAATAGTGTGAACATTTTTCTAAATTTCAACATGATGCCAAGCTAAAGAGACAAAAGACCCTGAATTCTTTGTTGATAAAAGCAACTGAACCTGATAGACTTCTTTGAAGTAGTCACTAAAGCCATAGATGAGGGTAAGGTGGTTCACACATCCTTTCTAGATCTCGCCAAGGCATTCAACACCATCCCCCACTCTGGAATTATAGATAAACTCACTAAACTAGGTATAAATCCCTATGTCACAAGATGGGTTGCCAACTGGCTCACTGACAGAACCCACACTGTGAAAGTAGCAGACTCCAAATCAGACTTCAGACCAGTGACAAGTGGAGTACCACAGGGTTCAGTCCTGGGTCCTCTCCTGTTTGGTATCCACTTGTCTGAAGTACAGGCTAACACAGAAGGTCTTTGGCTAACCAAATTCACAGATGACTGCAAACTAGGGGCCATAATCGAAACTCCTAACGATGTGGACATCCTACAAAAGGGCCTCACTGAGACAGATGCCTGGTGTCAAAGCCATGGTCTCAAGCTCAATGCCAAAAAGTGCATTGTCATCCCCTTTGGTAAAAACTCTGTACCCATGAACTACCACATAGACGGTAGTCTACTTAACACCGAAAGTGTGATAAGAGACCTTGGGACACAGGTGGACAGTAGTCTCTCCTTTGATAATCACATCACCACAGTGGTCAGGAAATCCTTCTACGTGGCACACCTCATCACAAAAGGTTTCTCATCCAGAAAAAAAGAGGGCATTGTTCCCTTCTACTCATCACTCATTTGACCCATTATAGAGTACAACGCCCCTTTTGGTATGTACCTCACAAGACATCGACAACAACTGGAAAGGCCACAAAAATACCTCACAAAGAGGATTACTGGCCTCAAACAGATGCCTTGCGCAGATCATCTCAAAAAACTCCAGCTTTACTCCATCGCTTATCACCTACTCAGAGGCGATCTCTGCCTAACATACAAAGCTATGTCAAACCCAGAGCTGTTGGACATGCTCCACTTAAAGAAATCCCAGTCCCTCCGAGCTACATGCTCTAGGGACTTAAACATTGTCACCACAATAAACAGAACATGCTGGAGGGATAGATTCCTGTCCCAGAGACTTCCCATACTCTGGAACAGACTACCTATCTATGTCAAACAGAGCTCCTCATTAGCTCTCTTCAATAAAAATCCTGATGATTGGATGGGTAATAGGAAATTCACCCCGGGGATCACTTCTGTGGTTATGCTTGACAGGGGCACAGGAAAGTAATTTTCTTGGGTGGCGAAAGCCAGGGGACCTTTTTGGCTAGGCCTGTATAGGCCCTAGGGCCAATAGCCTAGTACCTACCTATGAACCTATGAAATTATTAGTTTTAAAAAAATCAAACAAATACTTACCAACTAAGTTTCAGCCATCAATATAGAAAACAAAAATGAAGGAATTTATACTTGGATACAGAAGGCACATAATCTGTCTGTAAGAGGAAAGACACTAGACCCCCCCACACACACAGATTCTGGTAATATACAGCATTCCACCATTTAACTGAAGACTAGTCCATCTAATTTTGGGACTCCCGTGTACATGGAATTTAAGTCTGCCTCAGGAGTACTGAAGAGGCCTCTATTGATATTGGTGCCACAAAAAATATGGTTAGGCAGGCACCAGAACTGGTTTCTACATCATTTTCCATCTCTAATATACCTCTCAACTGTCCAGAATTTTACAAAATGCCCAGATTTTTGCCTCTTTTTTTTAGTGTCTTCCTAATAATATTTGTGTTTTTCCTGGCAAATCATTGAGGACTGCAGTCAATAAATAATGATAGACATTTGAGAATGCATGTTAATGCAAAACCTGTTATTTTAGCAACTTAGAAGTAATTTTCAAAATCTGTGCCTATTTTTGGGCCTTTGCCACCCCCACCCCCCCAGCATTTTTGACTCTGTCCCTGGTTATTGTGCAAAGAGGTTGAGAGGTACAACTTTTATCCTTCTGCCTTTTATACTCGATGGGTAGGACACAGGTAAAATGGGATGCTTCATTATATAACAGCCATCACTTACACCTGCCTGTTCTATATATGCTGGCTTCAGTTCCAGGGCACTTACATATAGGAGAAATAAAGTTGTGTCTCTAGTTACATTAATTTTTAAAATTCTGGCCAAAGAAGTAATCACTGTAGCCTCAAAACACTAGGGATGCACTATGCTGACAGCGTTCCAAAGCAAAATGCATGTGCAAATTTAGGCTTACTTAACATGAATCTTCAACAATATTTTATTTAATTTGTGTTTATTTATATTTGCTTTCTAGACTGGTATGCTGATCAGAAAATAACCAAATGTAGATACAATGCAGGTGACTAAATTTACGAACATATAGAAAATTACAAACAATATCACAAAAAATTAAACACGACAGTGAAAAGGATGCAACATATTGAGACACTGCAATGTATATAATACGTACAAGTAAAGCAATCCATTACATATAATGTGTACAAGTGCAGAATTGATTTTGAAGAGGGGGAATTGTAAAGAAGAGGTTTAGACAGGTGTTAGAACAAGAGTAGGTGGTTAGGTGATATGGTACATGGAAAGACACATATAGTGAGACTTATTGCAGAGGTAGGCTTTGAAATGCACTTGGAATTTGGAGTAGAAATGATAGGTCCTTTATGTATGTGCAAGGTTTCTAGAGTTTTGGAGCAAAGATAGAGAAGGAAGGGTCAGTACAGCGAAGTTTGGTTTGTGAAGTTTGGAACATGGGTATTGTTTGGGAAAACCTTCTAAGAGAGCAGGGAGGAATTCATGCAGTGAGATTTACAGCACATGGAGTGAATGATTCAGGTTGAAGGAGTTTAAAGAAAAGATATCCGAAATAAAGGTCGCCTCAAAGGTTTATGAGGATTCAACTGGCTTTGGAGAGAGAGAGAGTGATGCAGTGGTGTTCAAAGGAACTGGTTTAGCCAAATACATAGTTATCTGAAGGATGTTTGTTTCTACTGTGTTGTTGATAATGCCTTTGATGTTTAAAGATTTGGGAGGATCTAGCCAGTTTATGTGATGTGCCAAACAACATAATCATAGTTTTTGTAGGATTAAGGAGTAGATTTTTACTGATTATCCATTTGTGGAGGTGGCGTAGATCAGATTTGAGATGGGATTGAATTGCCATGTGAGCAGCATTAAAACAGAATCACCATTTTGTCTGCATAAAGAATCACAGATAACTTAAACAGGTTATATAATAACCTACTAAAAAGATAGAGAAATGCATGGGCAAGAATGGAACCTAGAGTTACACCACCACCAAGTGAGGCTGCTTTAGATATGAATGACCCTATTTTGACTTTAAAAAGTCTGTTGTCAAGGAAATCTGCAAACCATGCAGAGGTTTCTGTGGTGATGCAAAGCAAGTAAGCAAAGCAAAACTTTATTGTCATTCAGACCATACAACCAAAAAGTAAACAACTGAATGAAATTGCATTCCTTATAGCACATTGATACAAAGCACAGACCATTGCAACAAAAACAGAAGCACATAAATCACATAAACAACATATACACACACACAAAACACAGACTCCCAGCCAACCGAAGCTCCATCTCCACACTGGCAAAACCCAGACCAGTTCCACCGATCCAACAAAACAGACATTCAAAAGTCCAGATCAGCATACATCCAAGCTGACAGTCAGGTCTCCACCATTCAGCCTTGTCCAGGCCAATGACCACAGTCTCCATGATCATAGTCTCCATCCATCATCCACTCCTACTCCAACCTCATCTTCGCCAGCAACGGTCCAGTTCCACTTCCACAAGCCACTCGGATCTGGCACAACACCTTCCAGCAGCATCCAGCACCCAGTCTCCACAATCCACTCCTCCCGGCTCATCTCTCCACACACAGGGCCAAACAGCCAAGACCAGGCCAACAATTTCACCACTCCAGCCATTCCAAGCCACCTGAGCAAATCCAACAGCCCACTGTCCAACCGATCCACCAATCGACTGACACCACGGCCACCTCCTCTCTATTCTTGACCACCAGTGATCCAGAAAAAACAGTCTTAACTATGGAAACCACTACAAAACACAAAACAAACAATGGGAGCTGAAGAGGCCACTGCCATACACGGCACTGCCATGTTACGTATCTTACTGCATAGGTCTAGCAACTTGTGAAGAAGGAAGCTGTGGTCAGTGTTTTCTGTAAAGTCAGTGAAGAGAGCACCGGTTAAATTGCCTTTGTTCATATTTAGTAAGGTTTCATCTGTGAGTGTCCATAAAGTAGCTGTAGTACTGCAGCAAGACCAGAAGCCATGTTGCTTCAATATTAGAAGGTGGTATTGTGTTATGTTGTATGTGAGCTGGATATATATTATTTTTTTTATAAAAGTTTAACTTGCGTGGGAAGAAAGAAAATGGAGTGGAAGTGTGAGGTAGATTCTGGTTTTGACTTCATAGGTAGGAGCTTAATTAAAGTTGTTTTCCATTTGCTGGACAGCATATTGTAAGTTAGATAGAGATTATAGATGTGAAGCAGAGGGAGGATGAGGAAATTGTTGCAATAGTAAATGCACCATGGGTAAATGTCTGCTCCTTAAGGGGTGTCGGTGATGATTTGATCCAGGAATGGTTAAAGATCTTTAGGTGATACTTTCTTGAAATAGAAGGGATGAATACATGGGAAGGAGAGGGAGCAGAAGAGAGAAGGGAAAGGAAGGGGGCGAGGCTGTATCAGGGAGGTGAGTGGATTCTTTTAGGAAGTCAGAGTTTGAAAGATTGTCCTGAGAACAATAGAGGGTGTTTGGAGAGCTAGTATTGCCTGATGTTTTCTGTCCTGTAGTCTAGTTGACTTCTTTCTAGAAATGCTTTGGTTTTCCTAGCTAAGATAATTGTTTAGACTTAAGGTGGTTGATTTTATGCAAAGTTTGTTTTTGTAGGTTATATAGAGTTTGCAAAGCTGTCTTATCTGGGAAGAAGGGTTTATTTTCCATAAGTGTCAAGCTTCATCTATTACTTTGAGGAGTTCTTTGAGTTCTTTGTATATGATGTCATTTTCATTCATTTGATGGATCTTGGATCTGACTTGGCCGTTCTGCCTGATCCTTGGATCCAAAACTCTGGAGCTCCTCCATTTACCCCTTATAACCCTACCCATCTAACATACCCCAGATCTCATTTGCCACCACATCTCAACAGACACAGATCCTTTCGCTCTAGAGCTATTATTAAACTTTAGTTAAATTAGCGGGTTTTTCCTAAAAGTTTTTTTTAACTATCTACTAGTCTTTTCTAATTCTGTCACCTTCCTCCCTATTACAGTAAATTTTATTTCTGATTATTACTGATAATTTAGTATTTTTCTTTAGTACCTTCGCTGGTACCTTGCCTTCTTTCTTCCCTCTTTCTGCCCTTTATTGGATGGATCTTCTCTACCATTGCTGGTAGTCTTTTCTTTTCTTAGCCTTAAATTTAAAAAAATTAAAAGTAGTAGTAGTAGTATTGCTTTTTTGTTGTTGTAGCCTAGCTTTTCCTACTTAGGCCAGTATGGCTGATAAACTACTGTAATTAAAAAATGGATCACCTATGGATCACCTATGGGTATAAATTCCCAAACTTGGATGCCCACACAGTGTGTATATACTGCTTGGGTGCTGTCCATTTAGAGGCAGACTGTACTATATATACTGGTTTCAATTCCAGGGCAATTACAGATAGGAGAAATAAACTTGTGTTGAAAGGGCCTCTTCCTTCCACTTCTTCTGCATTAGCTGGGGCTCACACCCTATCTAAGAAGTCAGACAAAGGATAGCCCGACTCGGCTCCATAGAAAAAGTCTCTCGTAAGAGATCTCTGGATCTCACTTCCTCTTTTGCTCCTTCTTCAGAGCCACCTGTGAAATTGTCAAAAAGATCAGATCCGACCTCTTTGGATCCCTCTGCTGTGAAGTATAATACTCGACCAGATCCAATAACATCTCTGTTCCCTTCACCTTTCTAAGATGTTTCTCCCTGCAGACATTCTAGACCTCCATCTATGACCTTTTCTCTCAACTCTTCCAGGAGTTTATCCGAGGTTGAAGTGGATAGGATGATGAGGAAATTCCTCAGAGCTCAGACCTAGATGGGGATACTCCTGTCTCTGTCTCCCATCAGAACTGTGAGAGTACCTATGACTACTTTCTTTTTTTAGTTTCTCCCATTTTGATCTGACCTACTTTCAGAGCCTTTGGATCTGAGATTCCTAAGGGTGTCCTATTCGGATACAAAGTTCATTCTTCGATTCTGGTTACTTTTTTGAGTTGTTCAGCTCCAAGCCTTTTAGAGCTGGAGTACTCTAGGAGCCAAAGCAACAGCACCAGATCCAGGGGTCCAGAGTCAACTCCAAAGTTATCAGAGCCATCCTTGCCCATCCGTGCCTTGGCACTGGAAGGCTCGGATCTGACTCCATCTTCAGGTGGAGTGCTTGCGGGGTTGCAGGGGCCAGCAGTTCTGGAGATGTCAGCTCCATTGCTATTGACTTTAGTCTCCCCCAAATGCTCTGCTTTTGAGATTGTGGAGAGGGCCTTCTCTTTGCCTAGAGAAAGAACATCCCTACCCCCTTGGATCCAATAACTTTATCTCCTTTGGCTCTTTGCTATTAACCTTGATCTTCCATTTCACTGAAACAGCCAGCCTGTACAAGTCTTCAGTCAGTCCATCAGGACTCCCCTATATCTTCTCATACCACACCAGACTATCCCACTGATGAGGTCCCTCGAAAGAGAACATATAAGTTGGAACACTTACTGAACTGGGCTGGCTTGAACTCCCTCACCTCCTTCAGTGGTATCAACTCACACTCGCTCACAAACTAGTAAACAATCCACTAAAAGTCCCATCCCTCCAGAATCTACTCCAACCCTATTGCACCACCAGACTTCTAAGATCCAGCAACAAAAATCACTTACAGGTCACTAAAGCCAATATTCCTGCTGGAGAAGCACTATTCTCTTGCACCATAGCCAAATTATGGAACTCCCTCCCACCCACAATTACCTCCATACCATCATGCACCCACTTAAAAACTTTACTAAAAGCGCACCTAAAAACATGCTGGCTATGCCCTTGCAACTCCCCCGATAATATCACCCACCCCATCCACCCACTATATTTCTTTCCACCCCACTAACTACCTTGATTATAGCAAGCTCGGATGCTCATAAGCCTAACTACTTATTATACAGCAGGAACTTCTTATTGTACCAATTGTTAATGTCTGTTATGTACTTCGCAGATGATAAAAATTCTAGTTGTCTACTGATGTACTATGTTCTTCATCTGTAACTATGTTTGTAATTGTTAATTGCTATGTTGATCAAATTGTTAATTGCTATGTAAATACAGTGTAACTACTGTCTGTATATTTTAACTGTGGAGCTTTTCTCCTCGGGCCTCCGCTGAAAATGGACCTAAGTCCAGTCAGACACTCCCGGTCAACAAATGTAAATAAATAAATAAATAAAATAAATAAAAGGAGACACTTAGATTCCTCTTGGGAATCTCTCATGGAAGACACTAGTTTCAATGAAAGGGAAGGGTCCCCCAGATCTTCACCTGAAGACATCTCATTTGGAGACATTCTTGAGCTCTTAAAATAAAAAGATGGTTGGTCTACTGGTACCCCTTCCCAAGAGAAGTCAGTATTTCTGGAAGCTTTTGAGTCTGGCTGGGCTATGTCTTGGGTGCCCCCCCCCCCCAGCTGATGAACTTAATAGATCTTGTTTCTCGCTAGGCGTGGAATGAACTGGATACTGTGGAGCCCATCCCTAAGCATCCAAACAAATTTTTAGCCCAGCCCAAGGACAGGAAACACTGGAGCAAGGGGGTCCCAGTTGTGGAGGCAGACACTAAAAAAGAGCTTGTGGAACATAGATCTTCTGCCCATTCCTCTAACAGTAAGTCCAGGACCTTGGATAGATTCGGTAAGCATGTTTATGCTTCATTCTGACCCTCAAAGACCCTTTTCCCAGACTCTACAAAGAGATAGAAAGATGTGGTTTTGTAAATCCCAGGGTCCTTTCCAAGACTTATGAGGAGATAGTCCAGTCAGTGGCGGGGGGGGGGGATCTAATGGAAGAGACTGCCCTTGCAGCAGAGATGGCCTGCAAAACCAGGGTTTCCTGGATTCCTTCTTGGACAAGCCCTGTCAATGCATCTGAGTGATTGTCTGACTTTTGCCCTCTGGAGGCAGTTGGGGGGCATTTGTCTCTGCACCAAAGATCCTGGCTATCCATAACAAAAGATTCCTGGCTGTAGAGAATTATATCCAGAGGTTGTATCGTACCATTTTCCCAAATTACCCCTACAAGAATGAAAAGAATCCCTGTTGTTCCACCCAATCAGAGGGAAGCAGCAGCCTTAGAGACAGAAAAACTGCTAGAAAAAGAGTTATCCAAATGGTCCCGTGAGACCAGAGAGGCTCTGGGACCTACTCAAGATTCTTCTTAGTGCCAAAGAAGACAGGGGGCTTGATACCCATTCTGGATCTCAGCAATGTAGACTAGTTTGTGTAATATTCAAAGTTCTGGATGGTTACAGTCCAGTCCATTCTGCTACTACTAACAAAGGATGATTGGATGTGCTATATAGGTCTTCAGGATGCATACTATCACATCAAAATGAACAGATGCTCCAGAAGATATTTAAGTTTCTGGCTAGGAGCCAGTCATTACTAAGTTCAGAGCATTGCCCTTTGGTCTCACCACAGCCCCCAGGGTGTTCACCAAATACGTGGTGGCAGTAGCAGCTTATTTGAGACTGCTGTGATTCCTAGTGTTTCCTTACTAAGATGACTGACTTCTAACTGCTCCAACCAAGCATCTAGTATTACAAGCAAAGGACTACTTGCTTCAGTTGTGTCTCCATCTAGGCATCACAGTCAATTACAGCAAACCACAATTCACACCTACGCAGTGTCTGGAGCTCATAGGTGCTCATCTGAACATGGTTAATCAAGTAGCCTCTCTTCCTCCATCTTGAATGCTAATGCTCAGATCCCAGGTCAAGAAAGTAATCCTGCATTCTTTTTCTCCAGCACAACTAATCTTACAAGCATTGGTTTCCATGGCAGCAGCTATCACACTAGTTCCTTTAGCCAGGTTTCACATGCAAATTCAGCACTAGACCTTGTCAGTTCAGTGGTTTTGTCTTCAGCAGCCTTTAACCGCACCAGTCAAGATCATACAAGCTTGCAAAAAATATCTTCTTTGGTGGCTTTACTCAAACCAAGTTAGAGAAGGCTGTCCATTTGTTCTTCCTCTGCCTACTACCAGAGTGCATGGACACCTCACAGCTTGGGTGGGGGGAGGGTCTCTACTTGGGAAAGACAGTCCAATATACATGGTCTCCAGAAAAGGCCAAGATGCACAGTAAGGTCCTGGAAATGAGAGCAGTCCTAATAGGGTTGCGGGCCTTTCAAGATGTTCTCCCTTCTGGGATGACTGCAGTTCAGACGGACAACATGTCAGTGTCTGATGCATCAACAAGCAGGGAGGAACCAAATCTTATCCATTATGTAGAGAAGCAGTGAGAGTGTGGCAATGGGTGATCTCTTTTGGCCACTTTCTAATAGCAGTGCACATATCTTGGAAAGCCAAAGTGACTGCAGACAAACTCAGCAAGTCCATTCTGATGCCTCACGAGTGGTCTCTCAATTTCAAAGTAACAGAGAAAATTTTCCATCTATGGGGCCAGCCATGCTGTGACCTCTTCACTTCCCCTCTCAACTCCAAGTGCAGCAGGTACTTCGCCCTGATGCCTCCAGAAGGGGGGTCACCAAGAGACTCTCTGATTCATAGTTGGCCCCCTGGGCTCCTTTACACCTTTTCTCTCATTCCTCTTATTCTCAAGTTTCTTTAGAAAGTGACTCAGCAGAAGAACAAGGTAATCCTTATTGCCCTGTTCTGACCTCAACAAGTATGGTTTCCCTTCCTGTGGCTTCATGTAGTACACCCTCCCTGGGTGTTGGATCCATCCCCGGATTTCCTTGTTTCATCCATCAGTGATAACTCATCCAGACCTTTGGAAAACCCCCAAATTAACCACATAATTTCTCTACTTCCACTGATGGCTAGACAGTCCAGGCTTTCTTCCCAGGTTCAACACATCCTGAAATCCTCCCAGAAGGAAAAGAGCAAATGGAAATGATTTTCCCTTTGGGCTCTCCAAAGACAACTATATCCTTTTTCAGCACCTATTCCAGCTATCCTTGATTTTCCTGCTTCTGTTTTCAAAAGCAGAGCTAGTTATTCTATGATAAAGATCCAACTTGCAGCTCTCCCTAATTTTCTCCACAGAACTAAAGATTTCAGAAAATCGGACTAGCTATTTGTTTCCTTTTTCAAAGTCAAATTGGGCATGTATGTCTTAAAGGTAACTTAGGTCAAATGATTGAATTTCTTTTGTTTATAGGAAAAAAGGGCTGACTCTGCCTAAACCTCCTAAGGCCCATTCTACCAGATATGTGGCCACATCATCTGCTTTCTGGTCCAGGGCTTCCATGCATGTCATTTTTCAGCTGCCACTTGGTCTAATACTCATACATTTATTGCTCATTACAAATTGGACATTTTGTCTAGAAATAGGGCAGCATGTGGGTCCACTGTGGAATATCCTTCCTTGAGGACCACCCTGGGGTTTCTCTAGTTGTAGACTCTGTCCCATTAGTAGAGGAACAGACGAAAAAGACATAATCAGATCCAAAAGTTATGTACTTACCATAAAGATGCATCTGTGTTGTCTGTTTTCATCCTTCCTCAACTCCCTGCCCTCCAACCCCCTTGGAAAATTTACATTTTGTCTCTTAGTATGTTAATATCACAGGTACTAGGATGCTGCAGTTGGACTTGAAGTGTTATAATTTAATAAGCATAACCACATATTAGTATATTTTTATATATGTTATATAGCATTTCCTTTAATTAATTGGGTGCTGTTTAGCACATCTGGTTCTGTTGACACCATAAAAATATATAACAAATAAATAAAATCATGTTTAAAACCACATTTTCTTCCTACTAAAATTAACTGTTATCTTAATGTTTATACTAAACCTCAATATTTTTTTTTGATTTATATTTTTGTTTTTGTTTTTATAAATGAATTAACCTCCTATAAGTCAGTACTAATAAGTTAGATAGTTAAAGTAAACAATTAAATTGGCGACATTTTAACTCAGACTCTTTCCTTGTTCTACAACTTTTAAGTTTATAAATTAAAACTATTACCATAATAGATTGTCATTATTGATGTTATTATTTGTTGTTGCTACTAAGAATCCATTTTCGACACTAGTTAACCTTATAGAAATGTATAAAAATTAATAATTATTAATTTTATATAACTAATGTTGTATGGAATATTAAATTTTATTATTATGAATTAATAATTAATAGTTAAATTAATAGTTAAGTTAATTTTAATTTTAATTTTTATTTTTTTGTTGTTACTAAATGGACTAACTTTTTGTTATTATGTATGTAGGAATGGCCAGACACTAAATTTAATAAATTCGTTTATCATAGACAATTCTATATAATTTTATATAATTTTATATAATTTTATATACAATTTCTTATATAGACAGTTCCTTACATCTCATCTCTCCATATTTTTTAATCTCAAAATACATTTAATGGAGGACATTTCATTAATGCCTGGGTATTGATTTGCATTAGTTCTCAATTGCCATACTAGTTCTTTTCTTTCTAGTTTTAGTGTCGAAAATGGATTCTTAGTAGCAACAACAAATAATAACATCAATAATAAACATTAAGGACAATCTAAGTTAGAACTATAAGCCTGAATGGGAATGGATTTTTAATTTTAAACTATTGGAGCCTACATGTAAAAAAACCCTTATAACACTTCAAGTCTTTTAATAATAAATAGAATTGTTCCGATTTTTCTGTGATTTTGATACCGGAGTTTTGCTACTATGGACCAGATTCCCGCTAGTGGTTGATACTACTGCGACTGAGGCGATGGTAATCTGATTGTCACAATGGGTATCTAGGTTGGAAAATATGCAGGGCGACACCATCCACCAGCTATTCAAACATTTTGGCTGGAAATCTTGGTAGTACCAACATGAATAATAACAGGAGAAGTAGCAGTGATGTAAGAGGTATGGAACCATTAAGTAACTGGGTACATAAACCTTTTACATTTATTGACAATCAAACACCTAATGTTCCTTCTTTAAACCAAGAAGTAAACAATGATATTAACTCTAAACTTTCCTTATTTGACGACAAGCTGTTCAGAGTTATTTCAAAGAATGTATAAAACTCAAAATAGTGCCCAAAGGAATGAGGCACTGGCAGTTCCCTGCAGGACTGTTAGAGGGCTCTAATTTCCACAAGGCTTTAATCATGCTATTTGATAAGCATGGTTTGGAACTGTTGAATTTATTTTGTATTCACTATCAAGAAACAGTGAACGACCTGTTGGTGGAAATAGAGGAACTCAATGAATCTATTAAGGCAGACATTGATTACAACAGATACCAATATGAGTATGATAGATGTTTTTTGAGCATAGATGATCATATTACCAAAATGAATGCTACTAAGGAAAAAATCAAGAGAGATATGAATGACTATAGGGATGGTAAAGCCGCCCCCCCCACCCCATTAGTGCAAAAATCAACAATCGGAAATGGGCCCCACTTCAGAAATTCTGAAAATATTACAAATGTTCATGGGGGACATATAAACCAAGTTTTAGACATTAACGAGGAAGGATATGAAGAGCTAAATCCTGACCTCAATGAGGGCCCGAGAAGATGTGAGAGACTAATACAACAACAAAATCAACAAGTATCCAACAATACGTCTAATAATAATAGAGGGAACAATAAGAGTAGGAATTTTCAAGAACAAGCCTCCCACAGAACAGGAGGCAGAACGGGAACAGGAGGAGGAAACGATGAACAATGACTTTATCACGGCTAACTTTGTAGAAGATGAACCTACATGTAACATTGTAACTAATTCCTTGAATGACTTTAAAGTTTATAACTATACTAATTTATCTATTGGTATAGAAAAGGTAGATTTACTTAGTAAAGGATATACATTTGTTCCATCAAGAAAATTTAATTTGGCAGAAACTTTAATAGACTTAAAGTTGTTTACCAGGAAACTCAAATTGTTAACAATGTTGGGAAGTGATTTGAACAAAAAAACAGACTATTTTGTGTCAAGTGTATATAACCCACCCTTGCACCCGTTATTGGCTCTTTTTGAGAAAATAATGGAAATTGACCTGAGGAACCTCAAGGGAAAGAATAAATTTTACAACAATAATCTTTCTAAGGAAGAAAAAGATCTGTTGATACTTTTGAGTGAAATGCCAATCAGGATAATGCAACCCGATAAGGGGGGAGGTCTTGCAATTATGTTTATTAGCGACTACAATGACAAGATGATTAAGATTCTAGAAAGTGAGACCTATGTAAAAGCCTCAGTGAATGAAATGAATTCTGCCTATCAAAAAATTAAAACATTTATAGAAGAATTATATATAGAAAAAAGGATAGAAAAAGACATGTATGATTATTTACATCAATCTAAAATCAGGACCCCCGTCCTTTTCGGGATACCGAAGGTTCATAAAGATATACAAGATCCACCTATGAGACCTTTGGTAGATGGCAGGGGTAGTCTAACATACACCTGCTCTAAAGTAGCAGATAAGATTTTACAAAAATACATAAAAAGGGAGAATCAGATTTCAAAAGATTCTTGGTCGTTCCTCAGGGCAATTAACCAATTACCATTCATACCTGATAGTTACTTGGTCACACTAGATGTGAAAGATCTTTATTCTAGTATACCACATGAAACAGGGAAAGAATGGACTTCCCTCCTCTTAGGCCAACTTGGGGGCACCTATTGAAGAGATTGAATTAGTAAGAGAATTTCTGGATACAGTTCTCTCTTACAATTACATACTTTTTAACAAAGAGATATACCATCAAAAATAATGGGATCCCCCTGTGGAGCCAGTTTTGCCAACTCAGTAATGGCCTATTGGGAGAGGAAAACAATTTTGGAAAAAGACACAGTTAAGAAAAATATTCCATTTTACACGAGATTTCTGGATTACATCTTCCTAATTTTCGTTGGAAAGGAAGATGAAATAAAACAACTATTTATTGATTTAGAAATAAGTACAGGATTCCAAGTTCACACATAAATATAATAAGAACTCGATGGAATATTTAGATGTACATTTGAGAAAAGATTACACTAATAATAGGTTTATGTCAAAAATATATAGAAAGGAAACCTACTCTAATAAATTTCTACACTTCACTAGTTGCCATCCCCCCCACCAGAAAAAATCGATCATAAAAGGTCAAATGGTGAGGGCAGCAAGGATGATCACTAGTGATAAAGATTTCAAGGAAGAATGTGAGGTACTTCAAAGCTTCTTCCTTCAAAGAATGTTATCCAAGAAATTGTACTGGAAGTAGAAACTAAGAGAATAAGAGGGGAATATTTACCTCTACTAGGAACAGCTCAAACAAATGGAAATGATACAGGGTTCAAACTAACTAGTGGAGAAAAAATAAACTATTCATGTAGTTTTATAACGACCTTTAATCTAAACTCTGCCGATATTAGGAATATTATCTTGAAAAACTGGGAGTTAATATCTTCCGATAGTCATTTAAGAATTTTGGTACCAGATAAACCAAAGTTAATATATAGAAGAGGTACTAACTTGAAAGAATTACTACAAAGGAAAATTAAAAAAAAATCTACCAATGTAGGGATGTCAAAATGTGGAAATTGTAACTTTTGCAAGTTTATAGAAGAAGGCTGCACATTCACGCTAAATAGAACAACTTATAAAATAAAACAAAAATTCAACTGTAACAGTAAACAAGTTGTATATAAAGCAAAATGCGTGAAATGTGCAGCCTTCTACATAGGTAAGACTGATAGAAAAATACGAGATAGGATATCTGAACACAACTATTGTATTAGTAGACAAAAGTTACTAGCTAGACACTGCTTGGGGCACAGTTTCAAATTTAAAGCGATAGAGCAAATCAGTGAGGATCCAAGATGTAAGTATGAACCATTAAAACTAGAAAGAAAAGAACTAGTATGGCAATTGAGAACTAATGCAAATCAATACCCAGGCATTAATGAAATGTCCTCCATTAAATGTATTTTGAGATTAAAAAATATGGAGAGATGAGATGTAAGGAACTGTCTATATAAGAAATTGTATATAAAATTATATAAAATTATATAAAATTATATAGAATTGTCTATGATAAACGAATTTATTAAATTTAGTGTCTGGCCATTCCTACATACATAATAACAAAAAGTTAGTCCATTTAGTAACAACAAAAAAATAAAAATTAAAATTAAAATTAACTTAACTATTAATTTAACTATTAATTATTAATTCATAATAATAAAAATTTAATATTCCATACAACATTAGTTATATAAAATTAATAATTATTAATTTTTATACATTTCTATAAGGTTAACTAGTGTCGAAAATGGATTCTTAGTAGCAACAACAAATAATAACATCAATAATGACAACTACGGTTGAACATGTCGATCTATTATGGTAATAGTTTTAATTTATAAACTTAAAAGTTATAGAACAAGGAAAGAGTCTGAGTTAAAATGTCGCCAATTTAATTGTTTACTTTAACTATCTAACTTATTAGTACTGACTTATAGGAGGTTAATTCATTTATAAAAACAAAAATAAAAATATAAATAAAAATAAAAATATTGAGGTTTAGTATAAACATTAAGGACAATCTAAGTTAGGAACTATAAGCTCTGGAATGGATGGGGATTTAATTTTAAACTATTGGAGCCTACATGTAATAAAACATACACGTATAACAGTTAATTTTAGTAGGGAGAGTTTCCAAGAAAATGTGGTTTTAAACATGGTGTTTATGTTTCTTATAGATTTTTATTTATTTGTTATATATTTTTTATGGTGTCAACAGAACCAGATGTGCTAAACAGCACCCAATTAATTAAAGGAAATGCTATATAACATATATAAAAAATATACTAATATGTGGTTATGCTTTTACCTTAAAATGGCATAAAAACATAGAATTACAAAGGAAGAACGTATATATGAGCATTTCTATTAACTTAATTACTAATTAGTTAATACAGCTCATATAAAAAGGGCTGAATGCATTTGATGTTGTCTTCTGAGGAAGTTGCGTTTTTATTATGCGACGAAAAGTGTATTAAATTATAACACTTCAAGTCTTTTTAATAATAAATAGAATTGTTCCATGATTTTCAATACCAAGGAGAGTTTTTTTCCAACTGCAGCATCCTAGTACCTGTGATAAACGAGTGGAATATTGTAATTGTCACTTGGGTCTTCTGGTTCCTTTCGTTGGTTTGTTTTGCTGTGATTTTGATACCGGAAGTCTCTTAGTATGTTCTCAGGGTTTTTGGTAGTTCTTGCCTGCCTTCTGATGAGGTCCAGTCTTTCTCTTCCTTCCCTTATAGTCTAACTGGAATCTGATTTGTAATGAGACTATCTTGTTACTGTTTTGGTAATGGCAGGATAATAGGCTGAATAGCTGGCAAACTTGATCTGAGGTAGTCCATGTTACAATGGAGGATTGTGGGTAAGGGGAGGTGCTTTAGCTACTGAACAAAAGTCTATGAAAGTGGCCAAAGTCAGATTCGGGTTACCACCTTTTCAAATGCCCAAAGTGGGACATTTTTTGTAGAAATGTGAGATTTTGCGGGACAATGCATACCCACCAACAGTGTAGAAGACAGAACTTCACTTTTTTGTCAAAATAAAAGCTTCTTATTCCAACATTCGAGTTGCTTATGCTATTTCTTATAATATTTAGATGTTTCAGATACAAAATAATGGTTTTATGCAACTATTAAAGAAAACTTAGGAAATATTTTTTTTTTAACTTCCATAATCCCTTAGCTATTCTCTTAGCTTGACTTCTACACCCCTCCCCTCTCAGCTGAAATAACAAGAATGTTTTATTCTCATCATCTGTTAGAGAAGTAATCCATCCATCCACAGCCTCTTTTTCCTATTTTTCCACAATAGATCAGGTGTCACTTCAACAGTCACAATCATCTAGAGTCAATGTTGACATCACCAGGTGGCAAATGATCCTCTTTTTGTAAATGTGTAAATAGTCTAAACTTTGTTACTAGTGTCTCAGTGGCAGATAGCCTATTTACTATGTTAGTAGTCTGTATAAACCTGTGGAAAGGATAAGCTTGGATATGATTTTTTTTCCAACATCTGTATTGAATTCCCACAAATGACAAAGGCAATCTTACATTTATATATATATATGAAAAACGTACAAAATGATGTTGCTTTAGTTGCAAACAGTTTACATCACAGACACCATTGAAACAACTGTAACTGTAAACATTATAAATCACTTAGAAACCTTCTAGTCATTGTCAGTCAAGCATCATATAGCTCATTCAAATCCTGCCTCTTAAACCTCATTCCTGCTCTGCATATACTGTTCCCACAATTCCCATTTTTTCTATGTAGTTTGCTCCTTCCCTTTTCCAAAGATCCCAATTCCAGCTGTTTGATCTCTATTACTGTATTCACTACTTCTAGTAAAGTTGGTCTAAACTTTGATTTCCATTTTTTGGCAGCCACCATAATTAGACGCAGCAAGGCTTTACTATGTCTAGGCAATTCTGACTCTGTAGCATAACTCAAAAAATTCATCTCTCCGTCAGTCCAAACTGCCCACCCAGCATCTCCGACAGAGTGGCCCACAGGAAATCCCAAAAGTCCACCAGCTCATCACACCTCAAAAAAATAAGTTCCCAACTACCTCTTTCTTGCCCATCACACCTCCAGCATTTGCTATCCACCTGAGGAAAAATTCTTTGGAGTCTACTTGGGGTATAAAAATACCTATATAAACATTTCCAGGCAAAGATCCTAAATCTTCTAGAGTTTGTTGCATATTTGGGAGATATACATATATCCCCCATTGTCTCTTTATGAATTGCTTATCCAGTCTCTCTTCCCAGTCCTTTCTAAGCTCCCCTGATTGATTCTTGTAATTAACATGCAGTATTTTATATGCTTTACTAATTATTCCATTTTTAATGGCAGCTTGTGTTCTAGAATCTATTAAAAACTTTACCAGTGCTGGTATTTCATTTAGAAGCCCCCTATTTCTTTCCCTTTGCCTATACTCTGATATCAATCCTTGATAGGGAAGGCAATCTCTAACCTGCAGTCTAAATAAATTTTTGGCCTCTTCTCATTCTATTACCTTTCCCTTTCTAGTTATTTTCTCCCAATACCTTGGTTATTTTGCCAATTTTCTCCAATAAATTCCAGCTGCCTCTTGCCTATATTTGTATCCCTGACCACAGTCAACCCTATCGGCCAAATCTCTTTTCTCCATTCTCGTCCTGGTTTGGCTCTTAGAATACTAACTGCTATTTTATGAATATAATACTCTGCATGATTTTGGTTGTTCTCCTTAAGAGTCTGCATCCAAAATCACAATCTCTCCTTATTTCTTGAGCTTCCTCCCTGCGCCATCATCATCCCTTTCCACCTTGAATTATAGTTTTCTACCTGCACTGTGTATAAGAGCCTTAACTGTGTTGCTCTAAAATATCTCCTCAAATTAGGTAATCCTAGTCCACCTTTTTCTATTGGTAGAATTAGTTTATCCTTCCCAGATAAAATCCTTCAACTCTTTTTTAATTGCTATCCACAATTTCTCCTCCAGTTGATAAAAGTATGTCTGACCTATGTATAAGACTAAAAGGACTAAAAACATTTTAATGACTTGTATCTTGGTATCCAAAGCCACATAACAAAACTTCCAGTTTCTCAATTTTTGTATTATCTTCTGTTTAGTCTCTTCCCACATATCCTTAGCTGCCATCACAGAGTCATTTCTAATCCATACTTCTAAATACTTAATTTTATCATGTCCCCATAAATATGGATATTGTTGGACCAAGTCTTGTGTGGGTACATCATTTACCACTACTGCCTTTGTTTTAGCTTCATTAATTTTGTATCTCTAGAAGGGTCTATATCACTTGGTTGATAATAGCGAACGACCACAACTTCGAAAACACCGGAACTCAAAGTTGCAATTGTGGGGGCTGCACCCCCCCACACCTCCCGCTAAATATATATACCAACTCCGAGATCGCACTACAGTGAGGAAAGGGCAAATACCCGTATCTACCCTGTAGTGCGACCCCACAATAACAACTTCAAGTTCCGATATTTTTGAAGTTGTAGTCGTTCGCTATTATTAGCTTTCAACCACGGGATATAGACCCTCTTGAGAAGATATGAAAATGTCTTAAAATGTTCCACAACACTGTAATGTCCCTTTCTGGTATTGTCATGTATAAAATAATATCATCTGCAAATAGAGCCAGCTTTTCCTGACTACCATACCAATTATATCCTTGAATTTCTGAGTCCCTTATTTTCTTTGCCAGTGGTTCTAAATATAATGCAAACAACAAAGGGAAAAGCGGACAACTCTGCCTGGTTCCTCTACTCAAGCAGAAATTATCGGAGAGGACCCCAACCACTTTAATTTGTGCCTCTGATCCATCATATATTCTTCTAATCAACCATATAATTGCATCAGGGACAGCAAATGCTTCCACTGACCTGCTCATGAAGTCCAAGTCTACTCTGTCAAATGCTTTCTCTGCATCAAGACCCACCAATAAAAGTGGTACTTTCTTACATTCTCCTTCCCCCTGGATGATCAGTGTTCTGTTAATATTGTCAAATGTTTGCCTCCCCTCCGCAAAACCACACTGATCCATATCTATAAATTTCGGTATCATTTTTGCCATTCCTTTAGCCATTATAGAAATAAACATTTTATAATCATGGTTTAATATTGAAATGGGCCTGTAGGAAGCTGGATCTGATGTATCTTTACCCTCTTTAGGTATTACATTTACCACCTCCTTCTTCCAGGATGCTGGAACTTCTCCTCCTCTTAAAATACTGTTAAACACAACCTTCCAAATCTTTCAGTTTTTTCCCTCCTAACCGCCAAACTTCCACAGGAATACCATCTATTCCTGGGGACTTTCGTGTAGATTGGTTATACATAGCCATTTTTATCTCATCCCTTCCTATCCTGTTAGTAATTGAGCCTCATCTACATCTAACTTTGGCATATTTAATTCTTCCATAAATCTGTCTATTTGTATTTTTCTTGATTTCCATATTTCTCTGCTTTATACAATTTTTTATAAAATTTCCAAAATACTTCTAATACTTCTACAGGGTCTCTTGTTATTGGCTCCCTAAGGTTGGTGACTACCCTTTCCACTTTTTGTTGCCTGATTTGTTGTGTTAAAAGTTTTTGTGCTCTAGAATTATTATCAAAAAAAAAGTTGCTTAACAGCAATCTTTCTAAACATATGCATATTATCGAGGTAATCCCTTATTTTCTGTTAAGCATTCTGCAGTTCCTCCTTTTCTTGTTCTGAGAGATTTCCCCTATTTTGCAATACTTTAACATTTGTCAATCCCTCTAAATAATTCTTGTTACTGTTTAGCCATATCTCCCTTTCTTTTATTTCCAACCTAGTTTTAAACTCCACTTTAATTTTATCCCACTCGTTAGCTATGTTTTAAGAAGACAAATCTGTCTTCTCTAGTAGCTCCTAAATTCATTCTACAACCCATTCCGTAAATTCCTCTCTTTTCAACCAGTAGGTGGGAAAGTGCCATTGTCTCATTTTCATTTTATTACCTTGCGTTTTTACTTTAGTTATTATTGGTGCATGATCTGAAATAGTTATTGTGTGTGTTTCAAGACCTTCAATTAAATGCACATGTTCCTGGGAGATATAAAATCTATCTAGCCTAACTCAGTTTTTGTATCTGTGATTAATATGTAAATTCACCCTGAACTCCTAGTACTGAATTCACATCTTCCATGCCAAACATTTTCATAAATTACTTCAAAATCTACTCTTCCTTGTTATATTATCCCTTCTAGGCCCCCCAGACACATCTTCACTGTTGCAAACCAAATTCCAGTCCCGCTTGGATATGATGTTGGCCTTTTCATTCATTCCTCAACTAATGGGTTTGTTTCTAAGACTCATATCTGACTTGGTCAGATCAAAAACTCTCAAGCTCCTCCCTTTACCAATAATGCCCCGACATCCTAACATATCTCAGATCTTCGTTGCTGCCATTTAGCTTCAGACGTGGATCCTCTCACTCTCAAGTTTTCTGAGTTATTATTCAATCTCTTCATGAGTTAAATTTTAGAAACTTTGTTATTATATCTTATTTTTAGATTCTGCTTTCGTCCTTGCCAGTTTTCCAATATCATTAAGCAGATTTGTGTCTTCCGTTAGCTACTAATTTGTCAGTACCTTTCCAAAGTACCACCATTCGTAATATCTTTTTTTAACTTAAACTTAGAGTACCCTTTTCACTACCATTCTCTCTATCTGTCCCTTTATTCTCCTTGTGATGGTTAGGGAGAGACAGGCGAAGGCTGCCAGCCTAGTTAAATAGAATTTAATACATAATTTTATCATTGGTATAAATAAATGTAAAATACAGGTGTGTGTTTTTAAATGAAAGAAAAACACTGTAAAATGTGAACTTCAAGATTGTTACAACATTTCCTCCTTGCTGTAAAGAAAAACTAAGTCAAGCCTTTCAAAGGTGTCTTGAAATTGAAATGATTTTATGACATTCTTTGATCTTTAAAGTTGGTTCCAGTCAGGCTGGCTGAAGACATTCTGTCTATTGTGTTATCTAAGAAATAATTGCTAGTGTATATGTGAAATGCCTTTTAATGTTGTATTCTCCTGTGCAGGTGTTAGCTTGCTAAATAATGTAAATTGAGTTTCTATTAGCCTAGGAACTCAGAGCAGGTGTCAAGATGATGCAATATGAATACTGGGAAAACCTAAGTTTCAAAAATGATGTAATCTGGGGAGGACCCAGAGACATGTTTGCTAGTGATGTTTTATAAACTGTGTCTCGGAGAGAGATATAGAAAGCATTTTGACTTTGGACATCTAACTTACCATCACTGCCTATGCTCTTTATGTATGTAAGTAGGATTGTAGCACTGTGTTTTCTCTAAGATTAGCTAAAGATTAGAAAGTTAAATTAGGTATTTTTCTTTGAAATTAGACCTGTCCAACTGTATTATTTTAAGTTTCTGTGTGATCTGTGAACTCTTTATCTCTGTGGTGTAGTAGTTTTGTCTTGTGTTTTTATTATTTATTATTAAATATTTGTAAAACCTTCTACCTGTGGCTGGTTTGTGTAGAGATAAATTATGCTTTAGAGTACATTATATATTTATAGAGTTTACTGTCTAAGCCCATCCAATAAGCCTTAGACTGAACAGTCACATTACCACTGGATATTAATATTGCACAGTAATAATTGGACACCCATTTAAGAGCCTTTTAGTAGCTGATATTATTAACTGGGTGGTGGCAGTAATTACTACCATACAGTCTGGGTAAAGGGGCAAAGCTGGTGAATCTGTGTCAGCCTTTCCCAGGAGTGTCTGTGACATTGTATAAATACTTATCTCAAAGTGTGTGTGTTGGCAAGGACACGAAGCACTGGTTGGACAGAGAGGGTACTGGAGGTTCTAGCTTGCCCAGTTAGGCTGAGACCTGTACCCTATAGCTGTGCCAGTGGGGAGTCTTATTGGGGATTTGGTGAGTAAGGAAGCAGCCAGCCCCAGACTGACTGTGATCTCTGTGTGCACTTAAGGGAAATTGTACTTTACTGTGTATATTAGTTACCCTTTCCTCTTCTAGGAGATGACCTCCCTGGTGTTAGTGGTGAGGATTGAGGCTCCTTGATTGCTGGGCCAGGGCACAGTCATCACAAGTGTTTGGCAGTGGTGGGATCTACTTCACATACTAATTGGCTTGTAGTGGTGTGGGTAGAGCAAACTCCTGTAGCTTATGTACAGTGATCTCTAAAAGTGTTTTGTACTCTAAAACAGCCACGCAGTGTATACTCTGAGTTCAGATCACAATTGTTTTATTTCTTTTGTTAGCTTAGTGTTAGCCAGGGTGAGCAGGCAGCATGTTAGCAGAAGAGTATAGAAAGCTGACAAGGCGCCAGCTGGCGGAGATGTGCCAGGCTAGGGGACTGGTGCATGGAAACCTGACTAAAGCAGAACTGATGGCAGCCTTGGTTACAGCTGCATCAGAAAACAGCAGCCTGGAGGACAATCAAACTGACATTGGAGATACTATATCCTCATAGAATGGACAGCTCAACCTTTCTGCAGTGGACTTTAAAATCCAGCTGGAGCTAAAGAGACTTGAGTTTGAGGCCAGGCGTATGGAACTAGAGGCAGCCAAGAGAATGAGAAGCATAGAAGCTGAAGGACAGCAATGGCATAGAATGCATGAGAGGGAAATGCTGACTTTTCACCAGAGTCATGGAGGTAATGGGGAAGGGAGTAACCGGACCCCAGAAGCACAAAAGGTCAGTACATTTCTTCCACAGTTTAAAGAGGGGGATAATTTTGATAGCTTCATTCAAATGTTTGAGCGGGTATGTAAACAGTATGAAGTTGATCAAGGGCTCTGGGTACGGTTCCTGACCCCCTTACTCCATGGTAAAGCTGTAACTTCTTTAGCAAAAATGCATGACACTGACTGTTTTGATTATACTGCTGTAAAAAGACATTTGTTAGAATGTTTTAAGCTAACACCTGAAATGTATAAGAAAATGTTTCATGAGCATACATGCAAGGCAGATGAAAATGTATGTGAATATGTTGTTAAACTGAGCATTTATTTTCATAGCTGGGTGAGTAGATGTCAGGTCACCACTTTTGAATGGCTGGCAGACCTTTTGGTAAGGGAACAAGCCCTTAGCACTTTGCCTGAGGACATGAGGATCTGGTTAGTTGATAGACAGTGTGCTACTTCAGAGGAGTTGGAGAAGAAGGGAGACCTATACCTAGCAAGCAGGGCAGCCCTGCACAGTTAAGGGACCCCCAGTACTGCTCATGGGACTAAAGGAACCCATGGTGGGCAGCATAGACTGCCCCAACAGAATCTGCCGGTAGCAGGGGAAGCCACTAGCCCAGGTACACGTCCAGGAGCTAGGGTTAAATGTTTTGAATGCAACCAGTGAGGCCATGTGGCATACAGATGTCCATGGAGGCAAGGTGGGGAAACAAAGGTGAGAGAGCCAGTTAGTGGGAAAGACAAAATGCCAATAGTAGGTTGTCTTGAGACAACAGGGGTATGGAACTACAACCCTGCAGACGTCCTGAGAGGGAAGGATTTGGATGAGGCAGTACTATGTACTTATGCAGTTACATGCAGTGAGGCTAGGAGACAAGCATGTGGGTCTGGTAGCGTGGGGGAGACCCAGACAGACTGCATACTTGCAGCCAGGACTGCTGAGGTGGTTACTTCAGGCAGTGAGCTACGCTGTAGCAGTGAGACTGAATGTGAGCCACAGCTGCTTGTGGTTACTGATGTTCCCTTGGACAGGGTAACTGCAAAGGTAGAGGTGAGTAGTAGTACCCAGGCTGACACTGAGGTACTGCTGTCAGAGGATGCCGAACTTCTGTGGAAGGGGAGCTGGGAAGGGTTACAAGGAGAGACTTGAGGCAGGCTCAGCTCTCAGACCTTACATTGCAAGGCCTGAGGCAGGTAGCTCGGGAGGCACCTGATTCTCAAGGGAAGGGGGAATCTGTATACTGGAACAAAGGGTTACTATACAGAGAGTGGACCCCTGAGGGAGGGCCAGAATGTGAGAGAGTAAAGCAGTTGGTAGTGCCTAGTGCTTACCGTCTAGCGCTTCTAGCCATAGCCCATGATATTCCCTTTGCAGGTCTTGTGGGCATAAAACGTACAAAGAGGTATATTATGCAAAACTTCTATTGGCCTGGAATTTCTAGAGATGTAACAGGGTTCTGCAGGACCTGTGAGCAGTGCTGAAAGTTAGGCAAGGCAGGAGACAAGGTGAGAGCTCCTTTGATCCCTTTGCCTGTGATTGAGGAGCCATTTTAGAGGGTAGCTATGGATATTGTGGGTCCTCTGAGTACCCCAAGTTCCACAGGGAAAAAATATACCCTGGTGATTGTAGATTATGCTACATGATACCCTGAGGCAATGACTTTGTCCTCCATTGAGGCCGAGAAGGTGGCAAATGCTTTGTTAGAGATTTTCAGTAGGGTAGCTTTCCCAAAGGAAATATTGGCTGACAGAGGTGCCAATTTTATGTCAGACCTGCTGGCTTGTCTGTGAAAGTCCTGTGGGGTGAAGCACATGAAGACCACCCCCTACCATCCCCGGACTAATGGTCTTGTTGAGAGGTTAAACTCTACAATCAAGTCCATGCTACGGGCATTTGCAGATCAGTTTAAGAGGGAGTGGAACAAATATTTGCCCCATCTGTTGTTTGCTTACAGAGAGGTTTCCCCAGGAATCCACAGGTTTTTCACCCTTTGAGCTGCTGTATGGGCATAGGGTGAGGGGACCTCTAGATTTAATTTGAGATGAGTGGGAAGGTGAAGTGTGAGTCTCACAAGGAGTCTGTTGTGGCATATGTCCTGGACCTCAGGACAAGGCTCAGGGAACTCATGGGCCTGGCCCAGGAGAACCTGGCAGAAGCCTAACAACAGAAAAAGGTGTGGTATGACAGGAATGCTCGAGATGAGAGTATGCTGTAGGGCAGCAGGTGATGGTTCTCATTCCTGTGAGACAAAAGTTGCAAGCAGCTTGGGAGGGACCCTACAAGGTGGTAAGAAAGGTAAGTGATGTTAACTACATGGTGGAAGTGCCAGGCAGATGGCAGGGGCACAAATTGTACCATGTTAACATGATGAAACCTTACCATGATAAGGAGGCTCTTGTGCTGAGCATTTGCAATGGATTGCAGGAGGAGTCTGAGACAGATCTTGTGACTGATCTCCTCAGTGAGGCTTGGGCTGACACCTCAGTGGAAGGGGTAGCAATGCCCTAGCATCTCCTACCCAGGTTCAAGAAATCTGAGCAGTGTTGCAGGAGTTTGGGGGCATGTTCACCAGGAAACCAGGGAGCACCCACCTGGTGCAGCACCAGGTGGATACAGGACCCTAAAGGCCTCTCAGGCAAGCCCCTTATAGGGTGCCTGAGAGTGTCAAATAGACTCTGAGGGAGGAGGTACAGGAGATGTTGGAACTAGGGGTGATTCAAGAATCCAACAGTCTCTGGGCCTCACCAGTGGTGTTGGTGCCAAAGAAGGATGGCAGCACAAGGTTCTGTGTGGATTACAGGAAATTAAGTAGTCACACAGAGTCAGATGCTTACCCCATGCCTTGGACAGTTGAGGCCATAGAGCAACTGGGTGGTGCTAGGTATCTTACAACCTTTGATCTTACCAAGGGTTACTGGCAGGTGCCCTTGACTTCCAGTGCTAGAGAGAAGTCAGCCTTTGTGACTACTTTTGGCTTGTATGAGTTCACAAAGATGCCCTTTGGGATGAAGAATGCCCCAGCGACTTTCCAGAGGCTGGTAGATCATATCTTAGCAGGGGGGTTTGCCGTTGCTTACATGGATGATATGGCTATCTACAGCCATTCCTGGCAAGAGCACCTTCAGCATGTCAGGGAGGTGCTGGGCAGACTACAGAGGGCAGGGATGACCATTAAGCTGAGCAAATGTCAGGTGGTTATGGCAGAGGTCTCGTACCTAGAACATAGAGTGGGGAGTCATAAGATAAGGCCAGAACTTCCCAAAGTGGAAGTTATTCAGGCATGGCCTGCACCTGTTACCAAAAATAGGTGAGGGCATTCTTAGGGACAGCAGGTACTACAGAAAGTTCGTTCCCAATTATAGTACCATAGCTGCCCCCCTCACAGACCTGACAAGAAAGAACAGGCCAGATAAGGTAGTGTGGTCCCCAGCATGTGAGCAGGCATTTCAAAAGCTTAAGGAAGCTTTGGGAGGACCCCCTGTGTTAGCCAGTCCAGACTATAGCAAATAATTTTTTGTGCAGGTGGATGCTTCAAACTATGGGGAGGGGGCTGTACTTAGCCAGATTTCTTCAGAGGGAGAAGAGCACCCAGTGGTTTATCTCAGTTGTAGGCTCCAACCTAGGGAGAAATGTTATGCAGCAGTAGAAAAGGAATGTCTAGCCATAGTGTCTGCACTACAAAAACTTCAGCCTTATCTGTATGGAAAAAAATCACTGATGATAGAGCACAACCCTCTAACATGGTTGAACAGAGCCAATCAGCAAAATGCCAAGTTGCTAAGATGGAGTCTGGGGTTGCAAGCATATGATATGTCAGTGCAGCACCGCAGTGGGAGTAGCAATACCAATGCAGATGGGCTCTCAAGACAGGGAATGGGGTAAGGTACACCATGATAGACCTGACACTCTCAAGTGACGTTTCTCAAGGGACAGTTGAAAAACTTGCTTGAGTTCCCCAGGGGGTTATTGAACTGATGATTGGGGAGAGACAGGTGAAGGCTGCCAGCCTAGTCAAATAGAATGTAATACATAATTCTATCATTTGTATAAATAAATGTAAAATACAAGTGTGTGTTTTTAAATGAAAGAAAAACACTGTAAAATGTGAACTTCAGGATTGTTACAACATTGCCCCCTTGCTGTAAAGAAAAACTAAGTTAAGTCTTTCAAAGGTGTCTTTTGAAAGTGAAATGATTTTATGACATTCTTTGATCTTTAAAGTTGGTTCCGGTCAGGCTGGCTGAAGACATTCTGTCCATTGTGTAACTAAGGACTAATTGCTAGAGTGTATATGTGAAATGCCTTTTAGTGTTGCATTCTCCTGTGCAGGTATTAGCTTGCTAAATAATGTAAATGTAGTTTCTATTAGCCTGGGAATTCAGAGCAGGTGTCAAGATGATGCAGTATGAATACTGGGAAAACCTAAGTTTCAAAAATGATGTAATCTGGGGAGGACCCAGAGACATGTTTGTTAGTGATGTTTTATAAACTGTGTCTCAGAGAGAGCTATAGAAAGCATTTTGACTTTGGACATCTAACTTGCCAGCACTGCCTATGTTCTTTATGTATGTAAGTAGGATTGTAGCATTGTGTTTTTCTCTAAGATTAGCTAAAGATTAGAAAGTTAAATTAGGTATTTTTCTTTGAAATTAGACCCGTCCTACTGTATTATTTTAAGTTTCTGTGTGATCTGTGAACTCTTAGATATCTCTGTGGTGTAGTAGTTTTGTCTTGTGTTTTAATTATTTATTATTAAATATTTTTATAACCTTCTACCTGTGGCTGGTTTGTGTAGAGATAAATTATGCTTTAGAGTACATTATATATTTATAGAGTTTACTGTCTAAGCCCTTCCAATAAACCTTAGACTGAATAGTCACATTACCATTGGATATAAATATTGCACAGTAATAACTGGACACCCTTTTAAGGACCTTTTTGTAGCTGATATTATTAACTGGGTGTTGGCAGTAATTGCTACCATATAGTCTGGGTAAAGGGGCACAGCTGGAGAATCTTTGTCAGCCTTTCCCAGGAGTGTCTGTGAAGTTGTATAAATACTTATCTCAAAGTGTGTGTGTGTGTTGTGTCAGCTACTTGGCAGGGACATAAAACACTGGTTGGACAGAGAGGGTACTGGAGGTTCTAGATTGCCCAGTTAGGCTGAGACTTGTACCCTATAGCTGTGCCAGTGGGGAGTCTTATTGGGGATCTGTTGAGTAAGGGAGCAGCCAGCCCCAGACTGACTGTGATCTCTGTGTGCACGTAAGGGAAATTGTACTTTACTGTGTATAATAGTTATCCTTTCCTCTTCTAGGAGATGACCTCCCTGGTGTTAGTAGTGAGGATTGAGGCTCCTTGATTGCTGGGCCAGGGCACGGTCATCACACTCCTCCTAAAAAAAAAATTAAAAATATTTCTTTATTTACATAGTTTTTTCCCTTGTATATATGGCCGACAAGCCTACTGGTTTTAAAAGGTGCACTACATGTGGGCATAAAATCCCTAACTCAGGTGCCCACAGGAATGTAGTTTTGTTTAGGACCCATGCACTTGGATGCAGGTTGTTCTGTTTTTTCTGAATTCAACTCCAGAGCTTTTTCTTATCACAGGAACAAGCTAGTGGTGAAGGGCCTTCTCCCATCTACCTTCTCTGCTTCTGTGGTAGTGGCTTAAACCTCCTCCAAGAGTCATGCAAGAGGTCCCATGACCACTCTTCCTCATTAGTTCCTTTATCAGACCTTCCTACTAAAATGTTAAAAATGTTGACTTCAACAACCTCAGATCTAACTGATTCTAAATCCAAGTCTCCCCAGATCCAAACTCCTCCATTCCTACCAGATTTATTCACTTTGTGGCTCCCTTCACCTTTTTTGGAGGAAATCTCCCACAGGCATTCCAGACCTCCGTCCTCCACATTTTCTCTATGCCCCCCTCAGAAGCTTATTTGAAGCTGATGTGGATAGGATAATGAGAACATTTCTCAGAGCTCAGATTCAGATCATGGTGCTCCCCTTTCTGACTGTAGTCGGATCCACGAACTGACCTTTGTCCACTTCCCCCTTGATCTCTCCTTCTCAGATTCAGTCCACTGTTTTGGAGCCCTCAGACCTAACCCCTGGAGGTGTCCTCATCAGATCCAAAGATGGTCTGTTCTTTGACTCCATAATGTCCCTGAGCCACCTGGCTCCAAGCCTTTCAGAGCTGGAGGACTCTTGGAGCAGAAGCATCGGCACTGTGTCTGGGGGGTTGAATCAAATCTGAAGTTCTCTGAGCCATCTGTCCCCGTTGGGACTTCAGCACTGGACAAATCAAGTCTGACACCTTCCTCAGGTACATTGCTCATGGGGTTGTAGGATCTTATGGTTTGGGAATTATCAGCTCCTTTGCTGTCAACTTCTGTTTCTCCTGGGCATTCTGCCTTTGAGGTTGTGGAGAGGCCTTCTCTTTGTCTAGAGAAAGGACATCCTTGCCTTCCTTGGATCAGACAATTTTGCCTCCTGCAGTTCTCTGCTCTGAGCCTTGTTCAAACATTCCACTGGGACAGCCAGTCTGATTAAGTCTCCAGTCAGTCCTTCAGGACATCTTCATCTCTGATACTTCCACAGACCACGCCACTGTGGAAGCCCCTTAGAAGAGAACATGTAAAAGGAGACACCTACATTCCCTTCAGGAATCTGCCATGGAAAGCACCAATGTTGATGAAGGTGAAGGGTCCCTCAGATCTCCACCTGAAGACATCCTAGAGCTCTTGAAACAAAAAGGTGATTCATCCTCTAATACCCCTCCCCAGAGGAATCGGTGTTCCTGGAGGCCTTTGGGTATGGCCCATCTACTTCTTGAGTGTTGCCCTCAGCTGATGAACTCATACATCTTGGTTCTCGTTGGGTGTAAAAGGAGCCAGATATTGTAGAGCCAATCCCTAAAAGACCTGATAAAGTTCTATCTCTCCCTAAGGACTGACCACACTGGAGCAAAGGGTCCCAGTTAATGTCATGGTTGTGGTGGCAGGCATCAAGAAGGACTTGCAAAACAGAGTTCTTCTGTTCACCCCCTCTAACAGGGAGTCCAGGGACTTGAACAGATTTGGTAAGTGTGAGTATGCTTCAGTGGCCTTTGCACTCTGATCTCTGAATTATTTGGCACATTTTATGAAATTACAAACAGATTTGACCAAAGAGCTTTGGAAATCTCTTTCTGTGTCAGTGTCTACCAAGGACCAAAATAGAATCTCCTCACAACTGGCCATCCTCGAGTCTATTTCTCTTGTGTCTGTGAGGCTGCTCTCCCATGCAGCAGAAGGACCATGAGGAGACGTGCCTGGATGCGACTATGTGATTTTGTGGAGTCCTTTAAGTCTTCATTCATCAGTGATCCCTTTGAGGGATCTTCCTTATTTGGCCCCAAGGCAAAGAACATGCTCTCCAGATGTGAGCAAGAGGGAAAGACCCCATCTGCCATGCTCATACATTTTACAACTCCTCAAAGACCTTTCTCAAGGAATCAGTGGGGAGGTAGAAAAATGTGGTTTTCAAGACTCATGTGGAGATAGTTCCCCCAGAGACAGAGAGGAACTCAAACAAAGATGCCATTATTGTGGCAGAGTTGGTCTGCAGGACCAGGGCTTCCAGAATTCCTTCTCAGACGAGCTCTACCAGTGCTTCTGAAAGGAGGACTGACTGTTACCTCTGGAGGCAGTCAGATGACACTTGTCTATGCACTAGAGAACCTGGCTGTCTATAACAAAAGATTCCTGGGTATAGAAAATCATATCCAGAGGTTATATAATACCATTTTCCCAAATACCCCCAACCAAAATGAAGAGAATCCCCAGTGTTCCACCAAATTAGAGGAAGCAGCAGCATTACAAATAAAAAAGATGCTAGACAAAAGAGACATCCAAGAGGTCCCATCAGACCAGAGAGGATCCGAGACCTATTCCAGATTCTTCTTAGTGCCAGAAAGGACATGGGACTTGAGACCAGTTCTGACTCTCTGCAAACTAAATCAGTTCATGCAGTATTCAAGATTTTGGTTGGCCATGGTTCAGTCCATTTTGCCACTAGTGCAAAAGGATGAATGGATGTGCTTGATAGATCTTCAGAATATGTAGTATCACATCAAAATGAACAGACACACCAGAAGATATCTGCACTTCCGGCTGGGAGCCAGTCATTACCAGTTCAGAGCACTGCCTTTTGGTCTCACCACAGCCCCCAGCATGTTCACCAAATGCATGGCAGTGGTAGCAACTCACTTAAGACTTCTGGAATTCTGAGTGTTTCCATAGTTAGACCACTGGCTCCTATCTGCCACAGCCAGGCATCAACTCCTACAAGTAAGGGACTACATTCTCCAGTTGTGTAGCCATCTAGGCATCATGGCCAATTACAACAAATTGCAACTCACACCTACACAGAGTCTGGAGTTCATAGGTGCTCATCTGGGCACAGTCAATCAGATAGCCTCCCTTCCTTCTCCTCAAATCCAGACACTGCGGTCCCAGGTCAGAAAAGTAATTCAGAATTCTTCTCTTCTAGCCTTGGGATCCATGGCAACTGTTATCAGTCTTGTTCCTCTGGTCAGGTTTCACATGTGAATACTTCAATGGAGTCTGTCAACTCAATGGTCCATCCTTGAACATCCTTTACCTGCTCCAGTCCAGATCACACAAGCATGCAAAAGATATCTTCTTTGGTGGATTTATTTGAACGAACTCTCAGAAGGTCATCTATTTGTTCTTCCCCTGCCTACAGCCACTGTAAGCATGGACATCTCCCAGCTGGGGTGGAGGGCACTACTTGGGAAGAACAGTCTAAGGTAATGGCCCCCCGATGAGGTCAAGATGTATATCAATGTTCTAGAAATGAGAGCAGTCACCCTAGTGTTGCAAGCCTTTCAAAATGCTCTCCCATCCTGGACAGTTGCCATTCAGATGGACAATATGACAGTCTTATATCCATTTTGTTGAGAACCAGTAAGAGTAAGGCAGTGGGCAATCTCTTCTGGTCACTTTCTAATAGCAATGCGCATTTCAGGGAAATCCAACATTATTGCGGAAAAACTAAGTAGGTCCACTCTGATGCCTCATGAGTATTCTCTCAATGTTAAAGGGATGGACAGAATTTTCCATCAATGGCACCAGCCATGCTGCAGTCTGTTACCTCTTCCTAAACCACAAGTGTAGCAGGCTCTTTGATCTGATCTGTCCAATGGGGAGTCACCAAAAGATACTGTAGTCCAAGACTGTCCCCACAGTCTCCTTTAAGCGTATCTGCCGCTGCCTTATATTCCCAAATTTCTACAGAAAGCATTCTGTCTGAAGAGCACAGTAATTCTCATTGCCCTCTTCTGGCCTCACCAGATCTGGCTCCCTGTCCTCTGGCCTTACCTTCTTCATTCACCTTGGATACTGGATCCAACTACAGACCTCCTGTCTCGCCCAACAGAGATGACTCATCCAGACTTAACAGGCATCAAACTGACCACATGGTTTCTCCAATTCCACTAATTGCTAGACAGCCTAGGCTCTCCTCCCCAGGCCGCCATATCTTGTTATCTTCTCAAAAAAGCTTCTACTAGAAAGATTTACAAAAGTAAATTGAAGAGATTTGTATTCTGCATCCTTAGTAGGGACCTGGATCCCTTTTCAGCACCTGTGCCATCTACTCTTGAATTTTTAGATTCAGTTTTTAACAAAGGTGCTAGTTTTTCCTACTATTAAGGTCCAGTTGGCTGTCATTTCTAATTTCTACCTGGGCAAACATAACTCTACCTTAGCTACCTGTAAACTATGTAAAGCTTTTCTCAAAGGAGCCTTTTCACTTAGATACCCGTTAAAGGATACAACTTCTACTTGGGACTTAACTATTGTGTTTCAGGCCTTAACCCAAACTCCCTTTGAACCTTCAGCCAAGGCAGATTTAAAATGTTATATCTTTGAAAACCATTTTATTCTGGTCACTATCACATCAGTTTGGATGAGTACCTAAACTCCAGACTCCATCTTCTAAACCTCCTTATGTAGTTTTCCAAAAAGGAAGGGTGTTCTTGTGGACCAACCCATCTTTTTGCCTAAGGTAGCTTCTGAGTCCAACATAACCAGGTCATTAATCTGCCAGTTTTAAATTTAAACTTTTCCAGTAAGGAAGAAAATATGCTCCATCCGTTGGATGTGCATAGAGAACTTTGTTTTTATCTCCACAGAACCAAAGACATCAGGAAAACCAACCAGTTGTTTGTTTCCTTCTCTGCTATATTTTGGGCAAATCAGTCTTGAAAGTTACATTGACCAAATGGTTAATGGATTGTATCTCCATTATCTGTGGTAAAAAAAGGATTATCCTTGCCTAAGCCTCCAGGAGTGCACTCCACAAGATCTATGGTGGTCTCCTCAGCCTTTTGGTTATGGGCTTCCTTAGATAACATTTGTGCAGCTGCAACATGGACTGTTACTCGCACTTTTATTGCCCATTACAAATTAGAATTAGTTTCCAGGAACAGAGTGGCCTTTAGCTCTGAAATATATATAATTTTATCATATAACTTTATTCTTTTTGAAGACCAATATTATATACAAAAAAAAAGTGTAGCAATGGGATCACCATGTGGTTTAAGATATGCAAATATGGTGATGTCATATTGGGAGTACAAATACGCTTTCTCGAATGTTCTATTTCAAGAAGTAGTGAAATTCTATGTCAGATTTATAGATGATATTTTTATAATAAGTCATAGTACAAAGCAAATAGCAGAAAATTTAGTATCTATCTTGAATCATACATCCGAATTCCTGAACTTCACATACACATTTGATATTTCAACTATAGCATACTTGGACGTAAAGGTGATAAAGAACAGTCACTTAAAACAATATGAAGCTCTAATATATAGGAAGCCTACATATTCTAACAAATTTCTGCATTTCTCTAGCTCACATCCATTTTACCAGAAACGTTCAGTGCTCAAAGGACAATTTGTCCGAGCAGCAAGAATGATAACCAAGGATGAAAAATTTGAAGAAGAATGCAGAAACTTAATGTCCATGTTTCTCAATAGAGCATATCCATCTAATTTGATAGAAGATATAATGAATGAAGTTACAATAAAAAGAAGGAATGGGTTTTACACACCTATTTTAAATAACAAGAGTAATGGAAATGAAGAGAGTATGATTCACAGAAATGAAGGAACCATAGAAGCATGCAAGAAAAGGGGGCCCATAGAACAAGAACTAAAGTTTACTTTAGCATGTATTATGAATTTTTGTTCTTATTCTACACAAATAAAAGGAATAATTCTGAAAAATTGGGATTTATTGAAGGAAGATGCTGGTTTAAATTCAGTGTTCAATCTTACACCAAAATTTGTATGGAGGAAAATAAATAGTTTTAAATTCCTTTTCCAAAGGCAGAAAGACATATTTATAAGAAATCCGGGCATGATGCAATGTGGTAATTGCCCATTTTGTTATATAATGGACACAGGTTACAGTATTGATATTAATGGTTATAAAATCTATTTAAAGGGGAGATATAACTGTAACACAAAGGGAGTAGTGTACATAGCAAAATGCCAAGGTTGCCCATCATTTTATGTGGGCAAAACAGACCGTAGGATCAGAGATAGAATTGCAGAACATCTGAGAAGTATTAATCAAGTAAAAAGAAGAGAATGCTTTAGCCAGGCATATCAAAATGAATCCTGACCATAAATTCAAGTTTAAAATCATACAACAGGTGCATCAAAACACAAGAGGGGGACCTATTGGTCTATTTTTGGAAAAGTTAGAACTCTTGTGGCAAATAAGGTTTAATGCATGTTTATATCCAGGCCTTAATGAAAAATGTTCCATCGGCTGTTTACTAAAATTGAAGAGTTTGAAAAGGTAAAATATACTTCATGTACATCTTACCATATATAATAATATTTTCAAAAATATTTTATAATAAATAGTTTATAACAGCATATATGAATTACTTAAATAATTTAAGGTTTAATATATGGTTAGTTTTTATAACATTTTTAAAGTATTTAATTTAACTTATAAGTAGTATATTATACATATTTTTAAAATTTAGCTAATTGGTATATTTCTTTTTATTGGAAAAAGTAACACTCCCTATGGGCATGTTTATTTATATATATTTTTAGTTGACATGATATCTGAATAATATTCCGCGCATCTGTTTTCTTCATCTAGAATACACTAATAGTTCGGAACACTATTATATCATCATAAAATTAACGGTGGTCAAAGTTTTTATAAAACATAGATACATATATATATATATATTTTTTATATTTTTTATACATAGTATTAACATATAAATATATATTTCTTGAACATTGATCATGAGGTCTTTAATAATAATCAAGGTTTTTACCCCATCATTTTTTCCCCCTTTTAAGGGATGTTTAAGGTTTCCCTAATAGTGTACATGTTTAAAATGTATTTATTTATGTAGGATAATCCTTTATAATAGTATTTTTCATAAGAGTCAATCCCAGTCTTCATGATGTATTGTTTCTTACTTTATTTTATTTTATTCAATGTATTACACTAATGTATTTTTTGAAATGCAATGGATGTGAATATAACTTTAAATTTTATTATGATTTGGTGCGTAGTTTGGCACCAAATTTTGAATTAATCTATATAAGGGTCATCTGTAACGAACTGTTGTTTTTTCTGAAGAAGTTTTACCATAGAGTAAGACGAAAAATGTGTGTATAAAAAGTGCGTTTAAAGTTATTAAAGCGGTTTTGTTTCCAAGTACGACTTTCTGAAACTTTTTACCACTCTGCAATATCCTTCCATGATGGGTACCCAAGGTTCAAGTAGTTGGGGACTCTATCACATCAACTGAGGAATTAAATGAAAAGGACAACATCAGATAAAAAAGTTATGAACTCACCATAACATTCTATCTGTGTTATCCATTTTCATTCTTCCTCAATTTTGTGCCCACCTGCTCCCATCCCTTTGCTTCTGGAAATACCTAAGAGTAGTTATAGGAACCTCTGTTCCTTGTTTGAGCTCCAGCTTTCTTTTTCTTTTCTGTCTTTGTTAATTTCTTTGCAAGTTGCCCCTTTATATCTAGGGACAGCAAACTTGATCTGAGGTATGTTAGGTTGGCTGAGCAGGGAGAAGCTTGAGAGTTTTGGCTCTGAAGATCTAGTAGAAGAGGCCTTGGATCCGGACACACCAATTGAGGAAGAATGAAAATGGACAACATAGATGGATTTTTATGGTGAGTACATAATATTTTTTTATTAGTTTTTTTAAAGGCAGCCATTTTGGGTAGTTGATGATGTAGGTTCACTATTGTACAGTATGTGATTTGCCATGAATCCCCACCAAGCAAAAGCTTATTTCTAAATTGAAGCCAACAGTTATTTCAAGTGGCTAGGCTTCCAGTTACCTCACCATTGTCATCAGAAGTATTGTATTCCTATAAAATCAGTAGAAATCTAACCTTTACTAAAACTGGGAATCTTTTTTTACTGAATGAACCTTTACTTGTTTCCGAGGAAGCATGATTATCATTTAGTACAACCAGAGTGACACCTCTCATTAGTTTTGACTGTTGTTTAATAATGTCAAACACCAGATGAAAAAAACAATACTTCCGTTAACAGAATCATGGTTGTTATGCCATGCACAACATAGGTTTACAAAAATGTGTGCTCTGACATCCTAGTGACTTAACAGTCCAAAGCATAATACGCTTACTAACCTTACAAGAAACAGTCATTAGATCCAATGTTGTCTACTTTCATGTGATTCAACTATGGGTTGTCGCACCCCACTGGATCCAGCCTTGGCACCAAATCTGAAGCTCTTTCAGTTCCAAGGCTCTGACTTTTACCATACCCATAAATTCCCTGGACTCCAGCTTGGTACCTTAGATCTTGTTTGCCGCCAGAAGTGTTCGTTGTGCTATTGAGGGTTCTTATTTCTGTAGCCTTTTTCAGCTGGAAGTTAGTTTCCATCCCTCTACTTCTCCCTTACTTAGGATTTTTAGATAGCTTAATATAGTGCTAGATTGTTACACTTGTAGGTTAGTATAGTTGGTCTTTTCTCTAGTTAAGTGCGCATTGCCTATTTACCTTAGGTTTTGCTATAAATAAGTGATAGTTAAATAGTGACAGAGGTTCAGCCATAGTTTTATTCTGTGTGTGTGTTTTGTTTTGTTAACTCATTCACCTTGGAGCAGCTCAGAAAATGCTGCCTGCTTACTTCCACCATAGGAACAACAGTGCAGCCTGAGCTCATTTTCAGAAAATCCATTTGTAATACCATACAGAAAACAAATGTTCATAACTCTTTAACCATAAGAGCTAGACTACAAATGTAAAGGCAAAAGTTGTTCAGCAGACACTGACCTTTCCAACAGTGTTCATAGGTTCATAGGTTGGTACTAGGCTATCAGCCCTAGGGCCTATACAAGCCTAGCCATAACAATTCCCTGGCTATTTCTTCCCACATTATTTACTTTCCTGGACCCCTGTCTAGCAGGCCGACTGACGTGATCCCTGGGGTGAATTTCCTTTCTCCCATCCAATCATCAAGGTTCCTCTTGAAGAGGTCCAAAGAGGCACTCTGCTTGACATGTATGGGCAATCTATTCCAGAGTCTGGGGAGTCTCTGGGTCAGGAACCTATCCCTCCAGCATGTTTTGTTTATTGTGATTACAAGGTTTAGATCCCTGGAGCGTGTAGCTCTGAGGGATTGGGATTTCTTTAAGTGTAGCATGTCCAACAGCTCTGGGTTTGACATGGCCTTGTATGTTAAGCAGAGATCGCCTCTGAGTAGACGATATGCGACAGAGTATAGCTGGAGTTTTTTAAGGCGGTCAGCGTAGGGCATCTGCTTTAGGCCAGTGATTCTTTTAGTGAGGTATTTCTGAGGCCTTTCCAGTTGTTGCAGATGTCTTGAGAGGTACATACCAAATGGGGCGTTGTATTCTATAATGGGTCTAACGAGGGATGAGTACAGTGGGACAATGACCTCCTTTTTCTGGATGAAAAGCCCTTCGTGATGAGGTGTGCCACATAGAAGGATTTCCTGACTGTTGTGGCGATGTGGTTATCGAAGGTGAGACCACTGTCCACCTGTGTCCCTAAGTCTCTTATCACACTTTCTGTGTTTAATGTACTGCCACCTATATGGTAATTCATGGATACATGTTTTTCCCAAAGGGATAACAATACATTTCTTGGCATTGAGCTTGAGCCCATGGCTCTGGCACCAAGCATCTGTTTCTGTAAGGCCCTTTTGTAGAGTATCCACATCATCTGGGGATTCAATAATGGCTCCCAGTTTGCAGTCATCTGCAAACTTTGTTAGCCAGAGTCCCTTAGTGTTGACCTGTACTTCAGAGCAGTAGATGCCAAACAAGAGCGGCCCCAGGACTGAACCCTGAGGTACTCCACTTGTCACTTGTCTGGAGCTGGATTTGGAGTTGGCTACTTTTACAGTGTGGGTTCTATCAGTAAGCCATTTAGCAACCCATTGGGTGACATAGGGATTAATACCCAACTTAGTAAGTTTATCTATGATTCCAGAGTGGGGGATGGTGTCAAAGGCCTTGGCAAGGTCTAGATAGGCTGTGTGGACCACCTTACCCTTGTCCATGGCTCTGGAGACTGATTCAAAGAAGTCAATCAGGTTCAGGAGACAAGATCGGCCCTTCACAAACCCAAACTGGGTGGGGTCCAGTGTTTGAAGGTTGCCAATGTCTTTGTTTATAAGTTCCATGATAATACGCTCCATGGCCTTGCAGATAAGGCTTGTCAGACTGATGGGACGGTAGTTTCCGGGATCCAAGGTGGATCCCCCCTTGTGGATTGGGATAACTGTAGCTCTGCACCACTCAGTGGGCACGAAACCTGAGGTGAGGCTATGATTAAACATGACACTTAGGTGAGGTGCCAGTTCATATTGTAGTTCATGTAGTACACAGCCGGGATGTCATCTGGTCCCATGGATGCTGTATTCTTGGCTTTAGAGAGTGCGTTTTGTACCTGTGTGGCCGTTATTACTGGAATTTGGCAATCTTCCGGTATTGAGATGGGCCATTTAGGGGGTGAGAGGGGGGTGAAGTTGGCACTGAATCGATCTGCCAGGATATTGGCAATATCCTTTGAATCAGTATATTTATTGCCATTCTGTTTTAGCTCAGAGCAGATCTGAGCATTGCCATTTAGATTCTTGACATAGTTATAGAATGCTTTGTGGTTGTCTTTGGAATCTTTGGAAATTTTATTTTCATAACTAGCTTTGGAGGATTTTATGAGGCATCTCAGTTTCTTACTGAGGCTAGTAAGGGAGTTTTTTGCATCCTGGGATTTTCCTCTTTTCTGCAAAAGTTTCTTCCTTTTGTTGTAAAGTTTGTTTATGGCAGGGGACCACCAGATTGGCTTCCTTTTTTGGATGAGAGCATTTTGGTTCTATTTGGGATGGCATGATTCATGCATGAGTGGATGTGCTCATACAGTGCCTTAGTGTAGGATTCAGCAGTTGAACTTTCAGTTCCGTCTGCATGGGTGTCATGAAGTTTGTCACTTCTGACTTGAGTAGCATGAAGTTGGCTTTGGAGAAGTTTTTATGGTGGTTTCTTTACTGGGGGTGGGGTGGGATGTGGATGTTAAGGGTGATTAGCTTATGGTCAGACCTGACTAACGAGGGGTGACCATAGGTATGGAGCATTGATTTGCCATGTTGGTAATGACCAGGTCTAGGATATTGGAGCCCCTGGTGGGACTATGGATTAGTTGATCCAGGGCATTGGAATTTATGAATTCCAAGAACCGTTGCAAAGGTGTTGGGACATGAGTAGTTTTCCCAGTTAATGGCAGGGTAGTTAAAATCACCCAGTATTAGGGTGTTTGGTTCTATCTTAATATTTTCCAGTATGTTTAAAAAGGTGTAGTGAGAATCTTGGGGTATGGTGGGGGATCTGTAGCAAGCTACAATTTGGATTGCAGTCTTACCTAGTGTTAGTTGCACTTGGAGAATTTCAGACACATTGTGTTGGCCAACTAGCCTGGTGGTGTGAATATCCTTGGTGAATATTGACACTCCTCCACCTTTAGTGTTTCGGTCCTGGTTTGGTGGCCGAAAAGTGTGGTAAGAGTTGTAGCCTGGTATTGCAGGGGTGCTCTCTGGAGCCTTGAACCAGGTCTCAGTTACTGCACAGATATTGATGTTCTCCATTTTTAGGAGTGCCTCGAGAGAGTGCATTCTGAGGTTAGGTGTAAATGTTGATAGTGAGTATCTAAGTCATTATTAAATATTTGACAAGGAATGCTAATATTGTGCATATTATTTACCTTTTTGGTAAAACAAAGCACAATATCTTGGTGAATATACCATGTAGACCGATACAATTTGTAATTAATTTGTTTTTATGAATGTCAGCTTTAAAATGATACCTTAAGCATTACTGTGATGCTCCTTTAAGGAGATGTTCACAGAAATATTTTTAATATTATATTCTTCATAACTGATAAATAAACAAAGCATACTATCTCATCACCTGTAACAGACAGAGGCTACATTTCAGTGTACAAGTTGTGTGGCTCAATGTTAGCTTCAAAGTGATGAATGATTTGTGTCATCACCATGCTCCCTTGCAAAGATATAGACATAATAATGAGAAATATTAGAAATGTATAATTTTTATAATCCTACAAGACTAAACAAACTGTGATATCTGTATATGTGTACAGAATATAGACACAGTTCTTTTACCATGTTGTGAGGAGTAATACTGTATTCAAAATGAGGTATTACTAGGGATATTGACATGTTCCCTTGCAAAGTTATTTACCAAAATATGAAAAAATCATAATTTCCATAACCTAGGTGCAAAACAAACTTTGATATCTGTACATGTGTACAGCATACAGACACAGTTCTTTGACCATGTTGTAACTATTAATACTGTCTTCAAAATTAGGTATTACTTAGCAGATTGATATGCTCCCCTTGCAAAGTTTTTTTTTACCAAAGTATGAGAAAAACTCCTAATCTTCATAACCTTTGTCTTAAAAAAAACTGTGATATCCGTATACATCACTAGGGGAATTGATGACAGCACCCAGCTTGCAGTCATCTGCAAACTTGGTCAGCCATAGCCCACTGGTTTTGGCCTGCACCTCAGAAAAGTATACCACAAACAGAGGCCCCAAGACCGATTCCTAGGGTACACAGCTTATTACGGGTTTACTGCTTGAGGTGGCTTCCCCAATTTTGACTAGGTAGGTTCTATCAGTGAGCCCATTTGCTACCCATCTGGTAACATACAGACTGATGTCTAGTTGAGAGAATTTGTCTATTATACTTGATTGGGGAATAGTATCAAAGGCTTCGGCCAAGTCAAGGTAGGCAGTGTGCACCATCTTCCCCTCATCCATGGCTTTGGTGACTGTCTCAAAGAAATTGTCCAACTTTAGCAGGCATGACCCCCCTCCCCCCCTTGACAAAAACAAACTGTGTGGGATTGAGTATTTGGAGGTTGTCAATGTCCTTGTTAATGAGGTCCATGATAAACCATTCCGCGGTCTTGCAAATCAGACTAGTTAGGCTGATGAGTCTATAATTTCCTGGATTGGTGGACTCTCCACCTTTATGCAAAGGGATGAAAGTGGCTGCAAGAATTGACTTCTCATGGACATTATTAAGTCATGTATGTTTAAAGAAAGTGTTGCAATCCACCTATATTTTGTTGCATCTCACTTTCCATGTGTTATTTTCAGAGTCGGGCAATATTGCCTACAGTATACAAAAACATTCATTTGTAAATGTGAAGAGGTATGTCGTGGGAAAAAAATGTTAACAGCATGCCATATGAGCAGAAATTATGCTAGTGTACCATGAAGGACACACAACAAAAAGATATACATTAACCTATAACATACAGCAGGAGAAGAATCCTGGTGAAGTGATACAACAGATTTCCAAAATAAAGTCTAACCTTACCTTCTCATAAAGACTACATAAGCTCATAAAGACCCCAGAACATTTTTGAACACTGGAGGTACTTCTTGGGTGCCTTGGCCAAATTACTCCTACAAAGTACAAATACCACCTTGGGTCTCCTCCTAAAACATGTCAAAGGGCTAGTAGGTTTAACTCAGGTTAAAACAAATAAATAGCAAGCATTGAGTTGTTACCTATAGAGTCAGTTTTAACAAAGTATTTGCAGTTTTTGGACAATAGGCTGCAAGCTTTCATATGTTGAATAACATATGTTTATTGAACCACATTTCTATGTGTAGACACCAAAGAAAATATCACACATTACAGTGATTTACTCTGGATGGCAGCTGTGGTGGTGCAGTGGTTAGTGTTACCGCCTCACAGCAAGAGGTTCTCTGGTTCGATCCTCGGCTGGGTGCCTTCTGTGCAGAGTCTACATGTCCTCTCTGTGGTCACGTGTGTTTCCTCTGGGTGCTCCAGCTTCTTCCCACATCCCAAAGACATGCTGTAGGTGGATTGGAAACTTTAAATTGGCCCTAGGCATGAGTGTGTGCATGTATGTGCCTTCTGTGGAAGGTTGGGTGCCGGGCTGGCAACTTGACACCGTAAAACTCCACTGCCAATCATGAGTGGACAGGTGATCCACTGTGGCAACCCCTAACTGGGAAAAAAGCTGAAAGAAGACAATGATTTACTCTGTGGCATAGGTAAGTACTAGGCTGCCTGCTGTTACATGCCATTTTAAGCCTAGCCAACTCCCCTTTTTGTGCTTGAATTAACCTATCCCATTCTGTTAGAGATTAGCCTTTCCCATTCCATGGTAGATAATTATACATTACCCCTAATGAGAATAACTGGGATCATAACATAGATAATTTAAGGAAACCCATGCATGGGATAAAATGTTTAGCAACTGCCTTTGGCCATTAGTAGTACATGCAGGGGTAGTCCTAGGATCAATTTTCTGTCTCCCATCCATAGATCTAAGTTACGCTTAAATACGGACAGGGGTGAACTTTGTTTTATTTGGATGGAGAATCTGTTCCAGAGCAGTGGTATCCCCTGTGAGACATACCATAACAAAAGTGAATAAAAAATATAAGTAATCTGTTGTGAAATTAACTGTGTAGTTAAGGTTTCTGATAGGAAAGTGTGCCTCTCAATCTCTTAGAGCAAGAAATCCAGGCAAAGGCTACAAAACAGGGACTTATTTTATATATTGTTCTTTTTGAGGGATTGGACATCTGAAACTCTGATTTCAATCCTCAGTGAATTTCCAAAAAAAAAAAATTATGAGGCACAGACCAAAAATATGAGACAAAAATGTGGTAATTCTGTGAAAACCTGGACAATTGAGTAGGTTAATTCCACCACTCATATGTCTGCTAGGGATACACTGTGTCAGTAGATCAGTGGAGTCGCAGGGCTCCCTGCTATCTGGTCACAGAATACAAACACAAATAGTCAATGAATGAAAATGAGAAGGGTGAGGAATGTGTGAGTTGTGGACTTGTTGATATAATTTGATTGCTTTTGTGTGGATGTGAATTTTGCCTGTCACAGGTGATTCAGTAAAGATGTTAAAAAAAACATTGGGATGATGAAGAATGTCTTACTCACTCTAAGGGCACCTACTTCCTCCTTAGAAAAGAATGTCCCTTGCCAAGTTAAAAATACTCACTTTCCTATCAATTCTGGCAAAAACTTGCTTGGGACATACTCAAAGCATGATTTCAACTCTCCCAACTCTCTCTGTTAAAAATGCATGTTTTCTAATTGTATTTTTGTTTGCCTGTTAGAAATACAACCAGAGAATGTGTGTTCACTCAATGCCCACTATAAAATATTACCTCTTATACCACCTTCAAGGGTATTTCCTGGTATACCATTTAAAGTTGAGTTTTCCCCCACAGGCAACCATAATACAAGATAACTTCCTACAGAAGGAAAAAAAACTAAATAGCTGTGTGCTATACCAATACTGCATATTACTGGGGGGACGGGAATCACCATATCTCTATAGCTCATACTGTCATCAGCAGTGCTAGCTTGAAGTAAATGAAAAAATAAAATTCACAGTAGTCTGGCACCAAGGACTTATTTTGCACCTGTACTGTCAAAACAGCAGCACACTACAATCTTTGATGAGGAAGGGGATTCCTTGTTCCAACCACTAGTAAACATGGTATTTGTTCCTTACCACCTCCTCCTCCACCATTGAGGAACAGTAACCATTACTGCATTAATTAATTATACTGTGATACATCCACTTCAATTTAATTGCTTTATTGAAGCTTAGTTTAGATATTGTTTTTCTTTATTTTTCTGAGTCTGTCCTGCAGTGTTATTTTAAATATTTTCTGTGATTTTGAAATCTGTCACTGTGAATAGATACTTAGTATTGTCTTGTTCTTTTATTATTTATTATTAAATATAGTTAAAGCCTTTCATTGTGGCTGGTCTTTGTAGAGATATTTAAGGTCTGAGAGTATTTGCATATTTATTTTGTGACACTGTGTGGGCCACTCCTAATAGCCTTGCTTTTGGTCAAACTACCATTTGTATTAGTATTAATATTACACAGTAAAATTGAACACCCTTTGTTAAGGGCCTTAAAGTAGCTGGCGAGGGGTTCTAGTGGCAGTGATAACTACCTTATAGTCTGGGTAAAAGGGGGGCATAGCTAGTAAACCTCTAACAGCCTTTCCCAGGTGTGTGGTTTTGTGTGTGTGTGTGTGTGTGTGTGTGTGTGTGTGTGTGCACGCGCTTGCAAATCAAATCTCAGAGTGTGTGTGTCAGCTACTTGGGCAGGGACACCAAGCACTGGTTGGACAGAGAGAGAGTGTTGGAGGATGTGGCTTGGAACTGTGGCTAAGGACTCAACTCTATAGCTGTTCTAGTGGGGAGTCTTATTGGGGATCTGAAGAAAGAGAGAGGAACCAGTCCCCAGACTGACTGTGTTCCCTGTCTGCTCTTATGGGAAATGTGCTTGATTGTGCTTGATGCAGACAGCTGCATCTGGAGATACTGTGCTTGTATCTGTTATCCTACCAGTGAATGTTCCCTACAGTTGCCAGTGGTGAGGATTGAGGCTCCTTGATTACTGGCCCAGAGGTGGGGCGTCATATATTGGTGGCAGTAGTGGGATCACCACATCACATATCGTGTATGGATATTGAACTCCTGTAGCCTGTAAACAGTGGTCGCTAAAGAAGGTGTTTATACTTTCAAGCAGTCACATGGTAGACATTCAGAGTTTTATATCACAATGGTGTTATTTATTTTTTGTTAGTTTAGTCAGGGAGAGCAGGCAAGGATGTTAGCGGAGGATTATGGCAAGCTGACAAGGAGACAGTTGGTTGAGCTTTGCCAAGCCAAATGACTGGTGCATGCCAACTTGACTGAAGGGGAAATGATTGCAGCCTTAATCACAGCTGCATCACAGATAAACAACCAGGAAGACAACCAGACTGGCATTGTGGATGTACAGCTCTCAGAAAATAGTTCAACTTTTCTTCAAAGGACTTGAAAATCTATCTGCAATTAAAGAGACTTGAACTGGAGTTCAAACATTTGGAATTAGAATCATTCAAGAAACTGCAGCATTTGGAGATCGAAGCAGAATCAGCAGAGAGATTGCAACATTTGGAGGCTGAAGAAAAAGAGAAACTGCAGCATTCGGAAGCCAAAGAAAATAAGAGGCAGAGACACCATGAAAAGTAAATGCTGACTCTTTGCCAGGGTCATGGAGGTAATGGGAAAGGGAGTAACCATACCCCAGAAGCAATAAAGGTTAGTAAACCTTTTCCTCAATACCAAGAATGTGATAATTTTGATAGTTTTATTCATACATTTGAAAGAGTATGCAAACAGTATAATGTTGATTGAGGGCTCTGGGTACAATTCCTGACCCACTTACTCCATGGTAAAGCTGTAAGCTGTAACTGTTGTTTCCAAATGATCTGATACTGATTGTTTAGACTATGGAGAAGTAAAACACTGTTTATTACAATGTGTTAAGTTAACACCTGAAGCTTATAGAAAAAAAAAAGTTTTGTAAGAACAGACACAAGGCAAAGTGTGTATGATTATATTGCTGAGTTAAGCACTTATTTTCATAGGTGGGTGAGTGGGTGTCAGGTCACCACTTTTGAAAGGCTGTTAGACCTTTTGGTGAGGGAACAAGCCCTTAGCACTTTGCCTGAAGACATGAGAATCTGATGGACAGACAGGGAATACAATTCCACAGATGAGCGGGGAAAAAGGGATCTCTGCCAAGCAAGCAGGACATCACTGCACATGGATATAAGGGAACCCATGGTGGGCAATCTAAGCCACCCCAACAGAGTCCACCAGCAACAGGGGAAGGAACTAGTTCAGGTACACCGCTAGGATCAGGGGTTAAATGTTTTAAATGTAACCAGTGGGGCCATGTATCATATAGATGTCCATGGAGGCAAGGTGGGGAACAAAAGGTAGGGGAGCCAGCAAGTGGGAATAACAGAATGCCATAAGTTGTCTGGAGACAACAAGGGTACCAGACTACCACAAGAGCTTATAGCCTATATTATTAGATGGGAAACTGGCCACTGCTAAGAGAGACACAGCCTCTGACCTAACCATTGTGAAGCCTGCAGTGGTTAAAGAGTAGCACTACTTACTTGGGCAGTCTACTCCAGTTAGAGATTTTGGAGGGACCCCATTCCAAATACTCTTGGCTAGGGTTCACCCTGACTGGGAGAGTGGAAAATGAAGCAAGCAAGTAGGTGTGTTTGAGGATATCCCTGTAGATGTCCTGATAGGCAATGGTTTTGATAATGCAATACCTGGGTGCATGCAGTGACACTCAGTCTTGCTTGAAGACAGGCATTTGGGTCTGGCAGCCTTGGGGGGGGGGGCCCAGGCAGACTGTGCACTTGAAGCCAGGACTGGTGAGGTGGCTACTTCAGGGAAGGAGTTACCCTGCAGCAGTGAGATTGAAGGTGAGCCACAGCTGCTGGTGGGTACTGATGTTCCCTTAGACAGAGTGACTGCAAGAGCAGAGGTGAGTAATAGTACCAAGGCTGACAGTGAGGCATCAATGTTAGAGGATACCAGATTTCCTGTGGAGGGGGAGCTGGGAAGGGTTACAAAGAGATAGCTGAGACAGGCTCAGCTCTCAGACCCTACATTACAAGGCTTGAGGGAGATAGCCAGGGATGCACCTGATTCTGAAGGAAAAGGGGATTCCATATACTGGAACAAAGGGTTACTGTATAGAGAATGGACCCCTGAGGGAGGGCTAGAGGGTGACAGAATACAGTAGTTGGTAGTGCCCAGAGCCTACTGTCTGGCACTTCCAGCCAGAGCTCATGACATTCCCTTTGCAGGTCATATAGGCATAAAGTATAACAAGAGATGCATTATGCAGACATTTTATTGGCCTGGGATTACAATGGATGTAGCAGGGTACTGCAGGACCTGTGAGCAGTTCCAAAATGTAGGCAAGGCAGGAGACAAGGTCAAAGCCCCTTTGGGTGCCTTTTCCTGTGATTGAGGAGCCATTTCAGAGGGTAGCTATGGATATTGTGGGGCTGCTGAATACCCCAAGTTCCACAGGGAAGAAGTATATCCTAGTGGCAGTAGATTATGCTAATAGATACCCTGAGGCAGTGACACTTCCCTTCATCGAGGCAGAGAAAGTGGCAAATGCTTTGCTAGAGATTTTCAGCAGGGTAGGCTTCCCAAGAGAAATACTGACTGACAGAGGTGCTAATTTCATGTCAGACCTGCTGGCTTGTCTGTGGAAGCACTGTGAGGTGATGCACCTAAAGACCCCCTCTGCCATCCCCAGACTAATGGTCTTGTGGAGAGATTAAACTCTACACTAAAGACCATGCTACAGGCATTTGCAGACCAGTTTAAGAGAGAGTGGGACAAATATGTGCCCTATCTGCTGTTCACATGCAGAGAGGTACCCCAGGAGTCCACAGATTTTTCACCCTTTGAGTTGCTTTATGGGTATTGGGTGAGGGGATCTCTAGATTTGATTCGAGATGAGTAGGTGGGTGAGTGTGAATCCCACAAGGAGTCTGATGTGGCATATGTCCTAAACCTTAAGACATGGTTTAGGGAATTCATGGGCTTGGCCTAGGAGAACCTGGCAGAAGCCCAACAGCAGGAAAAAGGTCTAGTATGACAAGAATGCTTGAGCCAGAGATTATGCTCTGGGGCAGCAAGTTATGATTGTCATTCCTGTCAGACACAATAAGTTGGAAGCAGCTTGGGAGGGACCCTTCATAGTGGTAAGGAAGGTCAGTGATGTTAACTACATGGTAGTGCTGCTAGGCAAGCGGCAGGGGCACAAACTGTACCATGTTAACACAATGAAACCTTACCATGATAGGGAGGCCCTGGTGCTAAATATGTGCCATAGGAGGCAGGAGGAGTCTGAGGGGATCTATGACTACAGGGAGCCAGCCAGCAAAATCCTAAGATACTGTGGTGGAGCATAGGGTTGCAGGCCTATAATATGACAGTGCAGCACTGTAGTGGGGTTAGCAATGCCAAGGCAGATGGAATCTCAAGACAAAGGGTATGGGATAATGTATTCCCAGCTAGGCTTATTCCTCTCGAGCAACATTTCTTAAGGGCCACTTGAAAAACTAGCCTGAGTCTTCAAAGAGAGGATGAGGTGTGATGATAGGGGGTACTGCCAGCACAGCTATCTGGAATTCTGTAGATAATTATATGTCGTTTTTGAATATCAAACTGATTTATACTTGATGTTTGTGTTACAACTTATTAACTGTGTGTCATGTACATATCAAACTGATTTGTAGAGATGTTTGTCTTGAAAATGTACTTGTAAAGTGCTTGTGTTTAAAATGTATAAACAGTATGCCCTACTGAAAAGAACAGAAATGTACATGCACTATTGTAACTGTTTAAATGTATATGTTTTATCAGAGGAACGTGAAAGACAGGAGATTACCCTCAGTCCAGCAAACTTTAAAATATATCTGAAATTAAATCACTTTATGGGATAGCCCATAAAGATGCTGTATCACAGGTTTCAATGCATCCAGAAATACAATGTATGTACTAGGAAGCTTTCTGCATTGTCTTTGGGGTGAACTCATTACTACTCTGGAAGCATGGAGGTATGAAATTGTTTTATGACTTCCAGCACCTACCACAGGTCTGAGCAAAAGCCCGTGTGTGTGTATTTTTACAGGTAAGTGCTAAATCCTGCCAGCTTCCAGCAATGGGGATTTGCATGAGAACTAGAAGTCAGATGACCAGAAGTGATGTCATTCTGCAAGTTATTCCAGAAGTTATATTTTAGATATTATTTTGAGAAGTCTGTTAGTGAGACACAGTATTCTGTTTGGGGCCTGACTAGAGAGATTGCTCGTGTATTTCATCTTGCCTTGCCCAAGTAAGTTATTAGGGAATAGTATAATTCTCTTAGATTCAGTCAGGAATATAGTGAAGCTTAGTTTGGATATTGTTTTTCTTTATTTGTCTGAGTCTGTTCTTCAGTGTTATTTTAAATATTTCATGTGATTTTGAACTCTGTCACTGTGAGTAGATATTTAGTATTGTCTTGTTCTTTTATTATTTATCATTAAATATATTTAAACATTTCATTATAGCTGATCATTGTAGAGGTATTTAGGTTTTGAGAGCATTTGCATATTTATTTGGTGACACTGTATGGGCCGCTCCTAATAGCCTTGCTCTTTGTCAAACTACCATGTGTATTAGTATTAATATTACACAGTAAAATTGGGCACCCTTTGTTAAGGGCCTTAAAACAGCTGGCGAGGGGTTTTGATGGCAGCGATAACAACCTTATAGTCTGGGCAAAAGGCAACATAGCTAGCAAACCTGTGCCAGCCTTTTCCAGGTGTGTGTGTGTGTGTGTGTGTGTGTGTGTGTGTGTGTGTGTGTGTGTGTGTGTGTGTGTGTGTGTGTGTGTGTGTGTGTGTGTGCACAAATCAGATCTCAGAATGTGTGTGTCAGCTACTTGGGCAGGGGCATGAAGCACTGGTTGGACAAAGAGAGAGTGTTGGAGGATTTGGCTTGGAACCATGGCTAAAGAATCAACTCTATAGCTGTGCCAGTGGGGAGTCTTATTGAGGATGTGAAGAAAGAGTGAGGAACCACCCCCCCTGAACTGACTGTGTTCCCTTTGTGCTCTTAAGGGAAATTGTGCTTGACTGTGCTTGATGCAGAGAGATGCATATGAAGATACTGTGTGTGTGCCTGTTATCTTCCCAGTGAACGTTCCCCACAGATGCCAATGGTGAGGATTGAGGCTTATTGATTACTGGGCCAGAGCTGGGGTGTCACAGCCAGTTTGATGGTAGTGTTATGAATTTATGAGAAATACCAAATATCACATTCATGGTTTTGGAAATATTAAGAAGTAAATTATTGTTCTGAAGCCAGCAGGACAAGATAGATATATCTTGATCAAGTGTTTGTCTTACTGTCAGAGAGTTTGAACTGAACCTGCAAAAAAAGCATCTCTTCTGCCCAAAGTAAGTAGATTGTAATGTGGCAAACTAGAAAGTAGTTAATCAGCAAAATATGAGAATGGTACAGGAGCTAGAAAAGGTCGAGTAGGTAATGCTTGCTTACCTGAAGTATCATAAGAAAGAGGAACTAAGTTGGAGCCTAAACTGTCAGTTAAGTAGTTTTAAATCAGTTTGTAGCAGAAGGACTGAGGCTTGAATTAATAATTGCAGCAGAAAAGAGAATGGTTTACTGAGTGGAAAGCTTTTGGATCTGGTAATATTATTCCAGTAAGGGTAGCCTTTTCATGGGACACCTATTTAACAATAACTGTGTTGGCATGAGGAGAACATATTGCACTTTTTCACATAGTTGGAGAGTTATTATCAATCTAATGCTTAAAGTCTTACAGAAAGTAGATAGAACAGAGATGTGTCTGAAGTCTGGTGTGTAATTAGGGTTAGGTGTTTATGGTATGGGAATGATTAAAACTTTTTTTTTCCAGATCAAAGGAACATATTTTGGTAGAGGGTGATATTGGAAATATAAATTAGAGGATGTATTAAGTGATCTTCAGGTAGATATAAAAAAATGTGGGTGTAGATTGCCTGCCTCTGATGGTACTTTTCATGTTCAATATCTTTGGATTTAATTTTGGAAGTAGAAAGGGGAAGTCTGTCCTGGAGAATACAGGTCCTCTGCCACTTTCATTCTACCCACCATTGTAGTTCCCACATTGCACAAAGTTCATAATCAAACCAAGCTGTTATTGAGTGATTGATCTAGGATGTACACTGATGAGGGAGACAGTAGCCGGAGCACCAGCTGCAGCCTTGTTGTAGATTTTGTGCAATAATATTGTATAGTTAGCACTGACTCCCTCTAAAAGCTAATCTGTTACAGATGTAATAATGCCACCTATCAATATTTTTGCATATCTGTTTTAAGGATCAGCTCAGTTTCAGGTAGTAGTATCAGGGGAATCTCTGCTCTGAAGTGCATCAGGTGATAGGCCACAAGACAACGTCACCAGTATGGCACTGGTCTCCCAAACCTAGTTGGAAGACCAAGTCCAAGTGTCCAAATCTACGAGTAGCAGCAGTAACCACCTAAGTAAAGTTATTCACTAAGAGACGAAATTTTCACAGTGAATTCATTTTTTCTCTGCATTAAGCTACACATTCAAGTCACACATGACCAAACATCCAGGACTTGTATTTATTTAGTCATTTCTTAACAAGATACTCAGAGACTCCCTATGCTGTGGAATAAAATCCCGGTCCATGTGAGGCAGAGCACCTCGCTGGCTCTGTTCAAGAGAAATCTTGACCTGTGGATGGGAGATCGTAGGTTTACCCCGGGAATCATCTCTGTGTCACTGCTGGACAGAGGCACAACAAACTAATGGGCACAGTATTTTTTCATATAAGGGGTGGGCTAGGCTTATAAATGCCTTAGGGCAGATAGCCTAGTATAAACCTATGAACCTATGAACCCATAAGATAGGTAGACTGGTCCAGGGACCCTTTTCAGCAGCAACTTGGATTATATTTTGATGTTTGCAACAAAATATGATCAGATATAGTTTTGTTAAATATTTGTACAATATAAAGTATGTTAGGCAAAAACTGTGGTTAGAGTTCACGTTAGTAACTGTCTGTACAGAGTTGATAATAGCAACTATTTATGGTTGAAATACATGAATACCAATGCAGTAGTACCCGGATAGGCAAGAGGAGGCTGAAATTTACAGGGGGAAACTGGCAAAGGAACCAAGGTACTTGGAACAAATAATTAGAGCGTGAAAGGTAATATAATGAGGAGAGGCCAAGAGACTGCCTTCCCTTTCCAGAAATGGTATCAGATTATGGACAAAGAGAAAGGGATTGGGGAATCCTAAGTGAAATACCTGCACTGGTAGAGTTTTTAGTTGAATCTAGGATAGAAGCTGCTGTTAAAATGGGAAAATTAGTAGGGCATATAAAATATTGCACGATATCTAGAAAAATCAATTTTAACTTTTATTTTAATTTTAATGGAGGTTAGAAAAAATTGGAGAGAGAGATCGGGTAAACAATTCACAGAGAAACAATGGGAGGACATATGTATGGCTCCCAAATATGCAACAAAGTCTAGAAGATTTAGGATTTTTGCTTGGAAGTCTTTGCATAGGTATTTTTATGCTCCATGCAGACTCCAAAATATTTTTTCTTCAGGTAGAAGGCAAAGGTTGGAAGTGTGATGGGAAAGAAAGAGATAACTAGGAGTATATGCTTTGGGAGTATAATGAGTTGGCAGACTTTAAAAATTCCCTACAGAGTACTGTGTCAGAAATACTGGGTGACAAAATGGATGTAAGTGAAGAAGTTATTTTTTTTTTTTTTTGAGCCGGGATACAGGATCTGAATTGCACAGACATAGCAAGGTCTTGATAAATTTAATTATTGTTGCTGCAAAAAAAGTCTTCTTCTTTTTTTGTCTTTTTCCCCGGTTAGGGGTCGCCACAGCGGATCACCTGTCCGCTCATGATTGGCAGTGGAGTTTTACAGTGTCGAGTTGCCAGCCTGGCGCCCAACCTCTTACAGAAGGCACACACATGCATGTACTCATGCTTAGGGCCAATTTAGAGTGTCCAATCCACCTACAGCATGTCTTTGAAATGTGGGAGGAAACTGGAGCACCCTGAGGAAGCCCACGCGACCACAGGGAGGACATGCAGTCTCTGCACAGAAGGCAGCCCAGCTGAGGATCAAACCAGAGAACCTCTTGCTGTGATGCGGCAACGCTAACTGCTGCAGCACCGCGGCTGTGGAAATCAAAGGCTAAATCAACTGTATTTGAAACAATGACTATTGTAATATAGGTGCAGCGCTCAAAAGTAAAAAGTCAAGTAAAAAAAAATCAGGAACTGCTGTGCTGTGGCTTGGAAAAATAAAAAAAAAAGTTCACACCAAACAATAATCATAATATATCGAAAATATATATATATATGGACAGATACTCCAGCTCAAGAAGGAACGCCTTTAATCATTAAGCAGTACCCCAGTAGGGCTTCATCAGACTGTACAAAGAACAAATGAATAGCACAGTCTTATATACCCAAACATAATTAATTATTAAAAAATTAATTAAACATAATTGATGATATTTCAATAACTCAACAAACATGTGATACAACACAATATGTATATATTATGTATAATATATCATGACATCATGCTGATCATGTTACATTTTTTGGTATTAATAAAAATTAAAAATCCTGAAATAAAATAATATATATTTCTATTATTCGTTATATATTTTCTATATAAGTCATAGAATAATAACTGAGAAATGTTAGGAGAAGAAGTTTGAATGAACTGAGGACAGAAAACTGAATATGAACTGAGGACCTTATTATAATATTATAACAACTACTTGGATTGATTGAGGGCCTATTGTAATAATGAATACATATGATTATGTTAGTAGTATGAATTTATTACAGGTATAAATATCTTTATGAAAAATTGGACAATGAAATTGAGATGATGATATTTAGAGTATTTGTGATTTTGAATGAAATTTGTTTTAAAGTGAGTTAAAAAGAATCAGATAAGTTATACAAGTTCTTAACCCCACTCATACACATATACAACCTACCTAAAGGCCTACCAAGCATGGAAAATGGATGGAAACCCACCTATGACCTTGGGTCTCTGTGGATGACTGAAAAGAGGACTTTGTTTGTTCATTTGATGAGGGAAATTAAACAAAAAAAATCCATTTATGAGATTAGACAGCTTTTCTTCAGCAAACACTTTTTGCTAGATTTATATGAGTTTTTTCTCGAAAAAGTGTAGTATCCCCAACATTTTAAGGTCACACTTGACGCAAAGAGTCTGTTTACGTGATCCCCGGATATATTTGTATGGATGAATTCAGAATTATTTTTTTACATGAATTATTGACCCAGTTCATTGAATTACTGGAAATATTTTTATTGTATAGAATAATATATTCTAATTTAATAACCTGGGTGCCATCAGAATGCCAATAAGCTATGGGGATTTTTTGATATACAGTATATACACTTTGCCCTGTAATGAATTTATTAGATTTTTATATATGAAAAAATTTTTACAGTCTGATGAAGCCCTACTGGGTGAAAAGCGCCATTTAAAAGAGGACCTCAAGCCACAGCGTTCCATACCTGATTTTGTTCTATTGTAATATAGATAAAAGAACTGGAAATGGTATCTTCAGAAAAGGATAGGATCAAATTACATAGAAAAAAAATGGAAATTATTGGAACAATGCATGCAGAAAAATATTTTGGATGAAGAATAAGGTTCAAGGGAAGGCAAGAATTGACCATTTTATGTAATGCTGGATTGATTATATTGTACAAAAGAATACATGTGATGTAACTGTAAACAAGTTAATATGGTTTGTTTTCCTTTATATAAATGTAGGTTTGCCTGTATCACAAGTGATAAATCAATAAAAATGTAGTAGTACCCAGAAAGATAAATACTCAGTAACTGTTGGGAGAAATGAACATTTTGAGGCCTGTGCTTGCAAATCAAATTAGAAGTTAAGTTGTATATTAACTTAAATTGCTTGATACAGTGGAGGAAATAACTTAACCTGCATCTATAAGACATTTGCAACCAGAAGTTATAACCAGATAAGAAAGGAAGTTGATTCTGGAAATGTGGTACATGGATTAATTTCTAATGTTTGAAGGAAGTTGGTTTGTTCACTGTTGTAATTCTTTGAACGCTTCTCACCTTTGTTAAATCAAAGTTTACTCATGCATTGATTAAGCTATTGTTTGGTAGAAAACTCAAGAAAGGTAAAGACTTGGACTACTAGTAATGGTTTGCTAAGGGAGGGTAGTAGTCATGATGAAGACGTTTAAAGGTCAAACTGACAAAGAGGAGAATATCACAGGCAGTTTGATATAACCAATTAGCCATCTACAAAGAAACAGAATAGTTCTCAAAACCATCAGAATATAAAATAAGTCTGATATTTTTAAGTGTTGTTTGTAGTACATTCATGCTATGATTAAGGCAGTGACTGGGATACATAATTTTAAGGGGAAAAGCTGTGTCTGAAGCCCATTTGCCTGAATGTGGTAAGCTGTTATTACCTGTTTTAATATGAGATCAATGGTGGTTTTTAACATAGTACCTAAAAGATAGAGTGGGAGCAACCCATATGCCAATGTATGTGTGTATGTATGCATGAATGAGTGGGTGGTTGTACAATGGATGATGTTCATCATTCTCACTGCTGCAGTAGCCTTTTGGCTGTATGGGTTGTATCCTTCCCTGTATACAACAACCAGACACCTTCACAAAGCTGTAGCTCCCTCCCACACCTTCACTCTGGCTGCTGATTGGTCAACCTGTTGAATGAAAATCAGCAGTCAGAGTGAAGAAAACCTCAGTACTTTCTTGCTTGTTTCATAGGGAAGCAGCTCAGTGTTTCACAGGAGCAGCAGTTAGCCTTGAAGCTTCATTTCTGGCAGATAACTTCCCACAGAGGAATCCTTCTAAGAAAATGTTGTTATATTTTACTTGTTGACCAAAAGCAGTATTTCCCCTTTATGAAATCTGATATTTTCAGAATATTGGAAGTTTCCTGACAGGGGCCACTATTTTGTTATGAGGGCTGATTTTGTGGTTTGGGTGCTATTTTGTGGTAAACGTCCTAGAACTGAGGGCAGTACTCTTAGCGTTGCAAGCATTCCAATCTTCAAGGACAGTTGCTATTCAGTCAGACGTCAGTGGTCTGGTACATCAGCAAACAAGGGGAACCTGCTCCTACCCTCTATGTCAGGAAGCCCTAAGAGTTTGGCAATGGGCAATCGCTTCCAACTGCTTTCTGATGGCAATTCACATTCCGGGGAACTCCACCGTGATTGTGAGAAACTGAGCAGATACATTCTCCTGCCTCATGAGTGGTCCCTCAGTCCCAATGTAGAGACAAAGATTTTGCATCAATGGGATCAGCCTTGCTGCAACCTGTTTGCCTCTCCCATAAACCACAAATGCAGCAGCTATTTTCCCTAGTCCCACCCTCGGGGGGCATCCCCGAGAGATGCTCTTCTGCACGGTTGGGCTCTGGGACTTCTTTGTGCCTTCCCACCAATCCCTCTAATTCCCCAATTTCTGAAGAAAGCCCGTTGGTTGAGAAGCAGAGTGATTCACATTACACCTTATTGGCCCCATCAAGTCTGGTTTCCCTTTCTCTGGCCTCATTTAGTTCACTGTCCTTGGATTCTGGATCCAACTCCAGACCTGTTATCCCATCCACAGTGCCTGGTCCATCCCAACCTACAAAATCTCACAATGATGGGTTGGTTTCTCCAGTTCCAGTAATTGCCAAGCGAAATAATTTATCTTCCCTAGTACAAAAGATACTTCTGGCTTCTCATAAACCTCCCACCAGAAAACTTTATCTTAGTAAATGGAATAGATTTGTGTTTTGGTCTGATGAAAAGGGTATTGATCCTTTCTCAGCCTTGATCATGATCTTGGAATACTTAACACCTTATTTCAATTGGGAGCCTCTACTTCTACCATTAGAGTTCATATGGCTGCCATTTCAAATTTCCACAAGGTTTTCGTTGACCATTCCTTGATGTCTCACCATCTATGCAAAACCTTTCTTAAGGTCGCTTTACATTTGAAACTGCCTTTCAAGTATCCCATTGCACCTTGGAATTTAACACTGGTCTTGCAATGTTTGGTCAGTCAGCCTTTCGAGCCAGCAGCCACCTGTGATATCAAGTTTTTATCTTGGAAGTCCCTATTTCTGGTAGCCATCACTTCGGTCAGGAGAATTTCAGACTTGCAGGCTGTGTGTGTTAAACTTCCATATATCATTTTTCACAAGGAGAGGGTATCAGTCAGAACTAATTTCCTTTCTACCTAAAGTAGTGTCAGATTACAATATTAATCAGACCATAGATTTACCAGTCGTTTTCCCAAATTTATCAAACAAGGTAGAATGTTGTTTACATTTATTGGACGTGCATAGGCAATTACATTTTTATCTGGGTAGAACAAAATCATTTAGAAAATCAAACCAACTGTTTCTATCCTTTTCAGGTACTAGACTGGGCAAAAAGTTTCAAAGGTTACGCTGTCAAAATGATTGAGAGATTGCATTACTTACGTTTATAGTCAAAATAAGCTGATCTTTTCAACAAAAATTAAGGCACATTCTACCAGATCTGTATCCACTTTGGTAGCCTTTCATTCTAGAGCTTCTATATATGACATATGTGCAGCCTCAACTTGGGCTACTCGTACCTTTATCACTCATTGCAAATTGGATATGGTCTGCAGGGGAACAGCATTCTTTGGCTCTATGGTGCTCAGGAATATCCTTCCCTAGGGCCTCCCCGAGTCTAAAGCAGCTAGGGACTCTGTCCCAACAGTCAAGAATGAATGAAGACTGACAACATCAGATAAAGAAGTTGTGTTCTTACCATAACATTCTATCTGTGTTGTCGATCTTCATTCCATTCATTCTTGACATCCCATCCTCCTACCCCCCCAAAAGATTCCTGGAGGTCCGGAACTAGCCTTGGGATCCTAGTAGGGTTGTTACTCAGACAAAACTTCCATGATTTTCTACTTTATGGGCAAAACTCGATCTGAGGGGAAGGGAAGAGAGGCAGTACGGGTAGCCTTGGCTTGATAGTTTCTGGCTGGTGTGAGCTTGTTGTAACGGCTGAGTCAGTTCCGAGGGTCGGAACCAGAACCAAACAGTCAAGAATGAATGTAGTTTGAGGAATTGATTCTGCAAGGGTCTCTCAGTGCAGTGACTGTTTTAAATCCTCTGCAGTAGTGTGGGGGGACTCTCAATTCATCTTGAATTACAAAAGAAAATACACTGAACAAAGATCTGCAATTTAGTTACTTTTCTGGTTATAGTCGGATAACTTCTAAGCATAGTGTAAAACAAGGTCTAAGCCAAACATAAATGAGAGTGATTAGAGACCAAAAAGAAGCAGTCCTTTATAGAAGGGAAAGAAAATAACAATGACCCTCCCAAATCCCATTATATGTCAATGGCATGGTACTTCAAAGTTACTTCCTTATATCTGGCATGAATCATACAAAGTATTATGGGAAGGAGAAAGGGTTGAGGGAGTACAAGATCATGTTGATACATCAAGCCCCATTGGTAACCATGTTGTGGAAAACAGGCTAAAATTATAAATAAAGCACTTAGAGTGATTTTGAGGTGTTAAAATAGGTCGGGAAACAAATATAGAGTGAAATAAAACTTTTTTTAGTTCTAGGATGGAGTTTTCTTTAAGTAGATAATATGATATGCTACAAGTGGCAATACCTCATTCTACACCCATCTCTTCCATTTTGATAGCATTGGAGGATGTGTTTAATTCTGCCTGTAATAATCCAGACGCTCACTCTTCAGGCCTCAAAAAGGCAGACAGACTGTTTTGTTTTCATATCTTAGATCAGAGCTACCTGCCGTATCTACCTCTTCACCAGCTGATAACAGACACTTAGCCTATTACCAACACCCCACCACACCTCCAGTGGACAAAGAAAGGAAGGTGTTGGACAGATTTGGAAAGAGATTTTTCTTTTTCCACTTCAGCTTTTAGAATTCTTAATTACATTATGACACTTAAAGAAGGAATGACAGGCAACCGTTTTTGAAGAGTCACCATTTCAAATTTTGGTACTTTTACATACAGACTGAGAAAGGAGAGCTGTAGAACTGGTCTCCAAGAAAGCTGTTCTTTTGGTTCCATAAACATTTTGGAATAGAAGATTTTGCCCTTTGATCTAAAGGCACTGGTTCTGTGACTCCTAGTCATATGTGCCATATGTGCCATATGTGGAAGTTTATTCTGTTTTGTGCACACAGTTTGAGAGAATACTGTACTTCACTTTCTTCATAGAATTGCTCCTTTCTGAATCGTATTGTATCTAATCTTACTCAAGTAGCTGAACATACATGAAGAGTGAGTACGATTATGTAGATATTGTGTCCAGGGCCACTGCTACGGTTTTGAGCAGATATGCTTAGGTTAGGTATGTAGCCAAATGTTTGCTGATTAATTAAAGTCTGAAATTTTTAATTTTACATTAGATAAGTTTTTTGGCTTTTCTGGTATTGGTCCTCTCCTCAAATAATTTGATGAAAGAGGAAAGTTAATTGAGGGAGTGTCTAAGATTTTTCAAGCTCCCATTCAGAAACTTACCAAATCCACTTTTCCTTTAAAAAATCAAGCAGTCCGTGCCAACACAAGGTATGTGAAGCAAAAATATTTGACAGAGGAGGAACAAGACAGAAGGATCTTTTCAAAATAAAGGAACAGGCAAATGCTTCAAAAGGAGTTTGCCAGCATTCTATTGCGTATGTCCTCCTTTCCTGCCTCTATCTCTGGAAATGGTTCCCAAAATCTAGCTGTTAACATTTTCCGTTGTCAAAAGATTGTTTCAGAATCTTGGGTACTAAAAGTGGCTCAGGTGGATTGCAGTTGGTACTGTATACAAATTCCTTCTTTCAGGGAAAATCCTCCCTATTCTCCAAACCAAACTTTTTTCCTCATGGTCTTTATTACTTTCTCTCCCTTGGAGTCATAGAACCAGTACCTTTAGATCAAAGGGACAAAGTCTTCTTTTTCAGAATGTTTATTGTACCAAAGAAAGAGCTTTCTTGGAGACCAGTACTAGAGCTTTTCTTTTTCATTTTTTATGTGAAAGTACCAAAATTCAAAATGCTGACCCTTTAAACTTGGCTACCTGTCATTTCTTCTTTTATTGCCATAACAACATTAGACCTAAATGATGCTTATTTTCACATTCCTATAGTCACAGGCTTCAAAAATGTTCTCACATTCTATGTACCTGGATCTCACTTGTGCGGAGCTCTTCACCATGCTGTGTTGGTTAGCAGTACCCTGTATAGCAACAGACCTATAAAGCCTAGTACTTAGGGCTTTAACCTGTAACACAGAAAGGCTTTGCATGGAGCTAAGCTTAGGGCAGCTAGTTAGCACATCAAACGGCACTAATATCAGATAATAAACACTACTCATGTAACCCCTGTAAAACCAAGTCCTAAAGCAATAATAACCCAACCGGTGTATTCCTGACAACATGAATTTGTAATTTCCTAATGTCTGTGTGGCCAGCTTGGGTAGATATGGGTATCCTGAGATAATGTAGCAATTGTCACATGTACTCAGACAGCCTTTTAATCCTTAAAAAAACTAACACAGTATGCGAGAGATATACATACTTAACTTTCTTGGGGCCAAAAATCTTACTTAAAAAGTTTCTGAAAAAACTCCAATATTGGCTTTATTTGATTAGATAGCTCTCTAGCCAGCTTATATTTGCACGACAGAGCTACCCCCACCAAGTGTCTTTTATCCAAGACCTGGAGATGTATGAAACTGTGAGTAACTAGCTTTTTTTTTTAAAAAGGAGGAAATAAATTATTTTAATTATTTCAATTCTGCTTAAATATTTAAGTGCACTTATAGTGACCTGTGTGGTGATCCTACTTTGTGCTTTTCTGCTATTTTCAGTCTGATTGCATTTTTTAATTTGTTGTAGAACCTTAATCTTGTATTTTAATGGCAGTTGTGGGAAGGCTGTGTCTCTGCATTATTCAACTCTTCTATCTCCACCAGTAGAATTACTTGTAAAAGCTAGCTGTTTGTATTTTAAATCCTGCTAGGCCAAAGACTTGTAAACTTGTAGTTTAATTTGCAGTTGTTTCAGAACTGTGTACTACTACCAGAATTGTGCCTTAATAATTTATTACTGCATTTTTCCATGAGCAGTGTTACTGGTAAATTTCTGCATAGTCTGGTGCCTGTGGAGAATTGTCTCTACTCCAGTTTGTGCTTCAATGCTTTTATATTCGGCTTATCATTTACCTGCTTGCATTCTGTGACTGCCCCATCCCCAGCTAACACATTAAGCTAAAGTTTCTGAAAGAGCTCTGATATTACCTTTATTTGATTGATAGCCTCTGTAGCTAGTCTGCGTGCACCTTGAAAATTTCCCAACTCTCCTACTCTTCTGTTGTTGTTTTATAAGTCTGTGCCTTTGTTCTCCACCCCTAATGATTATCTGATTTCCAAAGTTCCTCCTTCCCCTCTTTGATTGCTGTTGACTGTTGCAAGCTATTTATGTAGTCTTCCAACCCATTTTTTGCCATAGACCCGTGATACTGAGTGCCAGGGTTGCCAGACGTCCCTGTTTGGGTGGGACTGTCTTGAGATTAGCAGCCTGATCCCGAGTCCTGCACTGCCGGTTTAAATCCTGGGCAGCCTCCGCTTTGTTTTTTTTTTTTTTTTTTTTGATTGGCCCTTATACCGGCATATGGACTAATCAAAAATCGCTAAACACGGAGCTTCTTGAGTTTAATGTGGAAATCGCAGTTCCGCATTAAACAGAAGTAGCTCTGTGTTTTGATTGGCCCGTCTACCGATATGGGCCAATCAAAATTTAACAGAGCTACTTCTGTTTAATGTGGAACTGCAATGTTCCGCATTAAACAGAAGTAGCTCCGTTTTTAGTGATTTTTGATTGGCTCGTATACCGGTATACAGGCAATCAAAAAAAAAAAAAAAAAGCTGAGGTTGCCCGGGAACTACGATGTTTTGCATTAAACAGAAGTAGCTCTGTGTTTGTTTATTTTTGATTGGCCTGGGCCAATCAAATAAAAAATAAACACAGAGCTACTTTGCTACTTTTGTTTAATGCGGAACTCTGATGGTCCACATTAAAGACGAGGAAGACCTTTTTTTTTTTTTTTTTTTTTTGTGTTCACATCTGGGGCAAAGAAAGACTGAGGATATGATTGTCGTCATGCGTGTACCTTGTACCCTGTCCTGATGTCGGTCTTGCAGCTTTGACCGACGCTCATTATTTGTCCCTACCTGGCCAGTCGGAAATCTGGCAACCCTGCTGAGTGCCCACCCAGCAAATCAATATTGTTCTTGAGTAAACTTTTTTTACTGCTTACTGGCTTCTGCTCATTTTTCTAGAGCTCAGCAAAGCTTGTAGTCTTATTCTGCATTCTGGAAGTGTTTTAGTTGTATGTAGATCCATCCAGGAAAAGTTAAGTACCTTTGATTGCTAAATCGCACTTTAGTTATTTTGAGTGATTGCTTATGTTTCCTGCTTTTATGTGTGCATGTCACTGATTTTTTTGCAAAAAAAGTGCTCTTACTCTCATTGTTATTGTCTTGAAATCAGTACATACCTCTCAACTGTACAGATTTTTGCAGAATGTCCAGATTTTTGACTCAAATATTTGGTCTGTTCCTCATGAAACCTGTGGTTTTCTGGCAAATCTAGAGGACTGAAGTCACTATATAATGACCAAATAATTACATATATTTAAGTTTCAGACTTCATTTCTTTCAGAAAATGCGTGCAAAAACAAATCCTGTTATTCTAGCAGATTTCTAAGTATATAAGAGCAATATTTAAAATCTGTCCTTATTTCTGGGCCTTTGTCCCCCCCATTATTTTAGGCTTTGCCCAGATTTTTTCCATTAATAGGTTGAGAGAGGTATGCCTTCAGCAATGGATTTCCAGCTAATTAAAGTGGTTTGTATTAGCAATGCACCTGTGGGTCTCTTCTACTGTGTTTTTTTTACATCAAGATGACTGAGTTTATTCATCTTGTGGCAGGAGGTGTTTGCCTTTCCTGTACAAGTTGGGAAATACACAAAAGGACTCATAGTGTCATTTTATTGGCCAGGGGGGATCATTATTTAGTTTTCTGTTTTCTTCTGTGCTGCTCTAAATTTTGCATGTTTGTGTGGGTTAGCAGTGCCCTGTACAGTAGCAGATGCCTAAACAGCAAATCTTCTTTTTAGAACGGTCCATAAAACTGTAACGTGTAAAGCAGCAGTTTAGTTCAAATATCTTGTTTGCCAACAAGCTTAGAGTAGCTAGTTGGGCCTTGAGTGGCAATATCTACAGATTTAGTACAATTCAGTACTGAGTAAACATTAAAGTTAGTGGAATTTAGTACTGTTTAACATAATCTGGCCCAATAAAGCACCTTTATTAGTCTGCACAAAAAAACACTCTTAATAGCCTTCTAACCCCAATACACCACCCCTTTGCAGCTCACAAATCAAAGGAGTGGACAGTATGGATGTGCAGTTTCCTAACTTCTGTATAGTCAGCTTTGTGGATATGGGCATCTGAGGCAATTTAGCCATTGCCTCATTTTTACTGACAACCACTTAACCCATAAAAAATCAGACACATTATGTGAGAGGTGTAAATACACAATGACACTGGAGGCTAAACTCTCACATGCAAGTCCACATCAGGTTGTCGAAACCACACACACAACACCCACCTCACATAGCACACAATACCCACACACAGACTAATGTATGCTGAGGCACCTAAAAGCAATATTTCTCAACAACAAAGATCACCTTGACCACCAGCTGTCAAAGCTATGCCTCAGCAAGTTCAAAGATTCTCAGAAAAAAGGCACTCAGAAATAACAACACCTAACACCACATGTACTATCTCAGTGGAACCCCAAACATTAATCCCCTAAGCAAGCAAACTTACTTCCCAGGACTCTCCTCTTAGGGGACACCATTATAAAATGCACTGATGCCCCTTTAACCAGGCTGAACAAAGAGAAGATAACTGTTAGTTGCTTGTCTGGAGCCAGGATCTGCCGAATCACACATGTACTCAAGTCATTACACCACATGTACCAGTATGATTCCATCATAGTCCATGTAGGTGTAAATGACCTAAGATGTACCTCACTGGACTATATGAAGAGAGGAATTCTGAAACTTTCAGACTGTGTGTCTCAGGCTGGTATGAGCCTGGCTGTAAGCAGCATATTACCATTACTGAGGATGATGTCACAGTACTAACAAAAATGATTGATTTCATCAACTGGCTATCTTTCTGGTATCATTCTAAGTGGATCCAATATTTGTAAGCTTGGGAGGACACGGTCAGCAGGCCACGTTGCTTTACCAAGGATGGTCTGTACCTTTTCCCTCTAGGCTTTTGAATATTGGCTAAGGTTTTGTCTGCCCCCATAGTGCCTTTTTTAGGGAATGCCAAATTGACAAACCTACCAATATAGCAAAATCAACTTAACAGAACCTTAAGATGTTACTTTTCAATGCCAGGAGCCTAAATAAAAAATACACTCCCTCCAAGCTCTCTGCTGTTCAGTTACCAATACATGGTTTAAAGCAGTAGAGATTACCCCAGCAGTGAGATATTTCAGTGCCTTCCACATTTTCAAACCAGTAGCTTCATAGACAGTGGCTAAAAGTGGAGGTGTCTCAATATACATCAATAACAAGTATACCTCTAGGGTGGTCAGACAGGATGACGTTCTGGAGTTCCTCCACATGCAGATCACCATAGACCAAATCCCCTCCATATCCTAGCCAGCTGTAGGTCACCCTCCATGTCCCAAAAAGCTCACAGTGCTTACTTGGACCTACTGGAGACACTTACCATCCACCCTAGCATCCTTCTCATGGGAAACTTTAATTACCTGTCTATGGACTGGAAAGCCTACACGGCCTCAAATCTAGAGGCACAAAGATTTATGGACTTTGTCAATACAAACACCCTTGACCAAGTAGTGAATACACACAATAGAGGATCCAATGTACTGGACATTGTGCTCACAAATATGGGTGAATGCTGCAAACCCCCCCCCCCCCCCGCAATGTCTTGTCCTCCCTGGTAAGGTCTGACTATAAAGCTGTCTCCTTTGAAATCAAGATCAGCTCCATAATCCCATTAAAACCAGTAACAGTTAGGAGCTATTCTTAGGCAAATTGCCTGTTATTAAATGATGGTTTGTCAAGAAACAATGCTACTCCAAACCCCAAGAACACAGCAGACTATGCTGAATTGCTCTGAGAAACTGAGTACAATCATGTCAGTGGCTGCATAGAGGCTGCTGTACCTTCCAGAAATAAGCCCAGAACTAACCCCGGAGACAAACTGCCTTGGTGGTGTCCCAAATTAAACGGGATATACAACAAGAGGAAAAAAATTATGGCAAAAATCAGGAAGGGTGATGCCTATAAAAATAAAAACTCTCATCAAAGTAAATAGGCAACTAAGAGGGCAAAATTAGGTCAAGCAAAGCCAGCTTTGAGGTTAATATATCCTCCTAGTTGAAAGATCACCATAAGGTCTTCTAAAACTATGTCAAAAGCCTCAAGGGCAGCACACAGCAATGGTGCCACATTCACCGAACCTGGTGGTATAGCAAAGCTGTTAGTGTACAAATTCAGTTCCAGATTTACACTCTTTCACCCCCAACCATTCCCCCATAATACCATCAAACATGACCCCTCCAACTATAACTACAGAGCATATACTGTCTGTACATACTAAAGCCAAGAACATGGCCTCAATGGGCTCTGATAACATCCTAGAATGCATTCTGAATAGTCTAAAATATCAGGATCCTTGGAGTCATGATTTAACTATAGTCTTAAAACAGGCTTTGTGCCATAAGAACGGAGGACTGCGACAGTCATCCCCACTTCATAATGGAAGACCTTCAACACATCCTGGAAACTACAGACCCATTAGTCTGACTAGTCTTATTTGCAAAGCCCTGGAAATAATTATCATGGAAATCATCAACAAGGACATAGAAGACCTCCAAACATTGGATCCATCCCATTTGACTTTGTCAAAGGAAGACCATGCTTACTGAGTCTGGTGGACTTCTTTGAAAAGGTCACTATGGCAATGGATGAGGGGAAAACTATGCATACTGCCTACCTTGTTCTGGCTAAGGCATTTGATACAATACCCCACTCTGGCATTGTCAACAAGCTTATAGAACTAGGTATACACCCCTTTATAACACGCTGGATAGCAAGCTTGTTCACTGATAGGACCCAGGAGGTTAGAATTAATGAGGCCACCTCTGCAAAGAGGATGGACACCAGTGGAGTCCCCAGAGCTCTGTACTAGGCCCACTCCTCTTTGACATCTACTTTTTGAATGTCAAAGCCTATGTCAAAGGCCTTTGGCTAACCAAGTTCTCAGATGATTGCAAACTGGGAGCAGTCACTGAATCCTCCCCCAAGATGAGGAACACCCTTCAGGAAGGTACAATACGGTCAAATGTTTGGTGCCAAAACCATGGCATAAAACTCAGTACCAAGAAATGCATTACAGTACCTTTTGGGAAGTCTGCCATTCCAGGTATCTATGTCATCAATTAAAAAAAACTTAAAAGTTGATTCACTAGAACTCTTGTAGATAGTAACCTAGGCTTCCACCAACATGTGTCTAAGGTAGTAAAAAAATCCTTCTGTATTGCTCCACGTATAAGTAAGGGCATAGCATCTAGGCCCACAGAGGTCATCATACCACTGTACTCAGCCCTTATTATACCCATCATAGAGTACAGTGGCCCCCTTAGTGTGCTTACCAGACACATGCAGCAACTGGAACATCCACAAAAGTTCCTTACAAAAAGAATGCAAGGAGTAATCACAATGGCCTTCGCTGATCATCTCAAAGCCCCTGTCTCTTCACCTGTATCATACAGACTTCTGAGAGGTGATCTTTTCCTGGCATACAAGATATCCGTGGTCCCTGTTTTGTTGAATCTTTTGCACATCTGCAAAACAAACAGCATCAGATCTACTAGATTAAAATACTTAAATTTTGCTCGTGATATAAATAGGACACGTTGGAGAGACAAATATCTTTCTCAGGGAATTCCCATTCTCTGGAACAGGCTCCCAGTCCATGTGAAGCAGAGTTCCTCCCTACCCCTATTTCAGTGTAACTTGGACCAATGGATGGATAATTGGAAATTCACCCCCCTGGTCTGGCTCCTATGCCTGTGATGGACAGAGGCAGTCAGTAAATCACCCCCTATAAATCAAATATAAATCAGATTTGTAGTCACATTTGGGTTGTAGTTTTTAAGCACCTTAGTGGTTATTAGCTTGTTATACACCTGTGAACCTATGAACAAAAAGGTTGCCATGAACATACACACTACATCCATCTGCTACATACACACTACATCTACATACTGCTCATCACATGCATAGACCTTCTTTTGCTGAGGCACATAAAAACTTTTCCAAACCTCAGAGACCTCATAAGCCATCAAACGGCAACACATATCCTCAGCAATCACTAAAGCATACATCAAAAGCAACATCTAACACCACACAGAAGTATACTCCCAATGGTCATCCAAGAACAAAGAACACACTTCATCTACTTCACTTGTCATAGGGGATTTTATTGTATGACAAACAGATACCTCTCTTACTAGGCTTGACAAGGAGAAGATAACGATTAGTTGTCTGTCTGGAGCTTGGATTCTCAGTATCATGCACACACTCAAGTCACTGCACTGCAGGTACCAATATGGTTATATCATAGTCCATGTGGATGTAAATGACCAGAGATGTGCCTTATTATGGCTCTCTCTTAATGTGTGTCACAGACTGGTGCATGCCTTGCATTGAGCAGCATTCCACCTCCTTCACCAAGGATGATGCCACAGTATGAACAGAAAATTATTGATTTTAATAATTGGCTTAGCTTATGATGTCACTTCAGGGGATTCTAATAACTATCAGCATTGAAGAACATGGTTAACAGACCATGTTACTTTGTCAAGGATGGTCTGCACCTGTCCTTCTCTTTCCTCTTCTCAGGTTGAATAGGCTTTGGTAATCAGCCCATATAGTCAAAAGGCTTCTGCAGTAGTGAAAATGATGACCATAGTACAGTTGTGTGAGTTGCACTTAACATAACAGTAGTTTTTCGAATTCCTCACTGCTGTTATTGTCACACTCACCTTGCCATCCCCCTTTTTTGGCATATTTTTAGTTTTATAATATATCCTTCTGTCTGTGAATATGTTTTGTTCATTTTCAATGTGATCCTGTTCAGCCTGGCAACTTGATTGAATTAAAGCTAAGCACCTACTTGCCTTAAGAAATAACAGATCATTAGCATATGGTTAGGTATTTGTGCAGAAGGCTGGATTTGATTGCATTAAAAAAACAGCAGGAAAACGCAATAGTCCATGGACTAACCCCTGAGAGATATCAGGTGTGAAGTAGCCTATCTCTTGGATTCAGTAATGCCTACACTAAGTGCACACTGTTCTGAGTGAACAGACAACACAGACATAACTCACACCTTCTTCCTCCTAATTTTAGGTTTCTTACTGATATTCTTGCAGCTTTAAATATTGACAGGGATTCATAAAACACCATTCTGAGTGAACAGGCAACACAGACATAACTCGCACCTTCTTCCTCCTAATTTTAGGTTTCTTACTGATATTCTTGCAGTTTTAAATATTGACAGGGATTCATAAAGGTTACCACAAATTGTAGACTACATGTACACTTAGTGCTTTCAATCTTTCTGAGTGACTAGAAAGCACAAAAATGTGGTAAGAATGTTCTTGAATACATATCAAGCACACTTAGTGTACACTTAATGTAGGCTTTATTAAATCTGGTCAAAACATGTGCTGCTATAGGTAGTTTCTGAGCTACGACATCCCCAACTGTTAGGGTCTGGATTCAGAGAGAGAGTCTCTCCATCCAAGTTAATTGACTAATTAATATTCAAAGATATGACAAAGCCACACAGAGAAACACCACATTAGTTTCTCATTAATATATCGCTGAATTGAGCACTAGTCCTATCAGACCTGACCATGCTAGTGTTGTCCCTAGCAGCCCATTTTCATGTTAACAAAGGCACCCCCATACATTCATGCTTACACATGGTTAAAGACACATACACACACATACATTCAGGCTTCCTTGCACATACACACAAAGCTACAAACAAGGCCTCACCCACCAGCACACCTTCAAACACTTACACACACACACACACACACACACACACACACACACACACACACACACACACACACACACACACACACACACACACACACACACACCTGCTCTACCTACTCAGTAACACACCTACTGCAACCACCCAAGCAAAGATTCACACATACACGCATGCACAAGTGCATTGTTTTGAATCCATTCATAGTCCTATACATGTACACATGGTGCAACACATATATACATGTACACACTCCCCACCACTACCACTCCACTTAAACTCCCAGCAAGTACTTCTAACACAGTCTGTTCCACTGAAAATGATGAATGGATGCAAAATTTTGGCTGTGTTTATTAATACAAATTATGTAAAAATGTGCTTTGTGGGGTGTGCTCCACTTTACCTGTTAACTCCAAAGTTTCTTTAACTCACTGGGAAATGGTGCCAACTGGGTGCCATTGCAAAGTGTTATTTTAAAGTTAGTAGCTTTATTTGGTAAAGTTTTTATTTGTGTGAAGTGTTGAATATTTATTGAACTATTAAAAAAGTCACTGACAAGCAAAGAAACGTATGTATCATCCACAGAAGTTAAACACAGCTCACAGCACCAAATAGCAGAGATAACGCAGTCCAAGTAAAATAAACGTACTCAAATGAATGAACAAAATTGTTAAATAAAGATGTTAGAAGTGCGGACTTCTCTACGCAGTCCAAACTAGTATCGCAAAGATATCTATTGGACAAACAATCCTGATGTCACATTAAATTCCAATTAACAAATATGCATATGCAGGAGCCTTGGGCTTAATGATAAGGTACCACTCAAACCTATACTTCGGAATAGAAGACTGGCTGTTAATGCTAGATATTCCAACGCTGGTTATGATGGTTCTGCATAGTGCTTTTTAGGATTATCCACTATGTCTTTTTATACATGTATTGCTCAGAATTTTTTATATATATGTTTTTTGCATGCTTTTTACATCTTATATTTTATTATACGTTTTGCATAATATATTTGTATGCAGGATTTGTTTTTATGTTTTATCACTATGCATATTTGTTAATTGGAATTTAATGTGACGTCAGGCTTGTTTGTCCAATAGATATCTTTGCGATACTATTTAATTCATTGTTTTGAACTCTTGTCTATTGTCTGATGAAACCTGGATAGTGAAAGCGCTCACAATTAAAGTTTGGACTGTGTACAGAAGTCCACATTTCTAACATCTTTATTTAACAATTTTGTTCATTCATTTGAATATGTTTATTTTGCTTGGACTGCATTATCTCTGCTATTTGGTGCTGCGAGCTATGTTTAACTTCTGTGGATGATACATATGTTTCTTTGCTTGTCAGTGACTTATCCGAACCACAGAAGTTTTTACCTTTTGGCAGTCTTTCTTTGATATTAAAAAAGTGTCAGAATGGATGTTCTCTGATAAAAATATTTCAGACATTACAGCTGTCAAAATGGACTGCTGCATTTCAGACCAGAAACATGTTTGTATTCGGAAAAGCATGGCTACAACAGCTAAATGCTGCCACTTTGAATAAAGCTTATAATACTGCTTTGTTATAAAGCAAAGGAATATTATCAAATACTGCTTGTTTAAGAGATAGTTTGTTTTTGTTTTGTTACATACTGTAATACAGCATTGTTTGTGTACTGCTTGTTTTTGTTTTGTTACATACTCTAATTAATACAGCATTGTTTGTGTACTCCACAGTTTAAGTCATGAGAAGGCATAAAAAAGTAGCAGCATAGCCAGGTTTTGAATAATATTTGCATATTTTTACTGTTAATCAAGAATGTAATTTATAACTGGAAGGAATTTACAGAACTAGTCTGTATTTTGTTTAATGTAATAAAAGTTTGCTAGTAAGATTATTTGAGACTACATTAGATTGTGTTAGCCTTTGCTTTTTTGCTGTCAGTCTGTTCTGAACAGTAATTGTCTTGCATTAAACTGCTTTGTGTCTTAGTGGATGTACTGATGATGGACAGTAATAAGGAACCTCTGATCATGAAACAAGCTGTTAGGTTAACTATTTCCATAGCTCTTTTTTTCTGAGCAACACAGCAACCATCTTATTATATTATTAATATATTTTATCTGTTTTGTGTCAAACTCTTTGTTAGAGTATTCATTATTTATTGTTTGTTGCATCAAAAATCAATTTTGAATGTTTGTAGTGCTTTTGTCTTTGTATATATGGTGTTCTGATGGCCATGAATTTTTTAAATGAATTTTAATTGATTTTTATGTATTGTAACTTTAACCTAATTGATGCTCATCTGTGATTTGATAATTTTGAAAGCAGTTTATATAAGGAGTGCTGGATGTTGCATGTGGTTAAATGGTCTGAAGAAGCTCTTTAGTGAAAGCGCATACCTACTTGATTTTTGTGTTGCCAATAAATATCTGGATTTATACTTGATTTTATGAAGAGCCTGGTTGTCTCATTACTGGTATTTGTTTTGGACTATTATCTATCGATTTGTTTGTAGAGAGACTTTTATCCTGTGGGGGACTTTTGTACTCGTTTATTGTCATACAGTTTTTTTGCCCAGTACTCCACGGTAACAAGGCTGAAAACCAGGATGATATTGTGGAACTGGATTATGACCCTAGTAAACGAGGGGACAATCGTATGAATCTTCAGGAGAGGTTCACACAGTACCTCACGAAAGATAAGAATTTCCTCATTCAGTATGAGGCGTGTTCCGGTGATGATGTCACTAACGGCTCGTCCGAAGACAGTGAGCGGTTACAGCAGTGTATGGAGGAGTTGGAGCGTGATTTCCTTAAACTAAAAAGACTACAGGCACAGCGATATCACTTTGAGATGTGCCTAGAGAAGAGGATCGTTCCCCTAGGTTTGCGGGTGTTTAATAGGCCCACAATTTCCAGAACTGCTTACCCGATGGCAGCAATTAAATTTGGAGGTAAGCGCAAATTATATGAAGCTCCTCACAGACTTTTTTTGACCTGAGGAGAATAATCTTAAAGATTCTATAAAAGCTAAGTAGGAATACATTTGTAAACAATTTTCTGAACGGACTGTTGATCCGTTACTTGAAAGCTTGCTTGACAGTATAGCGGTTTTTGAACGCAAGCTTACATACCAGAAAAAAGTGAAGATTTTGAGGGACATTAATGATTTTAAAACTGGGAATGTCTTTTTGTGGCCTAAGACTGGACAACGTTTACATCACCTGAATGATGTACAGGGCAGTACTATTGTTTGTGATGTTCCTACTGCTAAAGTGAATAGTGCTGTAGTGTTTTCATCTGATAGTCGTAGTAATGATGTGAATGATTTTTTTGATGCTAATAGTATGATTTTACCATCCAATGCCAATGCACAATTTGTACATAATGAGGATAACTGTGTTGCTAGTACTGGAGGTGATGTACCTAATCAGAGTATGAATTTATATCCTACTACTACTTTAATAAAGTTAATGGATGTAGTACATGTGGTGTATCTGGTATTGATACAACAGGACACCCTCTTTTCCACTTCCTATCAATTTAGACAGGGGGATGAGGGGACTGAGATCGGTGAGTCGAGGTCACCAGAAACGGAAGTATTCAGGGGATAGAGTCATAGGTCAAACTATCAAGAAAATGTGGGGGAATGCCATGAATCATAAGTCTGGAATATATCTCAGTATCAGCTCACATATGAAGAACATAGGGTATTGAACAAGGGACTGAGTTTTATACCTACATGTGAGAGCAAGGTAACTGACACTATCTTAGATTTAAAAATTTTTTGTCGCAACATCATGTTGCATATGCAATTTGGTAATAATACTGCACAGGAACATCCTTTTACGAAATTGAGTACCTATGTACCAATCAAAAATCCATTGGTTGACGCTTATTTGAAGTTGACGGAAGATGAGTTATTTAAATATTATGATAATAGGTCTCTAAATAGGAGGCGATGATTAAGGAATAATCTGAGTTATAGTGAAAGGCAGGCTTTGAGGAGTTTACAGCTTAATGAAAATATTTCAATAAGACCGGCAGATAAAGGAGGTCTCATTGTTGTTATGGATTCTATTCAGTATGCTAGCTCAGTGGAAAGCATGTTAAGTGAGCAGAAATACTACAAGCCAATTACCCTAGAAGAAGTACATCAAATTATGTCTTCGGTTTTGGAGACTTTACTGGATGATTTGAGGAGCGGCTTGATAACAGC